>NW_027094115.1:989127-1557000 GCF_029207755.1 Chamaea fasciata | reverse complement strand
AAGGGCACAGACAGGGCACACTAGGGACACCAAGGGGACAGCCAGGGCACCCCCAGGGACACCTAGGGGACAGGCAGGGGCACCCCAGAGATCCCTAGAAGACAGCCAGGGCCCCCCCCAGGGACATCCAGGGCACCCCCAGGGACACCTAGGGGACAGCCAGGGCTTCCCCAGGGACACCCAGGGCAACCCCAGGGACACCTAGAGGACAGCCAGGACACCCCAGGCACACCCACGCACCCCCAGGGACACCTAGGGGACAGCCAGGGCACCCCGAGGGACACCAAAGCACCCCAGGGACACCTAAGGGACACCCTGGGCACCCCCAGGGACACCAAGGGGACCCCCAGGGACACCAAGGGCACAGACAGGGCACCCTAGGGACACCAAGAGGACAGCCAGGGCACCCCCAGGGACACCAAGGGGACATCCAGAGCACCCCAGGGACACCCAGGGCCACCCCAGGGACACCTAGAGGACAGACAGGGCACCCCAGGCACATCCACGGCACCCCCAGGGACACCTAGGGGACAGCCAGGGCACCCCGAGGGACACCAGGGCACCCCCAGGGACACCTAGGGGACAGCCAGGGCACCCCAGGGACAGCGAGGGCACCCCCAGGGACACCTAGGCGACCTCCAGGGACATCTAGGGGACAGCCAGGGCACCCCAGGGACAGCCAGGGCACCCCCAGGGACACCTAGGGGACAGCCAGGTGCACCCCAGGGACAGCCAGGGCACCCCCAGGGACACCTAGGGGACAGCCAGGGCACCCCCAGGGACACCAAGGGGACAGCCAGGGCACGCCATGGACACCCAGGGCACCGTCAGGGACCCCTAGGGGAGAGCCAGGGCACCCCTAGGGACACTGAAGGGACAGCCAGGGCAGCCCAGGGACACCTACGGGAAAGCCAGGGCACCCCAGGGCAGCCCAGGGACACCCTGGGCACCCCCAGGGACACCTAGGGGATAGCCAGGGAACCCGAGGGACAGCCAGGGCACCCCCAGGGACACCTAGGGGGACAGCCAGGGCACCCTAGGGACAGGCAGGGGCACCCCCAGGGACACCTAGGGGACAGCCAGGGCCCCCCCAGGGACACCTAGGGGACAGCCAGGGCACCCCAGGGACACCCAGGGCACCCCCAGGGACACCGAGGGGGACAGCCAGGGGACCCTAGGGACAGCCATGGCACCCTAGGGACAGCCAGGGCACCCCAGAGACACCGAGGGCACAGCCAGGGCACCCTAGGGACAGCCAGGGCACCCCCAGGGACACCTAAGGGACAGGCAGGGCACCCCCAGTGACACTGACGGGGACAGCCAGGGCACCCCCAGAGACCCCCTAGGGGACAGACAGGGACCTCCTAGGGACTCTCTGGGCACCCCAAGGGACACCTTGGGGTCAGCCCGGGCACCCCAGGGACACCCAGGGCACCCCCAGGGGACACGGAGGGGGACAGCCAGGGCACCCCCCAGGGGACACCTAGGGCAAGGGCAGGACACCCCCAGGGACACCTAGGGGACAGCCAGGGCACCCTAGGGATAGCCAGTGCACCCCGAGGGACACTAAGTGACAGCCAGGGCACCCCAGAGACATCGAGGGACAGCCAGGGAACACCAGGGACACCCTGTGCACGCCCAGGGACACCCAGGGCCCCCCCCGGGACACCTAGGGGACAGCCAAGGCACCCTAGGGACAGCCAGGGCACCCCCAGGGGACACCGAGGGCACAGCCAGGGCACTCCCAGGGACACCGAGAGGACAGGCAGGGCACCCCCAGGGACACCTTGGGGACAGCCAGGGCACCCCAGGGACAGCCAGAGCACCCCCAGGGACACCTAGGGGACATCCAGGACACCCCCAGGGACACCCAGGGTACAGCCATGGCACGCCAGGGACACCCAGGGCACCCTCAGGGACACCGAGGGCACAGCCAGGGCACCCCCAGGGACCCCTAGGGGGACAGGCAGGGCACCCCCAGAGACCCCTAGGGGACAGCCAGGGCCCCCCCAGGGACACCCAGGGCACCCCCAGGGACACCTAGGGAACAGCCAGGGCATCCCCAGGGACACCCAGGGCACCCCCAGGGACGCCTAGAGGACAGCCAGGGCACCCGCAGGGACACCTTGGGGACAGGCAGGGCACCCTCAGGGACACCTAGGGGACAGCCAAGGCCCCCCCAAGGACACCTAGGGGACAGCCAGGGCACTCCAGGGACAGCCAGGGCACCCCCAGGGACACCTACGGCACCCCCAGGGACACCTAGGGGACAGCCAGGGCCCCCCCCAGGGACACCTAGCGGGAAAGCCAGGGCACCCCCAGGGACACCCAGGGCACACCCAGGGACACCTAGGGGACAGCCAGGGCACCCCAGGGACAGCCAGGGCACCCCCAGGGACACCAAGGGGACCTCCAGGGCACCCCCAGGGACACCCAGGGCACCCCCAGGGCCACCAAGGGGACAGCCAGGGCACACCAGGGACAGCGAGGGCACCCCCAGGGACACCTAGGGGACAGCCAGGGCACCTCAGGGACACTAAGGGCACCCCCAGGGACACCTAGGGGACAGCCAGGGCACTCCCAGGGACACCATGGGCACCCCCAGGGACACCGAGGGGACAGTCAGGGCACCCCCTGGGGCACCCCCAGGGACAATCAGGGCACCCCCAGGGACACCGACGGGACAGCCATGGCACTCCAGGGACAGGCAGGGCACCCCCAGGGACACCAAGGGGACCTCCAGGGCACCCCCAGGGACACCCAGGGCACCCCCAGGGGCCACCAAGGGGACAGCCAGGGCACCCCAGGGGACAGCGAGGGCACCCCCAGGGACACTTAGGGGACAGGCAGGGCACCCCCAGGGACACCGAGGGGAAAGCCAGGGCACCCCCAGGGACATTTAGGGGACAGCCAGGGCACTCCAGGGATACCCAGGTCACCCCCAGGGACACCAAGGGGACAGCCAGGGCACCTTTAGGGACACCTAGGGGACAGGCAGGGCACCCCCAGGGACACCGAGGGGAAAGCCAGGGCACCCCCAGGACATTTAGGGGACACCAGGGCACTCCAGGGGACACCCCAGGTCACACCCAGGGGACACCTAGGGGACAGCCAGGGCCCCCTCCAGGGACACCTAGGGGACTCAGGCAGGGCCACCCCCAGGGATACCGAGGGGACAGCCAGGGCACCCCCAGGGACACCTAGAGGACAGGCAGGGCACCCCCAGGGCACCCCAGGGGACACCCAGGGCTCCCCCAGGGACACCAAGGGGGACAGCCAGAGCACCCCAAGGACAGCCAGGGCCCCCCCAGTGACACCTAGGGGACAGCCAGGGCACCCCAGGTACACGAAGGGGACAGCCAGGGCACCACCAGGGACACCAAGGGGACAGGCAGGGCACCCCCAGGGACACCCAGGACGCACCCAAACACATCTAGGGGACAGCCAGGGCACCCCCAGGGACAGCCAGGGCACCCCAAGGACACCAAGGGGACCTCCAAGGCACCGCAGGGACACCCAGGGCACCCCCAGGGCCACCAAGGGGACAGCCAGGGCACACCAGGGACAGCGAGGGCACCCCCCAAGACACGAAGGGGGACAGCCAGGGCACCCCCAGGGACACCTAGGGGACAGCCAGGGCACGTCAGGGACACTCAGGGCACCCCCAGGGACACCTAGGGGACAGCCAGGGCACTCCCAGGGACACCATGGGCACCCCCAGGGACACCGAGGGGACAGCCAGGGCACCCCTTGGGCACCCCAGGGACAGCCAGGACACCCCCCAGGGACACCTAGGGGAAAGCCAGGGCACCCCCAGGTACACCCAGGGCACACCCAGGGACACCTAGGGGACAGCCAGGGCACCCCAGGGACAGCCAGGGCACCCCCAGGGACACCAAGCGGACCTCCAGGGCACCCCCAGGGACACCCAGGGCACCCCCAGGGCCACCAAGGGGACAGCCAAGGAACCCCAGGGACAGCGAGGGCACCCCCAGGGACACCTAGGGGACAGCCAGGGCCCCCCCAGGGACACCTAGGGGACAGCCAGGGCACCCCAGGGACAGCCAGGGCCCCCCCAGGGGACACTTAGGGGACAGCCAGGGCCCCCCCAGGGACACCCAGGGCACCCCAAGGGACACCTAGGGGAAAGGCAAGCACCCCCAGGGACACCGAGGGGAAAGCCAGGGCACCCCCAGGGACACCTAGGGGACAGCCAGGGCACCCCCAGGGACATTTAGGGGGCAGCCAGGGCACTCCAGGGACACCCAGGGCACCCCCAGGGACATTTAGGGGACAGCCAGGGCACTCCAGGGACACCCAGGGCACCCCCAGGAACACCCAGGGCACCCCCAGGGACACCTAGGGGACAGCCAGGGCTTCCCCCAGGGACACCCAGGGCAACCCCAGGGACACCTAGAGGACAGCCAGGACACCCCAGGCACACCCACGCACCCCCAGGGACACCTAGGGGACAGCCAGGGCACCCCGAGGGACACCAAAGCACCCCCAGGGACACCCTAAGGGACACCCTGGGCACCCCAGGGACACCAAGGGGACCCCCAGGGACACCAAGGGCACAGACAGGGCACCCTAGGGACACCAAGAGGACAGCCAGGGCACCCCCAGGGACACCAAGGGGACATCCAGAGCACCCCAGGGACACCCAGGGCCACCCCAGGGACACCTAGAGGACAGACAGGGCACCCCAGGCACATCCACGGCACCCCCAGGGACACCTAGGGGACAGCCAGGGCACCCCGAGGGACACCAGGGCACCCCCAGGGACACCTAGGGGACAGCCAGGGCACCCCAGGGACAGCGAGGGCACCCCCAGGGACACCTAGGCGACCTCCAGGGACATCTAGGGGACAGCCAGGGCACCCCAGGGACAGCCAGGGCACCCCCAGGGACACCTAGGGGACAGCCAGGGCACCCCAGGGACAGCCAGGGCACCCCCAGGGACACCTAGGGGACAGCCAGGGCACCCCCCAGGGACACCAAGGGGACAGCCAGGGCACGCCATGGACACCCAGGGCACCGTCAGGGACCCCTAGGGGAGAGCCAGGGCACCCCTAGGGACACTGAAGGGGACAGCCAGGGCAGCCCAGGGACACCTACGGGAAAGCCAGGGCACCCCCAGGGCAGCCCAGGGACACCCTGGGCACACCCCAGGGACACCTAGGGGATAGCCAGGGAACCCGAGGGACAGCCAGGGCACCCCCAGGGACACCTAGGGGACAGCCAGGGCACCCTAGGGACAGGCAGGGCACCCCAGGGACACCTAGGGGACAGCCAGGGCCCCCCCAGGGACACCTAGGGGACAGCCAGGGCACCCAGGGACACCCAGGGCACCCCCAGGGACACCGAGGGGACAGCCAGGGACCCTAGGGACAGCCATGGCACCCTAGGGACAGCCAGGGCACCCCCAGAGACACCGAGGGCACAGCCAGGGCACCCTAGGGACAGCCAGGGCACCCCCAGGGACACCTAAGGGACAGGCAGGGCACCCCCAGTGACACTGACGGGGACAGCCAGGGCACCCCCAGAGACCCCTAGGGGACAGACAGGGACCTCCTAGGGACTCTCTGGGCACCCCAAGGGACACCTTGGGGTCAGCCCGGGCACCCCAGGGACACCCAGGGCACCCCCAGGGACACGGAGGGGACAGCCAGGGCACCCCCAGGGACACCTAGGGCAAGGCAGGACACCCCCAGGGACACCTAGGGGACAGCCAGGGCACCCTAGGGATAGCCAGTGCACCCCGAGGGACACCTAAGTGACAGCCAGGGCACCCCAGAGACATCGAGGGACAGCCAGGGAACACCAGGGACACCCTGTGCACGCCCAGGGACACCCAGGGCCCCCCCCGGGACACCTAGGGGACAGCCAAGGCACCCTAGGACAGCCAGGGCACCCCCAGGGGACACCGAGGGCACAGCCAGGGCACTCCCAGGGACACCGAGAGGACAGGCAGGGCACCCCCAGGGACACCTTGGGGGACAGCCAGGGCACCCCAGGGACAGCCAGAGCACCCCCAGGGACACCTAGGGGACATCCAGGACACCCCCAGGGACACCCAGGGTACAGCCATGGCACGCCAGGGACACCCAGGGCACCCTCAGGGGACACCGAGGGCACAGCCAGGGCACCCCCAGGGACCCCTAGGGGACAGGCAGGGCACCCCCAGAGACCCCTAGGGGACAGCCAGGGCCCCCCCAGGGACACCCAGGGCACCCCCAGGGACACCTAGGGAACAGCCAGGGCATCCCCAGGGACACCCAGGGCACCCCCAGGGACGCCTAGAGGACAGCCAGGGCACCCGCAGGGACACCTTGGGGACAGGCAGGGCACCCTCAGGGACACCTAGGGGACAGCCAAGGCCCCCCCAAGGACACCTAGGGGACAGCCAGGGCACTCCAGGGACAGCCAGGGCACCCCCAGGGACACCTACGGCACCCCCAGGGACACCTAGGGGACAGCCAGGGCCCCCCCCAGGGACACCTAGCGGAAAGCCAGGGCACCCCCAGGGACACCCAGGGCACACCCAGGGACACCTAGGGGACAGCCAGGGCACCCCAGGGACAGCCAGGGCACCCCCAGGGACACCAAGGGGACCTCCAGGGCACCCCCAGGGACACCCAGGGCACCCCCAGGGCCACCAAGGGGACAGCCAGGGCACACCAGGGACAGCGAGGGCACCCCCAGGGACACCTAGGGGACAGCCAGGGCACCTCAGGGACACTAAGGGCACCCCCAGGGACACCTAGGGGACAGCCAGGGCACTCCCAGGGACACCATGGGCACCCCCAGGGACACCGAGGGGACAGTCAGGGCACCCCCTGGGCACCCCAGGGACAATCAGGGCACCCCCAGGGACACCGACGGGGACAGCCATGGCACTCCCAGGGACAGGCAGGGCACCCCAGGGACACCAAGGGGACCTCCAGGGCACCCCCAGGGACACCCCAGGGCACCCCCAGGGCCACCAAGGGGACAGCCAGGGCACCCCAGGGACAGCGAGGGCACCCCCAGGGACACTTAGGGGACAGGCAGGGCACCCCCAGGGACACCGAGGGGAAAGCCAGGGCACCCCCAGGGACATTTAGGGGACAGCCAGGGCACTCCAGGGATACCCAGGTCACCCCCAGGGACACCAAGGGGACAGCCAGGGCACCTTTAGGGACACCTAGGGGACAGGCAGGGCACCCCCAGGGACACCGAGGGGAAAGCCCAGGGCACCCCCAGGGACATTTAGGGGACACCAGGGCACTCCAGGGACACCAGGTCACACCCAGGGACACCTAGGGGGACAGCCAGGGCCCCTCCAGGGACACCTAGGGACAGGCAGGGCACCCCCAGGGATACCGAGGGGACAGCCAGGGCACCCCCAGGGACACCTAGAGGACAGGCAGGGCACCCCCAGGGCACCCCAGGGACACCCAGGGCTCCCCCAGGGACACCAAGGGGACAGCCAGAGCACCCCAAGGACAGCCAGGGCCCCCCCAGTGACACCTAGGGGACAGCCAGGGCACCCCAGGTACACGAAGGGACAGCCAGGGCACCACCAGGGACACCAAGGGGACAGGCAGGGCACCCCCAGGGACACCCAGGACGCACCCAAACACATCTAGGGGACAGCCAGGGCACCCCAGGGACAGCCAGGGCACCCCCAAGGACACCAAGGGGACCTCCAAGGCACCGCAGGGACACCCCAGGGCACCCCCAGGGCCACCAAGGGGACAGCCAGGGCACACCAGGGACAGCGAGGGCACCCCCAAGACACGAAGGGGACAGCCAGGGCACCCCCAGGGACACCTAGGGGACAGCCAGGGCACGTCAGGGACACTCAGGGCACCCCCAGGGACACCTAGGGGACAGCCAGGGCACTCCCAGGGACACCATGGGCACCCCCAGGGACACCGAGGGGACAGCCAGGGCACCCCTTGGGCACCCCAGGGACAGCCAGGACACCCCCAGGGACACCTAGGGGAAAGCCAGGGCACCCCAGGTACACCCAGGGCACACCCAGGGACACCTAGGGGACAGCCAGGGCACCCCAGGGACAGCCAGGGCACCCCCAGGGACACCAAGCGGACCTCCAGGGCACCCCCAGGGACACCCAGGGCACCCCCAGGGCCACCAAGGGGACAGCCAAGGAACCCCAGGGACAGCGAGGGCACCCCCAGGGACACCTAGGGGACAGCCAGGGCCCCCCCAGGGACACCTAGGGGACAGCCAGGGCACCCCAGGGACAGCCAGGGCCCCCCCAGGGACACTTAGGGGACAGCCAGGGCCCCCCCAGGGACACCCAGGGCACCCCAAGGGACACCTAGGGGAAAGGCAAGCACCCCCAGGGACACCGAGGGGAAAGCCAGGGCACCCCCAGGGACACCTAGGGGACAGCCAGGGCACCCCCAGGGACATTTAGGGGGCAGCCAGGGCACTCCAGGGACACCCAGGGCACCCCCAGGGACATTTAGGGGACAGCCAGGGCACTCCAGGGACACCCAGGGCACCCCCAGGAACACCCAGGGCACCCCCAGGGACACCTAGGGGACAGGCAAGGAACCCCCAGGGACACCTAGGGCCTAGGCAGGGCACCCCCAGGGACACCTAGGGTCCAGGAAGGGCACCCCCAGAGACCCCTAGGTTACAGCCAGGGCACTCCCAGGGAAACTCTGGGCACCCACAGGGACACCATGGGGACAGCCAGGGCACCCCAGGGACACCCAGGGCACCCCCAGGGACACCAACTGGACAGCCAGGGCACCCCAGGGACACCCAGGGTACCCCCAGGGACACCTAGGGGACAGGCAGTGCACCCCCAGGGAAACCCAGGGCACCCCCAACGACACCTAGGGGACAGGCAGGGCACCCCCAGGGACACCTAGGGGACAGGCAGGGCACCCCCAGGGACACCGAGGGGAAAGCCAGGGCACCCCCAGGGACACCTAGAGGACAGCCAGGGCACTGCAGGGACACCCAGGTCACCCCCAGGGACACCTAGGGGACAGCCAGGGAACCCGAGGGACAGCCAGGGCACCCCCAGGGACACCTAGAGGACAGCCAGTGCACCCCCAGGGACACCTAGGGGACAGGCGGGGCACCCCTAGGGACACCTAGGGGACAGCCAGGGCCCCCCCAGGGACACCTAGGGGACAGGCAGGGCACCCCCAGGGACACCTAGGGGACAGGCAGGGCACCCCCAGGGACACCGAGGGGAAAGCCATGGCACCCCCAGGGACATTTAGGGGACAGCCAGGGCACTCCAGAGACACCCAGGTCACCCCCCGGGACACCTAGGGGACAGCCAGGGCACCTTTAGGGACACCTAGGGGACAGGCAGGGCACCCCCAGGGACACCGAGGGGAAAGCCAGGGCACCCCCAGGGACATTTAGGGGACAGCCAGGGCACTCCAGGGACACCCAGGTCACCCCCAGGGACACCTAAGGGACAGCCAGGGCATTTTTAGGGACGCCTAGGGGACAGGTAGGGCACCCCCAGGGACACCGAGGGGAAAGCCAGGGCACCCCCAGGGACATTTAGGGGACAGCCAGGGCACTCCAGGGACACCCAGGTCACCCCCAGGGACACCTAGGGGACAGCCAGGGCCCCCCCAGGGACATTTAGGGGACAGGCAGGGCACCCCCAGGGACACCGAGGGGACAGCCAGGGCACCCCCAGGGACACCTAGAGGACAGGCAGGGCACCCCCATGGCACCCCAGGGACACCCAGGGCTCCCCCAGGGACACCAAGGGGAACCACAGCACCCCAAGGACAGCCAAGGCCCCCCCAGTGACACCTAGGGGACAGCCAGGGCACCCCAGGGACACCAAGGGGACAGCCAGGGCACCCCCAGGGACACCTAGGGGACAGCCAGGGCACCCCAGGGACACCCAGGGCACCCCCTGGGACACCAAGGGGACAGGCAGGGCACCCCCAGGGACACCCAGGGCACACCCAGGGACACCTAGGGGACAGCCAGGGCACCCCAGGGACACCCAGGGCACCCCCTGGGACACCAAGGGGACAGGCATGGCACCCCCAGGGACAGCCAGGGCACCACAGGGCCACCAAGGGGACAGCCAGGGCACCCCAGGGACAGCCAGGGCACCCCCAGGGACACCAAGGGGACCTCCAGGGCACCCTTAGGGACACCCAGGGCACCACAGGGCCACCAAGGGGACAGCCAGGGCACCCCCAGGGACACCTAGGGGACAGCCAGGGCACTCCCAGGGACACCATGGGCACCCCCAGGGACACCGAGGGGACAGCCAGGGCACACCCTGGGCACCCCAGGGACAATCAGGGCACCCCCAGGGACACCGACGGGACAGCCATGGCACTCCAGGGACGGCCAGGGCACCCCCAGGGACACCTAGGGGAAAGCCAGGGCACCCCAGGGACACCCAGGGCACACCCAGGGACACCTAGGGGACAGCCAGGGCACCCCAGGGACAGCCAGGGCACCCCCAGGGATACCAAGGGGACCTCCAGGGCACCCCCAGGGAAACCCAGGGCACCACAGGGCCACCAAGGGGACAGCCAGGGCACCCCAGGGACAGCGAGGGCACCCCCAGGGACACCTAGGGGACAGCCAGGGCACCCCAGGGACAGCGAAGGCACCCCCAGGGACACCTAGGCGACCTCCAGGGACATCTAGGGGACAGCCAGGGCACCCCAGGGACAGCAAGGCCACCCCCATGGGACACCTAGGGGACAGCCAGGGCACCCCAGGGACAGCCAGGGCACCCCCAGGGACACCTAGGGGACAGCCAGGGCCCCCCCAGGGAAACCTAGGGGACACCCAGGGCACCCCTGGGACACCCAGGGCACCCCCAGGGACACCTAAGGGACAGCCAGGGCATCCCGAGGGACAGGGAGGGCACCCCCAGGGACACCGAGGGCACAGCCAGGGCACCCCCAGGGACACCGAGAGGACAGGCAGGGCACCCCCAGGGACACCTTGGAGACAGCCAGGGCACCCCAGGGACAGCCAGGGCACCCCCAGGGACACCTAGGGGACCTCCAGGGCACCCCCAGGGACACCCAGGGCACCCCCAGGGCCACCTAGGGGACAGCCAGGCCACCCCAGGGACAGCGAGGGTACCCCCAGGGACACCTAGGGGACAGCCAGGGCACCCCCAGGGACACCTAGGGGACAGCAAGGGCACCCCGAGGGACACCAACGCACCCCAAGGGACACCTAGGTGACAGCCAGGGCACCCTAGGGACAGCCAGGGCACCCCCAGGGACCCCTAGGGCACAGCCAGGGCACCCTAGGGACAGCCAGGGCACCCCCAGGGACACCAAGGGGACATCCAGAGCACCCCAGGGACAGCCAGGGCACCCCCAGGGACACCTAAGGAACACCCTGGGCACCCCCAGGGACACCAAGGGGACCTCCAGGGACACCTAGGGGACAGGCAGGGCACCCCCAGGGACACTGACGGGACAGCCAGGGCACCCCCAGAGACCCCTAGGGGACAGCCAGGGCACTTCCAGGGACACTTTGGGCACCCACAGGGACACCTTGGGGACAGCCAGGGCACACCAGGGACACCCAGGGCACCCCCAGGGACACCTAGGGGACCTCCAGGGCACCCCCAGGGACACCCAGGGCACCCCCAGGGCCACCTAGGGGACAGCCAGGGCACCCCAGGGACGGCCAGGGCCCCCCCAGGGACACCTATGGGGACAGCCAGGGCACGCCAGGCACACCCAGGGCTCCCCCAGGGACATCGAGGTCACCCCCAGGGACACCTAGAGCACCCCCAGAGACACCGAGGGCACAGCCAGGGCACCCACAGGGACACCAAGGGCACAGACAGGGCACCCTACGGACACCAAGGGGACAGCCAGGGCACCCCCAGGGACACCAAGGGGACATCCAGAGCACCCCAGGGACACCCAGGGCAACCCCAGGGACACCTAGAGGACAGACAGGGCACCCCAGGCACACCCACGGCACCCCCAGGGACACCTAGGGGACAGCCAGGGCACCCCGAGGGACATCAGGGCACCCCCAGGGACACCTAGGGGACAGCCAGGGCACCCCAGGGACAGCGAGGGCACCCCCAGGGACACCTAGGCGACCTCCAGGGACATCTAGGGGACAGCCAGGGCACCCCAGGGACAGCCAGGGCACCCCCAGGGACACCTAGGGGACAGCCAGGGCCCCCCACGGACAGACAGGGCAGCCCCAGGGACATCTAGGGGACAGCCAGGGCCCCCCCAGGGACACCTAGGGGACAGCCAGGGCACCCCAGGGACACCCAGGGCACCCCCTGGGACACCTAGGGGACAGCCAGGGCATCCCGAGGGACAGGGAGGGCACCCACAGGGACACCTAGGAGACAGCCAGGTCACGCCAGGGACACCCAGGGCACCCCCAGGGACACCTAGGAGACAGCCAGGGCACCCCAGGGACACCTAGGAGACAGCCAGGGCACCCCCAGGGACACTGAGGGGACAGCCAGGGCACCCCAGGGACACCTAGGGCACAGCCAGGGCACCCTAGGGACAGCCAGGGCAGCCCAGGGACACCTACGGGACAGCCAGGGCACCCTCTGGGACACCAAGGACAGCCAGGGCACCCCAAGGACAGCCAGGGCAGCCCAGGGACACCTACGGGAAAGCCAGGGCACCCCAGGGCAGTCCAGGGACACCCAGGGTACCCAGGGACACGTAGGGGACCTCCCGGGCACCCCAGGGACACCCAGGGCCCCCGCCAGGGACACCTACGGGACAGCCAGGGAACGCCCGGGACACCATGGGCACGCCCAGGGACACCTAGGGGACAGCCAGGGCACCCTAGGGACAGGCAGGGCACCCCCAGGGACACCTAGGGGACAGCCAGGGCCCCCCCAGGGACACCTAGGGGACAGCCAGGGCACCCCAGGGACTCCCAGGGCACCCCCAGGGACACCGAAAGGACAGCCAGGGCACCCTAGGGACAGCCATGGCACCCTAGGGACAGCCAGGGCACCCCCAGAGACACCGAGGGCACAGCCAGGGCACCCTAGGGACAGCCAGGGCACCCCCAGGGACACCTAAGGGACAGGCAGGGCACCCCCAGTGACACTGACGGGACAGCCAGGACACCCCCAGGGACACCTAGGGGACAGCCAGGGCACCCTAAAGACAGCCAGGGCACCCCCAGGGACACCTCGGGGACAGGCAGGGCACCCCCAGGGACACCGAGGGGAAAGCCAGGGCACCCCCAGGGACACCCAGGGAACCCCCAGGGACACCAAGGGGATAGGCAGAGAATCCCCAGGGACACCGAGGGGAAAGCCAGGGCACCCCCAGGGACACCCAGGGCCCCCCCAGGGACACCAAGGGGACAGGCAGGGCACCCCAGGGACACCAAGGGGACAGCCAGGGCACCCCCAGGGACACCTTGGGGACCCCGAGGGACACCTAGGGGACAGCCAGGGCACCCCCAGGAACACCTAGGTGACAGCCAGGGCACCCCCAGGGACACCAAGGGGACAGCCAGGGCACTCCAGGGACAGCCAGGGCACCCCCAGGGACACCTAGGGGACAGCCAGGGCACCCCCAGGGACACCAAGGGGATCCCCAGAGACACCTAGGGGACAGCCAGGGCAGCCCAGGGACACCCAGGGCACCCCCATGGACACCTAGGGGACAGCCAGGGCACCCCCAGGGACACCAAGGGGACCCCCAGGGACACCTAGGGGACAGGCAGGGCACCTCCAGGGACAGCCAGGGTACCCCCAGGGACACCTAGGGACAGTCAGGGCACCCCAGGGACACCTAGGGGACAGCTAGGGCACCCTAGGGACAGCCAGGGCACCCCGAGGGACACCTAAGTGACAGCCAGGGCACCCCAGGGACATCGAGGGACAGCCAGGAACCCCCTGGGACAGCCAGCTCACCCCCACGGCCGCCTCCACCTCCAGGAGCTATCAAAACCCTCCTCAGGTTCTTTGATGCCTCAAATGGGCCGCCCAAACCTCCCGAATACCCCCCAAAGCACCCAAAGCAGCCCCCAGGACGCCCCCCAGACCCCCCACAACCCAAAAACCCTCTCCACGACAACTCAGGACCCCCAGGATCCCCCAAATCCGCGCCCCCCTCACCCTGAGGTCCCGTTTGAGCCGCTCCACGTCGCGGACAGGCACCAGCTCATCAAGCCCCAAGCACCAACACCTGCGGGACTGGGATGGACTGAGAGCACTGGGAGGGTGACCAGAGAAACCTGGGATGGACGAAGAGTGGACTGGGATGAACTGGGATGAACTGGCAGGCGTGTGGGAGTCCATGGTGGCCACTCGGTGCCTTACTGGTCTATACTGGGATGGGTCGGATGGCCCCAGGGGAGGGGGTGAGGCCACAATGGTCCAGACTGGGAGGGGAGTCACCATGGCGCCGCAGGTGGAGTCGAGGATACGAGCGAGGCAAGGACACCTAGGGGACAGCCAGGGCAACCCAGGGACACCAGGGCCCCCCCAGGGACACCTAGGGGACAGCCAGGGAACCCCAGGGACACCCTGTGCACCCCCAGGGACACCTAGGGGACAGCCACGGCCCCCCCCGGGACACCTAGGGGACAGCCAGGGAACCCCAGGGACACCCTGTGCACGCCCAGGGACACCCAGGGCCCCCCCCGGGACACCTAGGGGACAGCCAAGGCACCCTAGCGACAGCCAGGGCACCCCCAGGGACACCGAGGGCACAGCCAGGGCACCCCCAGGGACACCGAGAGGACAGGCAAGGCACCCCCAGGGACACCTTGGGGACAGCCAGGGCACCCCAGGGACAGCCAGGGCACCCCCAGGGACACCAAGGGGACCTCCAGGGCACCCCCAGGGACACCCAGGGCACCCCCAGGGCCACCTAGGCGACAGCCAGGGCACCCCAGGGACAGCGAGGGCACCCCCAGGGACACCCAGGGCACACCCAGGGACACCTAGGGGACAGCCAGGGCACCCCCAGGGACACCCAGGGCACCCCCAGGGACACCTAGGGGACAGCCAGGGCACCCCCAGGGACACCTAGGGGAGAGGAAGGGCACCCCCAGGGACACCTAGGGGACAGCCAGGGCACCCCCAGGGACACCTAGGGGACAGCCAGGGCACTCCAGGGACAGCCAGGGCACCCCCAGGGACACCTAGGGGACAGGCAGGGCACCCCCAGGGACACCAGCGCACCCCAAGGGACACCTAGGTGACAGCCAGGGCACACTAGGGACAGCCAGGGCACCCCCAGGGACCCCTAGGGCACAGCCAGGGCACCCTAGGGAGAGCCAGGGCACCCCCAGAGACACCAAGGGGACATCCAGAGTACCCCAGGGACAGCCAGGGCACCCCCAGGGACACCTAGGGGAAAGCCAGGGCACCCCAGGGACAGCCAGGGCACCCCCAGGGACACCAAGGGGACCTCCAGGGCACCCCCAGGGACACCCAGGGCACCCCCAGGGCCACCAAGGGGACAGCCAGGGCACCCCAGGGACAGCGAGGGCACCCCCAGGGACACCTAGGGGACAGCCAGGGCACCCCCTGGGACACCTAGGGGACAGCCAGGGCACCCCAGGGACACCCAGGGCACCCCCAGGGACACCTAGGGGACAGGCAGGGCACCCCCAGGGACACCGAGGGGAAAGCCAGGGCACCCCCAGGGACACCTAGGGGACAGCCAGGGCACCCCCAGGGACATTTAGGGGACAGCCAGGGCACTCCAGGGACACCCAGGGCACCCCGAGGGACACCTAGGGGACAGCCAGGGCAACCCCAGGGACACCCAGGGCACCCCCAGGGACAGCTAGGGTCCAGGAAGGGCACCCCCAGAGACCCCTAGGTGACAGCCAGGGCACTCCCAGGGACACTCTGGGCACCCACAGGGACACCATGGGGACAGGCAGGGCACCCCAGGGACACCCAGGACACCCCCAGGGACACCAAGGGGACAGCCAGGGCACCCCAGGGACACTCAGGGTACCCCCAGGGACACCTAGGGGACAGGCAGGGCACCCCCAGGGAAACCCAGGGCACCCCCAACGACACCTAGATGACAGGCAGGGCACCCCCAGGGACACCTAGGGGACAGGCAGGGCACCCCAGGGACACCGAGGGGAAAGCCAGGGCACCCCCAGGGACATTTAGGGGACAGCCAGGGCACTCCAGGGACACCCAGGTCACCCCCAGGGAAACCTAGGAGACAGCCAGGGCACCCCCAGGGCACCCCAGGGACACCCAGGGCTCCCACAGGGACACCAAGGGGACAGGCAGGGCACCCCCAGGGATACCGAGGGGAAAGCCAGGGCAGCCCCAGGGACACCTAGGGGAAGGCAGGACACCCCCAGGGACACCTAGGGGACAGCCAGGGCACCCCCAGGGACATTTAGGGGACAGCCAGGGCACTCCAGGGACACCCAAGGCACCCCCAGGGACATTTAGGGGACAGCCAGGGCACTCCAGGGACACCCAGGGCACCCCCAGGGACACCTAGGGGACAGCCAGGGCACCCCCAGGGACACCCAGGGAACCCCCAGGGACACCTAGGGGACAGGCAGGGAACCCCCAGGGACACCTAGGGGACAGCCAGGGCGCCCCCAGGGACACCCAGGGCACCCCCAGGGACACCTAGGGGACAGGCAGGGAACCCCCAGGGACACCTAGGGGACAGGAAGGGCACCCCCAGGGCACCCCAAGGACACCCAGGGCAACCCCAGGGACACCTAGGGGACAGGCAGGCCACCCCCAGGGACACCGAGGGGAAAGCCAGGGCACCCCCAGGGACATTTAGCGGACAGCCAGGGCACTCCAGGGACACCCAGGGCACCCCCAGGGACACCTAGGGGACAGCCAGGGCACCCCCAGGGACACCTAGAGGACAGCCAGGGCACTCCAGGGACACCCAGGTCACCCCCAGGGACACCTAGGGGACAGCCAGGGAACCCGAGGGACAGCCAGGGCACCCCCAGGGACACCTAGAGGACAGCCAGGGCCCCCCCAGGGACACCTAGGGGACAGGCAGGGCACCCCCAGGGACACCTAGAGGACAGCCAGGGCACTCCAGGGACACCCAGGTCACCCCCAGGGACACCTAGGGGACAGCCAGGGAACCCGATGGACAGCCAGGGCACCCCCAGGGACAGCTAGGGGACAGCCAGGGCACCCCACGGACACCAAGGGGATAGCCAGGGCACCCCCAGGGACACCTAGCGGACAGCCAGGGCACCCCAGGGACACCCTGGGCACCCCCAGGGACTCCTAGGGGACAGCCAGGGCAATCCCAGGGACACCCTGGGAACCCCCAGGGACACCGAGGGGACAGCCAGAGCACCCCAGGGACACCTAGGGGACAGCCAGGGCACCCCCAGGGACACCTAGGGGACAGCCAGGGCACTCCCAGGGACACCAAGGGGACATCCAGAGCACCCCAGGGACAGCCAGGGTACCCCCAGGGACAGCTAGGGGACAGCAAGGGCACCCCCAGGGACACCTAAGGGACACCCTGGGCACCCCCAGGGACACCAAGGGGACACCCAGGGAAACCTAGGAGACAGCCAGGGCACCCAAGGGACAGCGAAGGCACCCCCAGGGACACCTAGGGGACCTCCAGGGCACCCCCAGGGACACGTACGGGACAGTCAGGGAACCCCAGTGACACCCTGAGCACCCCCAGGGACACCCAGGGCACCCCCAGGGACACCTCGGGGACTGCCAGGGCCCCCCCAGGGACACCTAGGGGACAGCCAGGGAACCCCAGGGACACCCTGGGCACCACCAGGGACACCTAGGGGACAGCCAGGGAACCTCAGGGACACCCTGTGCACCCCCAGGTACACACAGGGCACACCCAGGGACACCTAGGGGACAGCCAGGGCACCCCAGGGACAGCGAGGGCACCCCCAGGGACACCTAGGGGACAGCCAGGGCACCCCCAGCGACACCTAGGGGACAGCCAGGGCACCCCCAGGGACATGCAGGGCACCCCCAGGGACACCCAGGGGACAGCCAGGGCACCCCAGGGACACCCAGGGCACCCCCAGGGACACCTAGGGGACAGCCAGGGCACCCTAGAAACCGCCAGGGCACCCCCAGGGACACCCAGGACACCCCCAGGGACAACAAAAGGACAGCCAGGGCACCCCAGGGACACCCAGGGCACCCCCAGGGACACCTAGGAGTCAGCCAGGGCTCCCCCAGGGACACCCAGGGCACCTCCAACGACACCTAGGGGACAGGCAGGGCACCCCCAGGGACACCTAGGGGACAGGCAGGGCACCCCCAAAGACACCCAGGGCACCCCCAGGGACACCAAGGGGACCTCAAGGGAACCCCAGGGACAGGTACGGGACAGCCAGGGAACCCCAGTGACAACCTGTGCACCTCCAGGGACATCCAGGGAACCCCCAGGGACACTTACGGGACAGCCAGGGAACCCCAGGGACACCCAGGGCCCCCCCAGGGACACCTAGGGGACAGCCAGGGAACCCCAGGGACACCCAGGGCACCCCCATGGACACCTAGGGGACAGGCAGGGCACCCCCAGGGACACCTAGGGGACAGGCGGGGCACCCCCAGGGACACACAGGGCACACCCAGGGACACCTAGGGGACAGCCAGGGCACCCCAGGGACACCTCGGGGACTGCCAGGGCCCCCCCAGGGACACCCAGGGCACCCCCAGGGACACCCAGGGGACAGCCAGGGCACCCCAGAGACACCCAGGGCACCCCCAGGGACACCTAGGGGACAGCCAGGGCACCCTAGGGACCGCCAGGTCGGTCCCAGGGACACCCAGGACACCCCCAGGGACACCAAGGGGACAGCCAGGGCACTCCAGGGACACCCAGGGCACCCCCAGGGACACCTAGGGGACAGCCAGGGCACCCCCAGGGACACCCAGGGCACCTCCAACGACACCTAGGGGACAGGCAGGGCACCCCCAGGGACACCTAGGGGACCTCCAGGGAACCCCAGGGACAGGTACGGGACAGCCAGGGAACCCCAGTGACACCCTGTGCACCTCCAGGGACATCCAGGGAACCCCCAGGGACACCTACGGGACAGCCAGGGAACCCCAGGGACACCCTGGGCACCCCCAGGGACACCCAGGGCCCCCCCAGGGACACCTAGGGGACAGCCAGGGAACCCCAGGGACACCCAGTGCACTCCCATGGACACCTAGGGGACAGCCTGGGCACCCCCAGGGACACCCAGGGCCCCCCCAGGGACACCTAGGAGACAGCCAGGGAACACCAGGGACACCCAGGGCACCCCCATGGACACCTAGGGGACAGCCAGGGCACTCCCGGGGACACCCAGGGCACCCCCAGGGACACCGACACGACAGCCAGGGCACCCCAGAGACACCCTGGGCAACCCCAGGGACACCTAGGGGACAGCCAGGGCACCTTAGGGACAGCCAGGGCACCCCCAAGACACGAAGGGGACAGCCAGGGCACCACCAGGGACACCTAGGGGACAGCCAGGGCCCCCCCAGGGACACCTAGGGGACAGGCAGGGCACCTCCAGGGACACCGAGGGGACAGGCAGGGCAACCACAGGGCACCCCAGGCACACGTAGAGGACAGCCATGGCACCCCAGGGACAGCCAGGGCACCCCCAGGGACAGCTAGGGGACAGCCAGGGCACCCCAGGGACACCCAGGGCACCCGCAGGGACACGTAGGGGACAGCCAGGGCACCCCAGGGACACCCTGGGCACCCCCAGGGACACCTAGGGGACAGCCAGGGCACTCCCAGGGACACCCTGGGAACCCCCAGGGACACCGAGGGGACAGCCAGGGCACCCCCTGGGCACCCCAGGGACAGTCAGGGCACCCCCAGGGAGAGCCAGGGCACCCCCAGGGACACCTAGGGTACAGCCAGGGCACCCCAGGGCACCCCAGGGACACCCAGGGCACCCCCAGGGACACCTAGGGGACCTCCAGTGTATCCCCAGGGACACGTACGGGACAGCCAGGGCACCCCCAGGGACACCTAGGGGACAGCCAGGGAACCCCAGGGACACCCTGTGCACCCCCAGACACACCCAGGGCACACCCAGGGACACCTAGGGGACAGCCAGGGCCCCCCCAGGGACACCTAGGGGACAGCCAGGGAACCTCAGGGACACCCTGTGCACCCCCAGGGACACACACGGCACAACCAGGGACACCTAGGGGACAGCCAGGGCACCCCCAGGGACACCTCGGGGACTGCCAGGGCCCCCCCAGGGACACCCAGGGCACCCCCAGGGACACCCAGGGGACAGCCAGGGCACCCCAGAGACACCCAGGGCACCCCCAGGGACACCTAGGGGACAGCCAGGGCACCCTAGGGACCGCCAGGGCGGTCCCAGGGACACCCAGGACACCCCCAGGGACACCAAGGGGACAGCCAGGGCACCCCAAGGACACCCAGGGCACCCCCAGGGACACCTAGGGGACAGCCAGGGCACCCCCAGGGACACCCAGGGCACCTCCAACGACACCTAGGGGACAGGCAGGGCACCCCCAGGGACACCTAGGGGACCTCCAGGGAACCCCAGGGACAGGTACGGGACAGCCAGGGAACCCCAGTGACACCCTGTGCACCTCCAGGGACATCCAGGGAACCCCCAGGGACACCTACGGGACAGCCAGGGAACCCCAGGGACACCCTGGGCACCCCTAGGGACACCCAGGGCCCCCCCAGGGACACCTAGGGGACAGCCAGGGAACACCAGGGACACCCAGGGCACCCCCATGGACACCTAGGGGACAGCCAGGGCACTCCCAGGGACACCCTGGGCAACCCCAGGGACACCTAGGGGACAGCCAGGGCACCTTAGGGACAGCCAGGGCACCCCCAAGACACGAAGGGGACAGCCAGGGCACCACCAGGGACACTTAGGGGACAGCCAGGGCACCCCAGGGACACCCAGGGCACCCCCAGGGACACCTAGGGGACAGCCAGGGCACTCCCAGGGACACCCAGGGCACCCCCAGGGACCCTGACGGGACAGCCAGGGCACTCCAGGGACAGCCAGGGCACCCCCAGGGACACCTAGGGCACCCCCACGGCGCCCTAGGGACAGCCAGGGCACCTCCAGGGACACCTAGGGGACAGCCAGGGCCCCCCACACGGACACCTAGTGAAAAGCCAGGGCACCCCCAGGGACACACAGGGCACACGCAGGGACACCTAGGGGACAGCCAGGGCACCCCCAGAGACCCCTAGGGGACAGCCAGGGCACTCCCAGGGACACTCTGGGCGCCCACAGGGACACCTTGGGGACAGCCACGGCACCCCAGGGACACCCAGGGCACCCCCAGGGACACCAAGGGGACAGCCAGGGCACCCCAGGGACACCCAGGGCACCCCCAGGGACACCTAGGGGACAGGTAGGGCACCCCCAGGGACACCGAGGGGAAAGCCAGGGCACCCCCAGGGACATTTAGGGGACAGCCAGGGCACTCCAGGGACACCCAGGTCACCCCCAGGGACACCTAGGGGACAGCCAAGGCCCCCCCAGGGACACCTAGGGGACAGGCAGGGCACCCCCAGGGACACCGAGGGGACAGCCAGGACACCCCCAGGGACACCTAGAGGACAGGCAGGGCACCCCCAGGGCATCCCAGGGACACCAAGGGGACAGCCAGAGCACCCCAAGGACAGCCAGGGCACCCCCAGAGACACCTAGGGGACAGCCAGGGCACCCCCAGGGACACCAAGGGGACAGCCAGGGCACCCACAGGGACACCTAGGGGACAGCCAGGGCACCCCAGGGACACCCAGGGCACCCCCTGGGACTCCAAGGGGACAGGAATGGCACCCCCAGGGACACAGAGGGGAAAGCCAGGGCACCCCCAGGGACACCTAGGGGAAGGCAGGACACCCCCAGGGACACCTAGGGGACAGCCATGGCACCCCCAGGGACATTAAGGGGACAGCCAGGGCACTCCAGGGACACCCAGGGCACCCCCAGGGAAACCTAGGGGACAGCCAGGGCACCCCAGGGACACCCAGGGCACCCCCAGGGACACCTAGGGGACAGGCAGGGCATCCCCAGGGACACCTAGGGGACAGGCAGGGCACCCCCAGGGACACCGAGGGGAAAGCCAGGGCAGCCCTAGGGACAGCCAGGGCACCCCCAGGGACACGAAGGGACAGCCAGGGCACCCCCAGGGACAGCCAGGGCACCTCCAGGGACACCTAGGGGACAGCCAGGGCACCCCCAGGGCCACCTAAAGGACAGCCAGGGCACCCCCAGGGACATCCATGGCACCCCCAGGGACACGTAGGGGACAGCCAGGGCAGCCCAGGGACACCCAGGGCACCCCAATGGACACCTAGGGGACAGCCAGGGCACCCCCAGGAACACCTAGGGGACAGCCAGGGCACCCCAAGGGACACCAAGGGGACAGCCAGGGCACTCCCGGGACAGCCAGGGCACCCCCAGGGACACCTAGGGGACAGCCAGGGCACCCCCAGGGACACCAAGGGGACCCCCAGGGACACCTAGGGGACGGCCAGGGCAGCCCAGGGACACCCAGGGCACCCCATGGACACCTAGGGGACAGCCAGGGCACCCCCAGGGACACCAAGGGGACCCCCAGGGACACCTAGGGGACAGCCAGGGCACCCCCAGGAACACCTAGGGGACAGCCTGGGCACTCCCAGGGACACCAAGGGGACAGCCAGGGCACTCCAGGGACAGCCAGGGCACCCCCAGGGACACCTAGGGGACAGCCAGGGCACCCCCAGGGACACCAAGGGGACAGCCAGGGCACTCCAGGGACAGCCAGGGCACCCCCAGGGACACCTAGGGGACAGGCAGGGCACCCCCAGGGACACTGACGGGCCAGCCAGGGCACCCTAGGGACAGCCAGGGCACCCCCAGGGACACTCTGGGCACCCACAGGGACACCATGGGGACAGCCAGGGCACCCCAGGGAAACCCAGGGCACCCCCAGGGACACCAAGGGGACAGCCAGGGCACCCCAGGGACACTCAGGGTACCCCCAGGGACACCTAGGGGACAGGCAGTGCACCCCCAGGGAAACCCAGGGCACCCCCAACGACACCTAGGGGACAGGCAGGGCACCCCCAGGGACACCTAGGGGACAGGCAGGGCACCCCAAGGGACACCGAGGGGAAAGCCAGGGCACCCCCAGGGACATTTAGGGGACAGCCAGGGCACTCCAGGGACACCCAGGTCACCCCCAGGGACACCAAGGGGACAGCCAGGGCCCCCACAGGGACACCTAGGGGACAGGCAGGGCACCCCCAGGGACACCGAGGGGACAGCCAGGGCACCCCCAGGGACACCTAGAGGACAGGCAGGGCACCCCCAGGGCACCCCAGGGACACCCAGGGCTCGCACAGGGACACCAAGGGGACAGGCAGGGCACCCCCAGGGACACCGAGGGGAAAGCCAGGGCACCCCCAGGGACACCTAGGGGAAGGCAGGACACCCCCAGGGACACCTAGGGGACAGCCAGGGCACCCCCAGGGACATTTAGGGGACAGCCAGGGCACTCCAGGGACACCCAAGGCACCCACAGGGACATTTAGGGGACAGCCAGGGCACTCCAGGGACACCCAGGGCACCCCCAGGGACACCTAGGGGACAGCCGGGGCACCCCCAGGGACACCCAGGGAACCCCCAGGGACACCTAGGGGACAGGCAGGGAACCCCCAGGGACACCTAGGGGACAGCCAGGGCGCCCCCAGGGACACCCAGGGCACCCTCAGGGACACCTAGGGGACAGGCAGGGAACCCCCAGGGACACCTAGGGGACAGGCAGGGCACCCCAGGGATACCTAGGGGACCGCCAGGGCCCCCCCAGGGACACCTAGGGGACAGGCAGGGCACCCCCAGGGCACCCCAAGGACACCCAGGGCACCCCCAGAACACCTAGGGGACAGGCAGGCCACCCCCAGGGACACCGAGGGGAAAGCCAGGGCACCCCCAGAGACATTTAGCGGACAGCCAGGGCACTCCAGGGACACCCAGGGCACCCCCAGGGACACCTAGAGGACAGCCAGGGCGACCCCAGGGACACCCAGGGCACCCCCAGGGACACCTAGGGGACAGGCAGGGAACCCACAGGGACACTGACGGGACAGCCAGGGCACCCTCA
This sequence comes from Chamaea fasciata, assembly GCF_029207755.1. Classification (NCBI taxonomy): domain Eukaryota; kingdom Metazoa; phylum Chordata; class Aves; order Passeriformes; family Sylviidae; genus Chamaea; species Chamaea fasciata. The sequence goes on along the minus strand of NW_027094115.1, from coordinate 1,532,897 downwards.
GAGACCCCTAGGGGACAGCCAGGGCACACCCAGGGACACTCTGGGCACCCCCAGGGACACCATGGGGACAGGCAGGGCACCCCCAGGGACACCTAGGGGAAGGCAGGACACCCCCAGGGACACCTAGGGGACAGCCAGGGCACCCCCAGGGACATTTAGGGGACAGCCAGGGCACTCCAGGGACACCCAGGTCACTCCGAGGGACACCTAGGGGACAGCCAGGGCACCCCCAGGGACACGTAGAGGACAGCCAGGGCACTCCAGGGACACCCAGGTCACCCGCAGGGACACCTAGGGGACAGCCAGGGAACCCCAGGGACACCCAGGGCACCCCCAGGGACACCTAGAGGACAGCAAGCGCACCCCCAGGGACACTTAGGGGACAGGCGGGGCAAGCCCAGGGACACCTAGGGGACAGCCAGGGCCCCCCCAGGGACACCTAGGGGACAGGCAGGGCACCCCCAGGGACACCGAGGGGACAGTCAGGGCCCCCCCAGGGACACCGAGGGGACAGGCAGGGCAACCACAGGGCACCCCAGGCACACGTAGAGGACAGCCATGGCACCCCAGGGACAGCCAGGGCACCCCCAGGGACAGCTAGGGGACAGCCAGGGCACCCCACGGACACCAAGGGGATAGCCAGGGCACCCCCAGGGACACCTAGGGGACAGCCAGGGCACCCCAGGGACACCCAGGGCACCCGCAAAGACACGTAGGGGACAGCCAGGGCACCCCCAGGGACACCCTGGGCACCCCCAGGGACACCTAGGGTACAGCCAGGGCACTCCCAGGGAAACCCTGGGAACCCCCAGGGACACCGAGGGGACAGCCAGAGCACCCCAGGGACACCTAGGGGACAGCCAGGGCACCCCCAGGGACACCTAGCGGACAGCCAGGGCACCCCCAGAGAGCCCTAGGGGACAGCCAGGGCACTCCCAGGGACACTCTGGGCGCCCACAGGGACACCTTGGGGAAAGCCAGGGCACCCCAGGGACACCCAGGGCACCACCAGGGACAACTAGGGGACAGCCAGGGCACCCCCGGGCACCCCAGGGACACCAAGGGCACCCCCAGGGACACCTAGGGGACCTCCAGGGTACCCCCAGGGACACGTACGGGACAGCCAGGGCACCCCAAGTGACACCTAGGGGACAGCCAGGGAACCCCAGGGACTCCCTGTGCACCCCCAGAGACACCCAGGGCACACCCAGGGACACCTAGGGGACAGCCAGGGCACCCCAGGGACAGCGAGGGCACCCCCAGGGACACCTAGGGGACAGCCAGGGCACCCCCAGCGACACCTAGGGGACAGCCAGGGCCCCCCCAGGGACACCCAGGGCACCCCCAGGGACACCCAGGGGACAGCCAGGGCACCCCAGGGACACCCAGGGCACCCCCAGGGACACCTAGGGGACAGCCAGGGCACCCTAGGGACCGCCAGGGCACCCCCAGGGACACCCAGGACACCCCCAGGGACACCAAAAAGACAGCCAGGGCACCCCAGGGACACCCAGGGCACCTCCAACGACACCTAGGGGACATCCAGGGAACCCGCAGGGACACCTACGGGACAGCCAGGGAACCCCAGGGACAGCCTGGGCACCCCCAGGGACACCTAGGGCCCCCCCAGGGACACCTAGGGGACAGCCAGGGAACCCCAGGGACACCCAGGGCACCCCCATGGACACCTAGGGGACAGGTAGGGCACCCCCAGGGTCACCTAGGGGACAGGCAGGGCACCCCCAGGGATACCAAGGGGACAGCCAGGGCACCCCCAGGGACACCTACGGGACAGCCAGGGCACCCCCAGGGACACCCTGGGCACCCCCATGGACACGTAGGTGACAGCCAGGGTACCCCAGAGACACCCTGGGCACCCCCAGGGACACCAAGGGCACAGCCAGGGCACCCTAGGGACAGCCAGGGCACCCCCAGGGAAACCTAGGGCACAGCCAGGGCACCCTAGGGACAGCCAGGGCACCCCCAGGGACACCGAGGGCACAGCCAGGGCCCCCCCAGGGACACTCAGGGCACCCCTAGGGAGACCTAGGGGACAGCCAGGGCATCCCCAGGGACGCCTAGAGGACAGCCAGGGCACCTCAGGCACACCCAGGGCACCCCCAGGGACACCTCGGGGACAGCCAGGGCACCCTAGGGACAGCCAGGGCACCCCCAGGGACACCAAGGGCACATACAGGGCACCCTAGGGACACCAAGGGGACAGCCAGGGCACCCCCAGGGACACCAAGGGGACATCCAGAGCACACCAGGGACAGCCAGGGTACCCCCAGGGACAGCTAGGGGACAGCAAGGGCACCCCCAGGGACACCTAAGGGACACCCTGGGCACCCCCAGGGACACCAAGGGGACACCCAGGGAAACCTAGGGGACAGCCAGGGCACCCCAGGGACAGCGAAGGCACCCCCAGGGACAGCTAGGGGACCTCCAGGGCACCCCCAGGGACACGTACGGGACAGTCAGGGAACCCCAGTGACACCCTGAGCACCCCCAGGGACACCCAGGGCACCCCCAGGGACACCTCGGGGACTGCCAGGGCCCCCCCAGGGACACCTAGGGGACAGTCAGGGAACCCCAGGGACACCCTGGGCACCCCCAGGGACACCTAGGGGACAGCCAGGGAACCCGAGGGACAGCCAGGGCACCCCCAGGGACACCTAGAGGACAGCCAGGGCACCCCCACGGACACCAAGGGGACAGGCAGGGCACCCCCAGGGACAGCCAGGGCACCCCCAGGGACAGCTAGGGGACAGCCAGGGCACACCACGGACACCAAGGGGATAGCCAGGGCACCCCCAGAGACACCTAGGGGACAGCCAGGGCACCCCAGGGACACCCAGGGCACCCGCAGGGACACGTAGGGGACAGCCAGGGCACCCCAGGGACACCCTGGGCACCCCCAGGGACACCTAGGGGACAGCCAGGGCACTCCCAGGGACACCCTGGGAACCTCCAGGGACACCGAGGGGACAGCCAGGGCACCCCAGGGACACCGAGGGGACAGCGAAGGCAACCCCAGGGACACCTTGTGGACAGCCAGGGCACCCCCTGGGCACCCCAGGGACAGCCATGGCACCCCCAGGGACAGCCAGGGCACCCCCAGGGACACCTAGGGGACAGCCAGGGCACCCCAGGGCACCGCAGGGACACCCAGGGCACCCCCAGGGACACCTAGGGGACCTCCAGGGTATCCCCAGGGACACGTACGGGACAGCCAGGGCACCCCCAGGGACACCTAGGGGACAGCCAGGGAACCCCAGGGACACCGTGTGCACCCCCAGAGACACCCAGGGCACACCCAGGGACACCTAGGGGACAGCCAGGGGCCCCCCAGGGACACCTAGGGGACAGCCAGGGAACCTCAGGGACACCCTGGGCACCCCCAGGGACACCCAGGGCACACCCAGGGACACCTAGGGGACTGCCAGGGCACCCCAGGGACAGCGAGGGCACCCCCAGGGACACCTAGGGGACAGCCAGGGCACCCCCAGGGACACCTAGGGGACAGGCAGGGAACCCCCAGGGACACTGACGGGACAGCCAGGGCACCCCCAGAGACCCCTAGGGGACAGCCAGGGCACCCCAGGGACACCCAGGGCACCCCCAGGGACAGCAAGGGGAGAGCCAGGGCACCCCAGGGACACCCAGGGCACCCCCAGGGACACCTAGGGGACAGGCAGGGCACCCCCAGGGACACCCAGGGCACCCCCAACGACACCTAGGGGACAGGCAGGGCACACCCAGGGACACCTAGGGGACAGCCAGGGCACTCCAGGGACACCCAGCGCACCCCCAGGGACACCTAGGGGACAGCCAGGGCACCCCCAGGGAAACCTAGGGGACAGCCAGGGCACCCCCAGGGACACCTAGGGGAAGGCAGGACACCCTCAGTGACACCTAGGGGACAGCCAGGGCACCCCCAGGGACATTTAGGGGACAGCCAGGGCACTCCAGGGACACCCATGGCACCCCCAGGGACACCTAGGGGACAGGCAGGGAACCCCCAGGGACACTGACGGGACAGCCAGGGCACCCCCAGAGACCCCTAGGGGACAGCCAAGGCACCCCAGGGACACCAAGGGGACAGCCAGGGCACCCTAGGGACGCCTAGAGGACAGGAAGGGCACGCCCAGGGACACCTAGGGGACAGCCAGGGCCCCCCCAGGGACACCAAGGGGACAGCCAGGGCACCCCAGGGACAGCCAGGGCCCCCCCAGGGACACCTAGGGGATAGCCAGCGCCCCCCCAGGGACACCCAGGGCACCCCCAGGGACATCTTGGGGACAGGCAGGGCACCCCCAGGGACACCGAGGGGAAAGCCAGGGCACCCCCAGGGACACCTAGGGGAAGGCAGGACACCCTCAGTGACACCTAGGGGACAGCCAGGGCACCCCCAGGGACATTTAGGGGACAGCCAGGGCACTCCAGGGACACCCATGGCACCCCCAGGGACACCTAGGGGACAGGCAGGGCACCCCCAGGGAAACCTAGGGGACAGCCAGGGCACCCCCAGGGACACTTAGAGGACAGGCAGGGCACCACCAGGGCACCCCAGGGACACCCAGGAACACCTAAAGGACAGCCAGGGCATCCCCAGGGACACCCAGGGCACACCCAGGGACACCTAGGGGACAGCCACGGCACCCTAGGGACAGCCAGGGCACCCCAGGGACACCGAGGGGACAGCCAGGGCACCCCCAGAGACACCGAGGGCACAGCCAGGGCACCCTGGGGACAGCCAGGGCACCCCCAGGGACACCTAGGGGACAGGCAAGTCACCCCCAGGGAAACCTAGGGGACAGCCAGGGCACCCTAGGGACAGCCAGGGCACACCCAGGGACACCTAGGGGACAGGCATGGCACCCCCAGGGACACCTAGGGGACAGGCAGGGCACGCCCAGGGCACCCCAGGGACACCAAGGGCTCCCCCAGGGACACCAAGGGGACAGCCAGGGCACCCCAGGGACACCAAGGGGACAGCCAGGGCACCCCCAGAGACACTTAGGGGACAGCCAGGGCACCCCAGGGACACCCAGGGCACCCCCTGTCACACCAAGGGGACAGGCTGGGCACCCCCAGGGACACCTAGGGGACAGCCAGGGCACCCCCAGGGACACCTAGGGGAAGGCAGGACACCCCCAGGGACACCTAGGGGACAGCCAGGGTACCCCCAGGGACATTTAGGGGACAGCCAGGGCACTCCAGGGACACCCAGGGCACCCCCAGGGACACCTAGCGGAGAGGCCGAGCACGCCCAGGGACACCTAGGGGACAGGCAGGGCACCCCCAGGGACACTGACGGGACAGCCAGGGCACCCCCAGAGACCCCTAGGGGACAGCCAGGGCACTCGGCACTCCCAGGGACACTCTGGGCACCCACAGGGACACCTTGACAACAGCCAGGGCACCTCAGGGACATCCAGGACACCCCCAGGGACACCCAGGGTACAGCCATGGCACCCCAGGGACACCCAGGGCACCCTCAGGGACACCTAGGGGACAGGTAGGGCACCCCTAGGGACACCTAGGGGACAGGCAGGGCACCCCCAGAGACCCCTAGGGGACAGCCAGGGCCCCCCCAGGGACACCCAGGGCACCCCCAGGCACACCTAGGGAACAGCCAGGGCATCCCCAGGGACACCCAGGGCACCCCCAGGGACACCTAGAGGACAGTCAGGGCACCCGCAGGGACACCTTGGGGACAGGCAGGGCACCCCCAGGGACACCTAGGGGACAGCCAAGGCCCCCCCAAGGACACCTAGGGGGCCAGCCAGGGCACTCCAGGGACAGCCAGGGCACCCCCAGGGACACCTAGGGCACCCCCCAGGGGACACCTAGGGGACAGCCAGGGCCCCCCCCAGGGACACCTAGCAGAAAGCCAGGGCACCCCCAGGGACACCCAGGGCTCACCCAGGGAAACCTAGGGGGACAGCCAGGGCACCCCAGGGACAGCCAGGGCACCCCCAGGGACACCAAGGGGACCTCCAGGGCACCCCCAGGGGACACCCAGGGCACCACCAGGGCCACCAAGGGGACAGCCAGGGCACACCAGGAACAGCGAGGGGCACCCCCCAAGACACGAAGGGGACAGCCAGGGCACCCCCAGGGACCACCTAGGGGACAGCCAGGGCACCTCAGGGACACTCAGGGCACCCCCAGGGTCTCCTAGGGGACAGCCAGGGCATCCCCTGGGCACCCCAGGGACAATCAGGGCACCCCCAGGGACACCGACGGGACAGCCATGGCACTCCAGGGTCAGCCAGGGGCACCCCAAGGGACACCTAGGGGAAAGCCAGGGCACCCCCAGGGACACCCAGGGCACACCCAGGGACACCTAGGGGACAGCCAGGGCACCCCCAGGGGACAGCCAGGGCACCCCCCAGGGACACCAAGGGGACCTCCAGGGCACCCCCAGGGACACCCAGGGCACCCCCAGGGCCACCAAGGGGACAGCCAAAGCACCCCAGGGACAGCGAGGGCACCCCCCAGGGGACACCTAGGGGACAGCCAGGGCTTCCCCAGGGACACCAAGGGGACAGCCAGGGCACCCCAGGGACAGCCAGGGCCCCCCCAGGGACACTTAGGGGACAGACAGGGCCCCCCCAGGGATCCCCTGGGCACCCCCCAGGGACACCTAGGGGAAAGCCAGGGTACCCCCAGGGGACACCTAGGGGAAGGAAGGACACCCCCAGGGACACCTAGGGGGACAGCCAGGGCACCCCCAGGGACATTTAGGGGACAGACAGGGCACTCCAGGGACACCCAAGGCACCCCCAGGGACATTTAGGGGACAGCCAGGGCACTCCAGGGACACCCAGGGCACCCCCAGGGACACCTAGGGGACAGCCAGGGCACCCCCAGGGACACCAAGGGGGACAGCCAGCGCACCCCCCAGGGACACCTAGGGGACAGCCAGGGCACCCCAGGGACACCCAGGGCACCCCCTGGGACACCAAGGGGGACAGGCATGGCACCCCCAGGGACAGCCAGGGGCATACCCAGGGGACACCTAGGGGACAGCCAGGGCACCCCCCAGGGACACCCAGGGCACCCCCAGGGTCACCAACGGGACAGCCAGGGCACACCAGGGACAGCGAGGGCACCCCCAAGACACGAAGGGGACAGCCAGGGCAACCGCCAGGGACACCTAGGGGGACAGCCAGGGCACCTTCAGGGACACTCAGGGCACCCACAGGGACACCTAGGGGACAGCCAGGGCACTCCCAGGGACACCATGGGCACCCCCAGGGACACCGAGGGGACAGCCAAAGCACCCCATGGGCACCCCAGGGACAATCAGGGCACCCCCAGGGACAGCGACGGGACAGCCATGGCACTCCAGGGACAGCCAGGGCACCCCCAGGGACACCCAGGGCACACCCAGGGACACCTAGGGGACAGCCAGGGCACCCCAGGGACAGCCAGGGCACCCCCAGGGACACCAAGGGGACCTCCAGGGCACCCCCAGGGACACCCAGGGCACCCCCAGGGCCACCAAGGGGACAGCCAGGGCACCCCACGGACAGCGAGGGCACCCCCAGGGACACCTAGGGGACAGCCAGGGGCACCCCCTGGGACACCTAGGGGACAGCCAGGGCACCCCAGGGACACCCAGGGCACCCCCAGGGGACACCTAGGGGACAGGCAGCGCACCCCCAGGGACACCTAGGACACCCCCAGGGCGCCATAGGGACACCCAGGGCACCCCCAGGGACACCTAGGGGACAGCCAGGGCACCCCCAGGGACACCCAGGGCACCCCCAGGGACACCTAGGGTCCAGGAAGGGCACCCCCAGAGACCCCTAGGTGACAGCCAAGGGCACTCCCGGGGACACTCTGGGCACCCACAGGGGACACCATGGGGACAGCCAGGGCACCCCAGGGACACCCAGGGCACCCCCAGGGACACCAAGGGGACAGCCAGGGCACCCCAGGGGACACTCAGGGTACCCCCAGGGACACCTAGGGGACAGGCAGGGCACCCCCCAGGGGAAACCCAGGGCACCCCCAACGACACCTAGGGGGACAGGCAGGGGCACCCCCCAGGGACACCTAGGGGACAGGCAGGGCACCCCCAGGGACACCGAGGGGAAAGCCAGGGCACCCCCAGGGACATTTAGGGGAAAGCCAGGGCACTCCAGGGACACCCAGGTCACCCCCAGGGACACCAAGGGGACAGCCAGGGCACCCCCAGGGACACCTAGGGGACAGCCAGGGCACCCCCAGGGACACCCAGGGCACCCCCAGGGACACCTAGGGGACAGGCAGGGAACCCACAGGGACACCCCAGGGCACCCCCAGGGACACCAAGGGGACAGCCAGGGTACCCCAGGGAAACCACGGGCACCCCCTAACGACACCTAGGGGACAGGCAGGGCACCCCCAGGGACACCGAGGGGAAAGCCAGGGCACCCCCAGGGACATTTAGGGGACAGCCAGGGCACTCCAGGGACACCCAGGTCACCCCGAGGGACCCCTAGGGGACAGCCAGGGCACCCCCCAGGGACACCTAGAGGACAGCCAGGGCACTCCAGGGACACCCAGGTCACCCCCAGGGACACCTAGGGGACAGCCAGGGAACCCGAGGGACAGCCAGGGCACCCCCAGGGGACACCTAGAGGACAGCCAGGGGCACCCCCAGGGGACACTTAGGGGACAGGCGGGGCACCCCCAGGGACACCTAGGGGACAGCCAGGGCCCCCCAGGGACACCTAGGGGACAGGCAGGGCACCCCCAAGGACACCGAGGGGACAGTCAGGGCCCCCCCCAGGGGACACCGAGGGGACAGGCAGGGCAACCACAGGGCACCCCAGGCACACGTAGAGGACAGCCATGGCACCCCAGGGACAGTCAGGGTACCCCCAGGGACAGCTTGGGGACAGCCAGGGCACCCCACGGACACCAAGGGGATAGCCAGGGCACCCCCAGGGGACACCTAGGGGACACCCAGGGCACCCCAGGGACACCCAGGGCACCCGCAAAGACACGTAGGGGACAGCCAGGGCACCCAGGGACACCCTGGGCACCCCCAGGGACAGCTAGGGGGACAGCCAGGGCACTCCCAGGGACACCCTGGGAACCCCCAGGGGACACCGAGGGGACAGCCAGAGCACCCCAGGGACACCTAGGGGACAGCCAGGGCACCCCCAGGGACACCTAGCGGACAGCACGGGCACCCCCAGAGACCCCTAGGGGACAGCCAGGGCACTCCCAGGGACACTCTGGGCGCCCACAGGGACACCTTGGGGACAGCCAGGGCACCCCAGGGACACCCAGGGCACCACCAGGGACAACTGGGGGACAGCCAGGGCACCCCAGGGCACCCCAGGGACACCCATGGCACCCCCAGGGACACCTAAGGGACCTCCAGGGGTACCCCCAGGGACACGTACGGGACAGCCAGGGCACCCCCAGGGACACCTAGGGGACAGCCAGGGAACCCCAGGGACACCCTGTGCACCCCCAGAGACACCCAGGGGCACACCCAGGGACACCTAGGAGACAGCCAGGGCCCCCCCAGGGACACCTAGGGGACAGCCAGGGAACCTCAGGGACACCCGGTGCACCCCCAGGGACACCCAGGGCACACCCAGGGGACACCTAGAGGACAGGCAGGGCACCCCCAGGGCACCCCAGGGACACCCAGGTCTCCCACAGGGACACCAAGGGGACAGGCAGGGCACCCCCAGGGACACCGAGGGGAAAGCCAGGGCACCCCCAGGGACATTTAGGGGACAGCCAGGGCACGGCCAGGGGACACCCAAGGCACCCCCAGGGACATTTAGGGGACAGCCAGGGCACTCCAGGGACACCCAGGGCACCCCCAGGGACACCTAGGGGACAGCCAGGGCACTCCCCAGGGACACCCAGGGAACCCCCAGGGACACCTACGGGACAGGCAGGGAACCCCCAGGGACACCTAGGGGACAGCCAGGGCGCCCCCAGGGACACCCAGGGCACCGCCAGGGACACCTAGGGGGACAGGCAGGGAACCCCCAGGGACACCTAGGGGGACAGGCAGGGCACCCCAGGGATACCTAGGGGACAGCCAGGGCCCCCCCAGGGACACCTACGGGACAGGCAGGGCACTCCCAGGGACACTCTGGGCGCCCACAGGGACACCTTGGGGACAGCCAGGGCACCCCAGGGACACCCAGGGCACCACCAGGGACAACTAGGGGACAGCCAGGGCACCCCAGGGCACCCCAGGGACACCCAGGGCACCCCCAGGGACACCAAGGGGACAGCCAGGGCACCCCCAGGGACACCTAGGGGACAGCCAGGGTACCCCAGGGACACCCAGGGCACCCCCAGGGGACACCTACGGGACAGCAAGGGCACCCTCAGGGACACGTAGGGGACAGCCAGGGAAGCCCAGGGGACACTCAGGGCACCCCCAGGGACACCTTGGGGACAGGCAGGGCACCCCCAGGCACACCGAGGGGACAGCCAGGGCACCCCCAGGGAAACCTAGGGGACAGGCAGGGCGCCTCCAGGGCACCCCAGGGACACCCAGGGGCACCCCCAGGGACACGTAGAGGACAGCCATGGCACCCCAGGGACAGCCAGGGCACCCCCAGGGACAGATAGGGGACAGCCAGAGCACCCCAAGGACAGTCAGGGCACCCCCACGGACACCAAGGGGACAGCCAGACCACCCCAAGGACAGCCAGGGCACCCCCAGGACACCTAGGGGACAGCCAGGGCACCCCCAGGGACACCTAGGACACCCCCAGGGCGCCCTAGGGACACCCAGGGCACCCCCAGGGACACCTAGGGGGACAGGCAGGGCACCCTCAGGGACACCGAGGGGAAAGCCAGGGCACCCGCAGGGACATTTAGGGGGACAGCCAGGGCACCCCCAGGGACAACCCAGGGCACCCCCAGGGGACACCTAGGGTCCAGGAAGGGCACCCCCCAGAGACCCCTAGGTGACAGCCAGGGCACTCCCGGGGACACTCTGTCCCCCACAGGGACACCATGGGGACAGCCAGGGCACCCCAGGGACACCCAGGGCACCCCCAGGGACACCAAGGGGACAGCCAGGGCACCCCAGGGACACCAAGGGGATAGCCAGGGCACCCCCAGGGACATTTAGGGGACAGCCAGGGCACTCCAGGGACACCCAGGTCACCCCGAGGGACCCCTAGGGGACAGCCAGGGCACCTCCAGGGACACCTAGAGGACAGCCAGGGCACTCCAGGGACACCCAGGTCACCCGCAGGGACACCTAGGGGACAGCCAGGGAACCCGAGGGACAGCCAGGGCACCCCAAGGGACACCTAGAGGACAGCCAGGGCACCCCCAGGGACACTTAGGGGACAGGCGGGGGCACCCCCAGGGACACCTAGGGGACAGCCAGGGCCCCCCCAGGGACACCTAGGGGACAGGCAGGGCACCCCCAAGGACACCGAGGGGACAGTCAGGGCCCCCCCAGGGACACCGAGGGGACAGGCAGGGCAACCACAGGGCACCCCAGGCACACGTAGAGGACAGCCATGGCACCCCAGGGACAGCCAGGGTACCCCCCAGGGACAGCTAGGGGGACAGCCAGGGCACCCCACGGACACCAAGGGGATAGCCAGGGCACCCCCCAGGGACACCTAGGGGACACCCAGGGCACCCCAGGGACACCCAGGGCACCCGCAAAGACACGTAGGGGACAGCCAGGGCACCCAGGGACACCCTGGGCACCCCCAGGGACAGCTAGAGGACAGCCAGGGCACTCCCAGGGACACCCCTGGGAACCCCCAGGGGACACCGAGGGGACAGCCAGAGCACCCCAAGGACACCTAGGGGACAGCCAGGGCACCCCCAGGGACACCTAGCGGATGGCACGGGCACCCCCGAGAGACCCCTAGGGGACAGCCAGGGCACTCCCCAGGGGACACTCTGGGCGCCCACAGGGACACCTTGGGGACAGCCAGGGCACCCCAGGGACACCCAGGGCACCACCAGGGACAACTGGGGGACAGCCAGGGCACCCCAGGGCACCCCCAGGGACACCCAGGGCACCCCCAGGGACACCTAGGGACCTCCAGGGTACCCCCAGGGACACGTACGGGGACAGCCAGGGCACCCCCCAGGGACACCTAGGGGACAGCCAGGGAACCCCAGGGACACCCTGTGCACCCCCAGAGACACCCAGGGCACACCCAGGGACACCTAGGAGACAGCCAGGGCCCCCCCAGGGACACCTAGGGGACAGCCAGGGAACCTCAGGGACACCCTGTGCACCCCCAGGGACACCCAGAGCACACCCAGGGACACCTAGGGGACAGCCAGGGCACCCCAGGGACAGCGAGGGCACCCCCAGGGACACCTAGGGGACAGCCAGGGCACCCCCAGCGACACCCAGGGCAGCCCCAGGGACACCCAGGGGACAGCCAGGGCACCCCAGGGACACCCAGGGCACCCCCAGGGACACCTAGGGGACAGCCAGGGCACCCCCAGCGACACCCAGGACACCCCCAGGGACACCAAAAGGACAGCCAGGGCACCCCAGGGACACCCAGGGCACCCCCAGGGACACCCAGGGCACCTCCAACGACACCTAGGGGACAGGCAGGGCACCCCCAGGGACACCTAGGGGACAGGCAGGGCACCCCCAGGGACACCCAGGGGCACCCCCAGGGACACCAAGGGGACAGCCAGGGCACCCCAGGGACAGCGAGGGCACCCCCAGGGACACCTAGGGGACCTCCAGGGAACCCCAGGGACAGGTACGGGACAGCCAGGGAACCCCAGTGACACCCTGTGCACCCCCAGGGACACTCAGGGCACCCCCAGGGACACCTAGGGGACAGCCGGGGAACCCCAGGGACACCCAGGGCACCCCCATGGACACCTAGGGGACAGGCTAGGCACCCCCAGGGACACCCAGGGCAACCCCAGGGACACCGACGGGACAGCCAGGGCACCCCAGAGACACCCTGGGCAACCCCAGGGACACCAAGGGGACAGCCAGGGCACCTTAGGGACAGCCAGGGCACCTCAAGACACGAAGGGGACAGCCAGGGCACCACCAGGGACACCTAGGGGACAGCCAGGGCACCCCAGGGACACCCAGGGCACCCCCAGGGACACCTAGGGGACAGCCAGGGCACTCGCAGGGACACCCAGGGCACCCCCAGGGACACCGACGGGACAGCCAGGGCACTCCAGGGACAGCCAGGGCACCCCCAGGGACATCAAGGAGACAGCCAGGGCACTCCAGGGACAGCCAGGGCATCCCCAGGGACACCTAGGGGACAGCCAGGGCACCCCCAGGGACACCAAGGAGACAGCCAGGGCACTCCAGGGACAGTCAGGGCACCCCCAGGGACACCTAGCGGACAGCCAGGGCACCCCCAGGGACACCAAGGGGACCCCCAGGGACACCTAGGGGACAGCCAGGGCAGCCCAGGGACACCCAGGGCACCCCCATGGACACCTAGGGGACAGCCAGGGCACCCCCAGGGACACCAAGGGGACCCCCAGGGACACCTAGGGGACAGCCAGGGCACCCACAGGAACACCTAGGGGACAGCCAGGGCACTCCCAGGGACACCCAGGGGACAGCCAGGGCACTCCAGGGACACCCAGGGCACCCCCAGGGACACCTAGGGGACAGCCAGGGCACCCCCAGGGACACCAAGGGGACAGCCAGGGCACTCCAGGGACAGCCAGGGCACCCCCAGGGACACCTAGGGGACAGGCAGGGCACCCCCAGGGACACTGACGGGACAGCCAGGGCACCCCCAGAGACCACTAGGGGACAGCCAGGGCACTCCCAGGGACACCTTGGGAACAGCCAGGGCACCTCAAGGACATCCAGGGCACCCCCAGGGACACCTAGGGGACAGCCAGGGCACCCTAGGGACCGCCAGGGCACCCCCAGGGACACCCAGGGCACCCCCAGGGACACCTAGGGGACAGTCAGGGCACCCCAGGGACACCCAGGGCACCCCCAGGGACACCTAGGGGACAGCCATGGCACCCCAGGGACACCCAGGGCACCCCCAGGGACACCCAGGGCACCGCCAGGGACACTGAGGGCACAGCCAGGGCACCCTAGGGACAGCCAGGGCACCCCCAGAGACACCGAGGGCACAGCCAGGGCACCCTAGGGACAGCCAGGGCACCCCAGGGACACCTAGGGGACAGTCAGGGCACTCCCAGCGAAACCTAGGGGACAGCCAGGGCACCCCCAGGGACACCTAGGGGACTGCCAGGGCACCCCCAGGGACACCTAGGGGACAGCCAGGGCACTCCAGGGACAGCCAGTGCACCCCCAGGGACACCTAGGGGACAGCCAGGGCACCCCCAAGACACGAAGGGGATAGGCAGGGCACCCCCAGGGACACCCAGGGCACCCCCAGGGACACCTAGGGGACACCCAGGGCATCCCCAGGGACACCAAGGGCACAGCCAGGGCACCCTAGGGACAGCCAGGGCACCTTTAGGGACACCCAGGGCACCCCAAGGGACACCTAGGGGACAGCCAGGGCACTCCGAGGGACACCAAGGGGACAGCCAGGGCACCCCCAGGGACACCTAGGGGACAGCCAGGGCACCCCCAGGGCACCCCAGGGACACCCAGGGCACCCCCAGGGACACCTACGGGACAGGAAGGGCACCCCCAGAGACACGTAGGGGACAGCCAGGGCAGCCCAGGGACACCCAGGGCACCCCCAGGGACACCTAGGGGACAGGCAGGGCACCCCCAGGGACACCGAGGGGACAGCCAGGGCACCCCCAGGGACAACTAGAGGACAGGCAGGGCGCCCCCAGGGCACCCCAGGGACACCCAGGGCACCCCCAGGGACACGTAGAGGACAGCCATGGCACCCCAGGGACAGCCAGGGCACCCCCATGGACAGCTAGGGGACAGCCAGAGCACCCCAAGGACAGTCAGGGCACCCCCAGGGACACCAATGGGACAGCCAGGGAACCCCAGGGACACCCAGGGCATCCCCAGGGACGCCTAGGGGACAGCCAGGGCACCCCCAGGGAAACCTAGGGGACAGCCAGGGCACCCCCAGGGACACCTAGAGGACAGGCAGGGCACCTCCAGGGCACCCCAGGGACACCCAGGAACACCTAAAGGACAGCCAGGGCATCCCCAGGGACACCCAGGTCACCCCCAGGGACACCTAGGGGACACTCCGGGCATCCCAGGCACACCCAGGGCACCCCCAGGGACACCTAGGGGACAGCCACGGCACCCTAGGGACAGCCAGAGCACCCCAGGGACACCGAGGGGACAGCCAGGGCACCCCCGGAGACACCGAGGGCACAGCCAGGGCACCCTGGGGACAGCCAGGGCACCCCCAGGGACACCTAGGGGACAGGCAAGTCACCCCCAGGGACACCTAGGGGACAGGCAGGGCACCCCCAGGGACACCAAGGGGACCTCCAGGGCACCCCCAGGGACACCCAGGGCACCCCCAGGGCCACCAAGGGGACAGCCAGGGCACACCAGGGACAGCGAGGGCACCCCCAAGACACGAAGGGGACAGCCAGGGCACCCCCAGGGACACCTAGGGGACAGCCAGGGCACCACAGGGACACTCAGGGCACCCCCAGGGACTCCTAGGGGACAGCCAGGGCACTCCCAGGGACACCATGGGCACCCCCAGGGACACCGAGAGGACAGCCAGGGCACCCCCTGGGCACCCCAGGGACAATCAGGGCACCCCCAGGGACACCGACGGGACAGCCATGGCACTCCAGGGACAGCCAGGGCACCCCCAGGGACACCTAGGGTACCCCCAGGGCGCCCTAGGGACAGCCAGGGCACCCCCAGGGACACCAAGGGGACCTCCAGGGCACCCCCAGGGACACCCAGGGCACCCCCAGGGCCACCAAGGGGACAGCCAGAGCACCCCAAGGACAGCGAGGGCACCCCCAGGGACACCTAGGGGACAGCCAGGGCCCCCCCAGGGACACCTAGGGGACCTCCAGGGCACCCCCAGGGACACGTACGGGACAGGCAGGGAACCCCAGTGACACCCTGAGCACCCCCAGGGACACCCAGGGCACCCCCAGGGACACCTCGGGAACAGCCAGGGCCCCCCCAGGGACACCTAGGGGACAGCCAGGGAACCCCAGGGACACCCTGGGCACCCCCAGGGACACCTAGGGGACAGCCAGGGAACCCGAGGGACAGCCAGGGCACCCCCAGGGACACCTAGAGGACAGCCAGGGAACCCCCAGGGACACCCAGGGCACCCCCAGGGACACCTAGGGGACAGGCAGGGAACCCACAGGGACACTGACGGGACAGCCAGGGCATCCTCAGAGACCCCTAGGGGACAGCCAGGGCACTCCCAGGGACACTCTGGGCACCCACAGGGACACCATGGGGACAGCCAGGGCACCCCAGGGACACCCAGGGCACCCCCAGGGACACCGAGGGGAAAGCCAGGGCACCCCCAGGGACATTTAGGGGACAGCCAGGGCACTCCAGGGACACCCAGGTCACCCCGAGGGACACCTAGGGGACAGCCAGGGCACCACCAGGGACACCTAGAGGACAGCCAGGGCACTCCAGGGACACCCAGGTCACCCCCAGGGACACCTAGGGGACAGCCAGGGAACCCCAGGGACACCCTGGGCACCCCCAGGGACACGTAGAGGACAGCCAGGGCACCCCAGGGACACCCTGGGCACCCCCAGGGACACCTAGGGACAGCCAGGGCACCCTAGGGACAGCCAGGGCACCCCCAGGGACACCTAGGGGACAGCCAGGGAACCCCAGGGACACCCTGGGAACCCCCAGGGACACCTAGGGGACAGCCAGGGAACCCCCAGGGACACCTAGGGGACAGCCAGTGCACTATAGGGACAGCCAGGGCACCCCAGGGACACCTAGGGCACCCCCAGAAACACCTAGGGGAAAGCCAGGGAACCCCAGGGACACGCAGGGCACCCCCAGGAACACCTAGGGGACAGCCAGGGCACCCTAAAGACAGCCAGGGCACCCCCAGGGACACGTAGGGGACAGGCAGGGCACGCCCAGGGACACCTTGGGGACAGGCAGGGCCCCCCCAGGGACACTTAGGGGACAGCCAGGGAACACCAGGGACACCCTGGGCACGCACAGTAACACCTAGGGGACAGCCAGGGCCCCCCCAGGGACACCTAGGGGACAGCCAGGGCACTCCAGGGACAGCCAGGGCAACCCCAGGGACACCTAGGGGACAGCAAGGGCACCCTAGGGACATTTAGGGGACAGCAAGGGCACTCCCAGGGACACTCTGGGCACCCACAGGGACACCTTGGGGACAGCCAGGGTACCCCAGGCACATCCAGGGCACCCTCAGGGACACCCAGGGGACAGACAGGGCACCCTAGGGACAGCCAGGGCACCCCCAGGGACACCGAGGGGACACCCAGGGCACCCCAGGGACACCTAGGGGACAGCGAGGGCACCCCCGGGGACCCCCAGGGCACCCCCAGGACCGCCTAGGGGACAGCAAGGGCACCCCAGGGACAGCGAGGGCACCCCCAGTGACACCTAGGAGACCTCCAGGGAACCCCAGGGACACGTACGGGACAGCCAGGGCACCCTAGGGACAGCCAGGGCACCCCCAGAGACACCGAGGGCACAGCCAGGGAACCCCCTAGGACACTTAGGGGACAGGCAGGGCACCCCCAGGGACACCTAGGGGACAGCCAGGGCACCCCCAGGGACACCCAGGGCACCCCCAGGGACACCTAGAGGACAGCCAGGGAACCCCAGGGACGCCTAGGGCACAGCCAGTGCACCCTAGGGACAGCCAGGGCACCCCCAGGGACACCTAGGGGACAGGCAGGGCACCCCCAGGGACACCTTGGGGACAGGCAGGGCCCCCCGAGGGACACTTAGGGGACAGCCAGGGAACACCAGGGACACCCTGGGCACCCACAGTAACACCTAGGGGACAGCCAGGGCCCCCCCAGGGACACCTAGGGGACAGCCAGGGCACTCCAGGGACAGCCAGGGCAACCCCAGGGACACCTAGGGGACAGCCAGGGCACCCCAGGGACATTTAGGGGACAGCAAGGGCACTCCCAGGGACACCCTGGGAACCCACAGGGACACCTTGGGGACAGCCAGGGTACCGCAGGGACACCCAGGTCACCCTCAGGGACACCCAGGGGACAGACAGGGCACCCTAGGGACAGCCAGGGCACCCCCAGGGACACCTAGGGCACCCCCAGGGACACCAAGGGGACAGCCAGGGCACCCTAAATACAGCCAGGGCACCCCCAGGGACACCGAGGGGTCACCCAGGGCACCCCAGGGACACCTAGGGGACAGCGAGGGCACCCCCGGGGACCCCCAGGGCACCCCCAGGACCGCCTAGGGGACAGCAAGGGCACCCCAGGGACAGCGAGGGCACCCCCAGTGACACCTAGGGGACAGGCAGGGCACCCCAGGGACACTGACGGGAAAGCCAGGGCACCCCCAGGGACACCTAGGGGACAGCCAGGGCACCGCCAGGGACACCAAGGGCACCCCCAGGGACACCTAGGGGACAGCCAGGGCACCCCAGTGACACCCTGGGCACCCCCAGGGACACCCAGGGCCCCTCCAGGGACACCTAGGGGACAGCCAGGGAAGCCCCAGGGACACCTAGGGGACAGCCAGGGCACCCCCAGGGACACCTAGGGGACAGGCAGGTCCCCCCCAGGGACACCTAGGGGACAGGCAGGGCACCCCCAGGGACACCCAGAGGACTACCAGGGCACCCCAGGGACAGTCAGGGCACCCCCACGGACACCTAGGGGACAGCCAGGGCACCCCAGGGACACCAAGGGGACAGCCAGGGTACCCCCAGGGACACCTAGGGGACAGAAAGGGCACCCCCAGGGACACCCTGGGCACCCGCAGGGACACGTACGGGAAAGCCACGGCACACCAGAGACACCCTGGGCAACCCCAGGGACACCTAGGGGACAGCCAGGTCACTCTAGAGACAGCCAGGGCACCCCCAAGACACGAAGGGGACAGCCAGGGTACCCCCAGGGACACCTAGGGGACAGCCAGGGCACCCCAGGGACACCCAGGGCACCCCCAGGGACACCTAGGGGACAGCCAGGGCACTCCCAGGGACACCCTGGGCACCCCCAGGGACACCGAAAGGACAGCCAGGGCACCCCCTGGGCACCCCAGGGACAATCAGGGCACCCCCAGGGACACCTAGGGGACAGCCAGGGCACCCCAGGGACAGCCAGGGCACCCCCAAGGGACACCAAGGGGACCTCCAGGGCACCCCCAGGGACACCCAGGGTACCCCCAGGGACACCTAGGGTCCAGGCAGGGCACCCCCAGGGACACCTAGGGGACAGCCAGGGCACCCCCAGAGACCCCTAGGGGACAGCCAGGGCACTCCCAGGGACACTCTGGGCACCCACAGGGACACCTTGGGGACAGCCAGGGCACCCCAGGGACACCCAGGGCACCCCCAGGGACACCAAGGGGACAGCCAGGGCACCCCAGGGCCACCCAGGGCACCCCCAGGGACACCTAGGGGACAGGCAGGGCACCCCCAGGGAAACCTAGGGGACAGCCAGGGCACCCTAAAGACAGCCAGGGCACCCCCAGGGACACCTAGGGGACAGACAGGGCACCCCAGGGACACCAAGGGGACAGCCAGGGCACCCACAGGGACACCTAGGGCACAGCCAGGGCACCCCAGGGACACCCAGGGCACCCCCTGGGACTCTAAGGGGACAGGCATGGCACCCTCAGGGACACCGAGGGGAAAGCCAGGGCACCCCCAGGGACAACTAGGGGAAGGCAGGACACCCCCAGGGACACCCCAGGAACAGCCAGGGCACCCCCAGGGACATTAAGGGGACAGCCAGGGCACTCCAGGGACACCCAGGGCACCCCCAGGGACACCTAGGGGACAGCCAGGGCACCCCAGGGACACCCAGGGCACCCCCAGGGACACCTAGGGGACAGGCAGGGCATCCCCAGGGACACCTAGGGGACAGGCAGGGCACCCCCAGGGACACCGAGGGGAAAGCCAGGGCACCCCCAGGGACAGCCAGGGCACCCCCAGGGACACGAAGGGGACAGCCAGGGCACCCCCAGGGACAGCCAGGGCTCCCCCAGGGACAGCCAGGGCTCCCCCAGGGACACCTATGGGACAGCGAGGTTCACCCCCCATGGCCACCTAGGGGATAGCCAGGGCACACCCAGGGACAGCCAGGGCCCCCCCAGGGACATCCAGGGCACCCCCAGGGACACCTAGGGGACAGCCAGGGCACCCCAGAGACACCCAGGGCAGCCCCAGAAACACCTAGGGGACCTCCAGCCCATCCCTAGGGACACGTACGGGACAGCCAGGGAACCCCAGTGACACCCAGTGCACCCCCTGGGACACCCAGGGCACCCCCAGGGACACCTAGGGGACAGCCAGGGCACCCCCAGGAACACCTAGGGGACCGCCAGGGCACCCCCAGGGACACCTAGGGGACAGCCAGGGAACCCCAGGGACACCCTGTGCACCCCCAGGGACACCCAGGGCACACCCAGGGACACCTAGGGGACCACCAGGGTACCCCCAGGGACACGTACGGGACAGCCAGGGCAACCCCAGGGACACCTAGGGGACAGCCAGGGAACCCCAGGGACACCCTGAGCACCCCCAGGGACACCCAGGGCACATCCAGGGACACCTAGGGGACAGCCAGAGCCCCCTCAGGGACACCTAGGGGACAGCCAGGGCACCCCATAGACACCCAGGGCACCCCCAGGGACACCTAGGGGACAGCCAGGGCACCCCAGGGACAGCGAGGGCACCACCAGGGACACCTAGGGGACCTCCAGGGAACCCCAGGGATAGGTACGGGACAGCCAGGGAACCCCAGTCACACCCTGTGCACCCCCAGGGACACCCAGGGCCCCCCTAGGGACACCTAGGGGACAGCCAGGGAAGCCCCAGGGACACCTAGGGGACAGGCAGGGCACCCCCAGGGACACCTAGGGGACAGGCATGTCCCCCCCAGGGACACCTAGAGGACTACCAGGGCACCCCAGGGACAGCCAGGGCACCCCCAGGGACAGCTAGGGGACAGCCAGGGCACCCCCAGGGACACCTAGGGGACAGCCAGGGCACCCCAGGGACACCAAATGGACAGCCAGGGTACCCCCAGGGACACCCTGGGCACCCCCAGGGACACGTAGGGGACAGCCAGGGCACACCAGAGACACTCTGGGCAACCCCAGGGACACCTAGGGGACAGCCAGGGCACCCCCAGGGACACCTAGGGGACAGCCAGGGCACCCCAGGGACAGCGAGGGCACCCCCAGGGACACCTAGGCGACCTCCAGGGACACCTTGGGGACAGGCAGGGCACCTCCAGGGACAGCCAGGGTACCCCCACGGCACCCCAGGGACACCCAGGGCACCCCCAGGGACACCTAGGGACAGTCAGGGCACCCCAGGGACACCTAGGGGACAGCCAGGGCACCCTAGGGACAGCCAGGGCACCCCGAGGGACACCTAAGTGACAGCCAGGGCACCCCAGGGACATCGAGGGACAGCCAGGAACCCCCTGGGACAGCCAGCTCACCCCCACGGCCGCCTCCACCTCCAGGAGCTATCAAAACCCTCCTCAGGTTCTTTGATGCCTCAAATGGGCCGCCCAAACCTCCCGAATAACCCCCAAAGCACCCAAAGCAGCCCCCAGGACGCCCCCCAGACCCCCCACAACCCAAAAACCCTCTCCACGACAACTCAGGACCCCCAGGATCCCCCCAAATCCGCGCCCCCCTCACCCTGAGGTCCCGTTTGAGCCGCTCCACGTTGCGGACAGGCACCAGCTCATCAAGCCCCAAGCACCAACACCTGCGGGACTGGGATGGACTGAGAGCACTGGGAGGGTGACCAGAGAAACCTGGGATGGACGAAGAGTGGACTGGGATGAACTGGGATGAACTGGCAGGCGTGTGGGGGTCCATGGTGGCCACTCGGTGCCTTACTGGTCTATACTGGGATGGGTCGGATGGCCCCAGGGGAGGGGGTGAGGCCACAATGGTCCAGACTGGGAGGGGAGTCACCATGGCGCCGGAGGCGGAGTTGAGGATACGAGCGAGGCAGGGACACCTAGGGGACAGCCAGGGCCCCCCCAGGGACACCCAGGGCACCCCCAGGGACACCTAGGGGACAGCCAGGGAACCCCAGGGACACCCTGTGCACCCCCAGGGACACCTAGGGGACAGCCAGGGCCCCCCCGGGACACATAGGGGACAGCCAGGGAACCCCAGGGACACCCAGGGCAAACCCAGGGACACCTAGGGGACAGCCAGGGCACCCTAGGGACAGCCAGGGCACCCCCAGAGACACCGAGGGGACAGGCAGGGCACCCCAGGGAAAGCCAGGGCACCCCCAGAGACACCAAGGGCACAGCCAGGGCACTCTGGGGACAGCCAGGGCACCCCCAGGGACACCTAGGGGACAGGCAGGGCACCCCCACGGACACCTAGGGGACAGCCAGGGCACCCCGAGGGACACCAGGGCACCCCAGGGACACCTAGGGGACAGCCAGGGCACCCTAGGGACAGCCAGGGCACCCCCAGGGATACCAAGGGCACAGACAGGGCATCCTAGGGACACCAAGGGGACAGCAAGGGCACCCCCAGGGACACCTAAGGGACACCCTGGGCACCCCCAGGGACACCAAGGGGACCCCCAGGGACACCTAGGGGACCTCCAGGGCACCCCCAGGGACACGTACGGGACAGACAGGGAACCCCAGTTACACCCTGTGCACCCCCAGGGACACCCAGGGCACCCCCAGGGACACCTAGGGGTGAGCCAGGGCACCCCCAGGGACACTGACGGGACAGCCAGGGAACCCCAGGGACACCTAGGGCACAGCCAGGGCACCCTAGGGACAGCCAGGGCACCCTCAGGGACACCAAGGGCACAGCCAGGGCACCCCAAGGACAGCCAGGGCAGCCCAGGGCAGCCCAGGGACACACAGGGTACCCCAGGGACACGTAGGGGACAGCCAGGGCCCCCCCAGGGACAACTAGGCGACAGCCAGGGCACTCCAGGGACACCCAGGGCACCCCCAGGGACACCTAGGGCACCCCCAGGGAAACCTAGGGGACAGCCAGGGCACCCTAAAGACAGCCAGGGCACCCCCAGGGACACCTAGGGGACAGGTAGGGCACCCCCAGGGACACCGAGGGGAAAGCCAGGGCACCCCCAGGGACATCTAGGGGACAGCCAGGGCACCCCCAGGGACATTTAGGGGACAGCCAGGGCACTCCAGGGACACTCAGGGCATTCCCAGGGACACCTAGGGGACAGCCAGGCACCCCCAGGGACACCCAGGGCACCCCCAGGGACACCTAGGAGACAGGCAGGGCACTCCCAGGGACACTCCGGGCACCCACAGGGACACCTTGGGGACAGCCCGGGCACCTCAGGAACATCCAGGGCACCCCCAGGGACACCTAGGGGACAGCCAGGGCACCCTAGGGACCGCCAGGGCACCCCCAGGGACACCCTGGGCACCCCCAGGGACACGAAGGGGACAGCCAGGGCACCCCAGGGACACCCAGGGCACCCCCACGGACACCTAGGGGACAGCCATGGCACCCCAGGGACACCCAGGGCACCCCCAGGGACACCCAGGGCACCGCCAGGGAACCCCAGGGACACCCAGGGGACAGGCAGAGCACCCCAAGGACAGCCAGGGCACCCCCAGGGACACCTAGGGGACAGCCAGGGCACCCCAGGGACACCAAGGGGACAGCCAGGGCACCCCCAGGGACACCTAGGGGACAGCCAGGGCACCCCAGGGACGCCCAGGGCACCCCCAGGGACACCTACGGGACAGCAAGGGCACCCCCAGGGACACGTAGGGGACAGCCAGGGCAGCCCAGGGACACTCAGGGCACCCCCAGGGACACCTAGGGGACCTTCAGGGAACCCCAGGGACACGTACGGGACAGCCAGGGCACCCCAGGGACACCCAGGGCACCCCCAGGGACACGTAGAGGACAGCCAAGGCACCCCAGGGACAGCCAGGGCACCCCCAGGGACAGCTAGGGGACAGCCAGAGCACCCCAAGGACAGTCAGGGCACCCCCAGGGACACCAAGGGGACAGCCAGAGCACCCCAAGGACAGCCAGGGCACCCCCAGGGACACCTAGGGGACAGCCAGGGCACCCCCAGGGACACACTGGGCTCCCCCAGGGACACGTAGGGGACAGCCAGGGCACCCCAGAGACACCCTGGGCACCACCAGGGACACCTAGGGGACAGCCAGGGCACCCTAGGGACAGCCAGGGCATCCCCAAGACACGAAGGGGACAGCCAGGGCACCCCCAGGGACACCAAGGCGTCAGCCAGGGCACCCCAGGGACACCCAGGGCACTCCCGGGGACACCCAGGGGACAGCCAGGGCACCCCAGGGACACCCAGGGCACCCCCAGGGACACCTAGGGGACAGCCAGGGCACCCTAGGGACCCCCAGGGCACCCCCAGGGACTTCCAGGACACCCCCAGGGACACCAAGGGGACAGCCAGGACACCCCAGGGACACCCAGGGCACCCCCAGGGAAACCCAGGGCACCTCCAACGACACCTAGGGGACAGGCAGGGCACCCCCAGGAACACCTAGGGGACAGGCAGGGCACCCCAGGGACACTGACGGGACAGCCAGGGCGCCCCCAGGGACACCCAGGGCACCCCCAGGGACACCTAGGGGACAGCCAGGGCACCCCAGGGACAGCGAGGGCACCCCCAGGGACACCTAGGGGACCTCCAGGGAACCCCAGGGAAAGGTACGGGACAGCCAGGGAACCCCAGTGACACCCTGTGCACCTCCAGGGACATCCAGGGAACCCCCAGGGACACCTACGGGACAGCCAGGGAACCCCAGGGACACCCTGGGCACCCCCATGGACACCTAGGGGACAGGCAGGGCACCCCCAGGGACACCTAGGGGACAGGCAGGGCACCCCCAGGGACACCTAGGGGACAGGCAGGGCACCCCCAGGGACACCTACGGGACAGCAAGGGCACCCCCAGGGACACCCTGGGCACCCCCAGGGACACGTAGGGGACAGCCAGGGCACCCCAGAGACACCCTGGGCAACCCCAGGGACACCTAAGGGACAGCCAGGGCACCTTAGGGACACCTAGGGCACCCCCAAGACACGAAGGGGACAGCCAGGGCACCCCCAGGGACACCTAGGGGACAGCCAGGGCACCCCAGGCACACCCAGGGCACCCCCAGGGACACCTAGGGGACAGCAAGGGCACTCCCAGGGACACCTAGGGCACCACCAGGGACACCGACGGGACACCCAGGGCACATTAGGGACAGCCAGGGCACCCCCAAGACACGAAGGGGACAGACAGGGCACCCCCAGGGACACCTAGGGGACAGCTAGGGCTCTCCCAGGGACACCTAGGGCAACCCCAGGGAAACCTAGGAGACAGGCAGGGCACCCCCAGGGACACGGAGGGGAAAGCCAGGGCACCCCCAGGGACACCTAGGGGACAGGCAGGACACCCCCAGGGACACCTAGGGGACAGCCAGGGCACCCCCAGGGACATTTAGGGGACAGCCAGGGCACTCCAGGGACAGCCAGGGCACCCCCAGGGACACCTAGGGGACAGCCAGGGCCCCCCCAGGGACACCTAGAGGACAGGCAGGGCACCCCCAGGGACACCTAGGGCCCCCCCAGGGACACCTACGGGACAGCCAGGGAACGCCAGGGACGCCATGGGCACGCCCAGGGACACCTAGGGGACAGCCAGGGCACCCCCAGGGACACGTAGGGGACAGCCAGGGCACCCTAGGGACAGGCAGGGCCCCCCCAGGGAAACCTAGGGGACAGCCAGGGCCCCCCCAGGAACACCTACGGGACAGCGAGGGCACCCCAGGGACACCCAGGGCACCCCCAGGGACACCGAGGGGACAGCCAGGGCACCCTAGGGACAGCCAGGGCACCCCCAGAGACACCGAGGGCACAGCCAGGGCACCCAAGGGACAGCCAGGGCACCCCCAGGGACACCTAAGGGACAGCCAGGGCACCCCCAGGGACACCTAGGGGACAGCCAGGGACCTCCTTGAGACACTCTGGGCACCCCAAGGGAAACCTTGGGGTCAGCAAGGGCACCCCAGGGACACCCAGGGCACCCCCAGGGACACGGAGGGGACAGCCAGGGCACCCCCAGGGACACCTAGGGCAAGGCAGGACACCCCCAAAGACACCTAGGGGACAGCCAGGGCACCCTAGGGACAGCCAGGGCACCCCCAAGACACGAAGGGGACAGCCAGGGCACCCCCAGGGACACCAAGGGGACAGCCAGGGCACCCCAGGGACACCCAGGGCACTCCCGGGGACACCCAGGGGACAGCCAGGGCACCCCAGGGACACCCAGGGCACCCCCAGGGACACCCAGGACACCCCCAGGGACACCAAGGGGACAGCCAGGGCACCCCAGGGACACCCAGGGCACCCCCAGGGACACCCAGGGCACCTCCAACGACACCTAGGGGACAGGCAGGGCACCCCCAGGAACACCTAGGGGACAGGCAGGGCACCCCAGGGACACTGACGGGACAGCCAGGGCGCCCCCAGGGACACCCAGGGCACCCCCAGGGACACCTAGGGGACAGCCAGGGCACCCCAGGGACAGCGAGGGCACCCCCAGGGACACCTAGGGGACCTCCAGGGAACCCCAGGGACAGGTACGGGACAGCCAGGGAACCCCAGTGACACCCTGTGCACTTCCAGGGACATCCAGGGAACCCCCAGGGACACCTACGGGACAGCCAGGGAACCCCAGGGACACCCTGGGCACCCCCAGGGACAGCCAGGGACCCCCAGGGACACCTAGGGGACAGCCAGGGAACCCCA
Source organism: Chamaea fasciata (assembly GCF_029207755.1). Classification (NCBI taxonomy): domain Eukaryota; kingdom Metazoa; phylum Chordata; class Aves; order Passeriformes; family Sylviidae; genus Chamaea; species Chamaea fasciata. Next base: position 1,506,013 of record NW_027094115.1, on the reverse strand, counting down.
GGGACACCCAGGGCACCCCCATTGACACCTAGGGGACAGGCAGGGCACCCCCAGGGACACCTAGGGGACAGGCAGGGCACCCCCAGAGACACCAAGGGGACAGCCAGGGCACCCCCAGGGACACCTACGGGACAGCAAGGGCACCCCCAGGGACACCCTGGGCACCCCCAGGGACACGTAGGGGACAGCCAGGGCACCCCAGAGACACCCTGGGCAACCCCAGGGACACCTAGGGGACAGCCAGGGCACCTTAGGGACAGCCAGGGCACCCCCAAGACACGAAGGGGACAGCCAGGGCACCCCCAGGGACACCTAGGGGACAGCCAGGGCACCCCAGGGACACCCAGGGCACCCCCAGGGACACCTAGGGGACAGCCAGGGCACTCCCAGGGACACCCAGGGCACCCCCAGGGACACCGACGGGACAGCCAGGGCACATTAGGGACAGCCAGGGCACCCCGAAGACACGAAGGGGACAGCCAGGGCACCCCCAGGGACACCTAGGGGACAGCTAGGGCACTCCCAGGGACACCTAGGGCACCCCCAGGGACACCTAGGAGACAGGCAGGGCACCCCCAGGGACACGGAGGGGAAAGCCAGGGCACCCCCAGGGACACCTAGGGGACAGGCAGGACACCCCCAGGGACACCTAGGGGACAGCCAGGGCACCCCCAGGGACATTTAGGGGACAGCCAGGGCCCCCCCAGGGACACCTAGAGGACAGGCAGGGCATCCCCAGGGACACCTAGGGCGCCCCCAGGACACCTACGGGACAGCCAGGGAACGCCAGGGACACCATGGGTACGCCCAGGGACACCTAGGGGACAGCCAGGGCCCCCCCAGGGACACCTCGGGGACAGCCAGGGCACCCCAGGGACACCCAGGGCACCCCCAGGGACACCGAGGGGACAGCCAGGGCACCCTAGGGACAGCCAGGGCACCCCCAGAGACACCGAGGGCACAGCCAGGGCACCCAAGGGACAGCCAGGGCACCCCCAGGGACACCTAGGGGACAGCCAGGGACCTCCTAGAGACACTCTGGGCACCCCAAGGGACACCTTGGGGTCAGCCAGGGCACCCCAGGGACACCCAGGGCACCCCCAGGGACACGGAGGGGACAGCCAGGGCACCCCCAGGGACACCTAGGGCAAGGCAGGACACCCCCAGGGACTCCTAGGGGACAGCCAGGGCACCCCAGGGACACTGACGAGATAACCAGGGCACCCCAGGGACACTGACGAGACAGTCAGGGCACCCCAGGGACACCTAGGGGACAGGCAGGGCACCTCCAGGGACAGCCAGGGTACCCCCAGGGCACCCCAGGGACACCCAGGGCACCCCCCAGGGACACCTAGGGACAGTCAGGGCACCCCAGGGACACCTAGGGGACAGCCAGGGCACCCTAGGGACAGCCAGGGCACCCCGAGGGACACCTAAGTGACAGCCAGGGCACCCCAGGGACATCGAGGGACAGCCAGGAACCCCCTGGGACAGCCAGCTCACCCCCACGGCCGCCTCCACCTCCAGGAGCTATCAAAACCCTCCTCAGGTTCTTTGATGCCTCAAATGGGCCGCCCAAACCTCCCGAATACCCCCCAAAGCACCCAAAGCAGCCCCCAGGACTCCCCCCAGATCCCCCACAACCCAAAAACCCCCTCCACGACAACTCAGGACCCCCAGGATCCCCCCAAATCCGCGCCCCCCTCACCCTGAGGTCCCGTTTGAGCCGCTCCACGTTGCGGACAGGCACCAGCTCATCAAGCCCCAAGCACCAACACCTGCGGGACTGGGATGGACTGAGAGCACTGGGAGGGTGACCAGAGAAACCTGGGATGGACGAAGAGTGGACTGGGATGAACTGGGATGAACTGGCAGGCGTGTGGGAGTCCATGGTGGCCACTCGGTGCCTTACTGGTCTAAACTGGGATGGGTCGGATGGCCCCAGGGGAGGGGGTGAGGCCACAATGGTCCAGACTGGGAGGGGAGTCACCATGGCGCCGGAGGCGGAGTCGAGGATACGAGCGAGGCAGGGACACTTAGGGGACAGCCAGGGCCCCCCCAGGGACACCCAGGGCACCCCCAGGGACACCTAGGGGACAGCCAGGGAACCCCAGGGACACCCTGTGCACCCCCAGGGACACCTAGGGGACAGCCAGGGCCCCCCCGGGACACCTAGGGGACAGCCAGGGAACCCCAGGGACACCCAGGGCAAACCCAGGGACACCTAGGGGACAGCCAGGGCACCCTAGGGACAGCCAGGGCACCCCCAGGGACACCGAGGGGACAGGCAGGGCACCCCAGGGACAGCCAGGGCACCCCCAGAGACACCAAGGGCACAGCCAGGGCACTCTGGGGACAGCCAGGGCACCCCCAGGGACACCTAGGGGACAGGCAGGGCACCCCCAGGGACATTTAGGGGACAGCCAGGGCACTCCAGGGACACCCAGGGCACCCCCAGGGACACCAAGGGGACCCCCAGGGACACCTAGGGGACCTCCAGGGCACCCCCAGGGACACGTACGGGACAGACAGGGAACCCCAGTTACACCCTGTGCACCCCCAGGGACACCCAGGGCACCCCCAGGGACACCTAGGGGTGAGCCAGGGCACCCCCAGGGACACTGACGGGACAGCCAGGGCACCCCAGGGACACCTAGGGCACAGCCAGGGCACCCTAGGGACAGCCAGGGCACCCTCAGGGACACCAAGGGCACAGCCAGGGCACCCCAAGGACAGCCAGGGCAGCCCAGGGCAGCCCAGGGACACACAGGGTACCCCAGGGACACGTAGGGGACAGCCAGGGCCCCCCCAGGGACAACTAGGCGACAGCCAGGGCACTCCAGGGACACCCAGGGCACCCCCAGGGACACCTAGGGCACCCCCAGGGACACCTAGGGGACAGCCAGGGCACCCTAAAGACAGCCAGGGCACCCCCAGGGACACCTAGGGGACAGGTAGGGCACCCCCAGGGACACCGAGGGGAAAGCCAGGGCACCCCCAGGGACATCTAGGGGACAGCCAGGGCACCCCCAGGGACATTTAGGGGACAGCCAGGGCACTCCAGGGACACTCAGGGCATTCCCAGGGACACCTAGGGGACAGCCAGGGCACCCCCAGGGACACCCAGGGCACCCCCAGGGACACCTAGGAGACAGGCAGGGCACTCCCAGGGACACTCTGGGCACCCACAGGGACACCTTGGGGACAGCCCGGGCACCTCAGGGACATCCAGGGCACCCCCAGGGACACCTAGGGGACAGCCAGGGCACCCTAGGGACCGCCAGGGCACCCCCAGGGACACCCAGGGCACCCCCAGGGACACGAAGGGGACAGCCAGGGCACCCCAGGGACACCCAGGGCACCCCCAGGGACACGAAGGGGACAGCCAGGGAACCCCAGGGAGACCCAGGGGACAGGCAGAGCACCCCAAGGACAGCCAGGGCACCCCCAGGGACACCTAGGGGACAGCCAGGGCACCCCAGGGACACCAAGGGGACAGCCAGGGCACCCCCAGGGACACCTAGGGGACAGGCAGGGCACCCCCAGGGACACCGAGGGGACAGCCAGGGCACCCCCAGGGACACATAGAGGACAGCCAAGGCACCCCAGGGACAGCCAGGGCACCCCCAGGGACACCAAGGGGACAGTCAGAGCACCCCAAGGACAGCCAGGGCACCCCCTGGGACACCTAGGGGACAGCCAGGGCACCCCCAGGGACACACTGGGCTCCCCCAGGGACACGTAGGGGACAGCCAGGGCACCCCAGAGACACCCTGGGCACCACCAGGGACACCTAGGGGACAGCCAGGGCACCCTAGGGACAGCCAGGGCACCCCCAAGACACGAAGGGGACAGCCAGGGCACCCCCAGGGACACCAAGGGGTCAGCCAGGGCACCCCAGGGACACCCAGGGCACTCCTGGGGACACCCAGGGGACAGCCAGGGCACCCCAGGGACACCCAGGGCACCCCCAGGGGACAGCCAGGGCACCCTAGGGACCCCCAGGGCACCTCCAGGGACTTCCAGGACACCCCCAGGGACACCAAGGGGACAGCCAGGGCACCCCAGGGACACCCAGGGCACCCCCAGGGACACCCAGGGCACCTCCAACGACACCTAGGGGACAGGCAGGGCACCCCCAGGAACACCTAGGGGACAGGCAGGGCACCCCAGGGACACTGACGGGACAGCCAGGGCGCCCCCAGGGACACCCAGGGCACCCCCAGGGACACCTAGGGGACAGCCAGGGCACCCCAGGGACAGCGAGGGCACCCCCAGGGACACCTAGGGGACCTCCAGGGAACCCCAGGGACAGGTACGGGACAGCCAGGGAACCCCAGTGACACCCTGTGCACCTCCAGGGACATCCAGGGAACCCCCAGGGACACCTACGGGACAGCCAGGGAACCCCAGGGACACCCTGGGCACACCCAGGGACACCCAGGGCCCCCCCAGGGACACCTAGGGGACAGCCAGGGAACCCCAGGGACACCCAGGGAACCCCCATGGACACCTAGGGGACAGGCAGGGCACCCCCAGGGACACCTAGGGGACAGGCAGGGCACCCCCAGGGACACCTAGGGGACAGGCAGGGCACCCCCAGGGACACCTACGGGACAGCAAGGGCACCCCCAGGGACACCCTGGGCACCCCCAGGGACACGTAGGGGACAGCCAGGGCACCCCAGAGACACTCTGGGCAACCCCAGGGACACCTAGGGGACAGCCAGGGCACCTTAGGGACAGCCAGGGCACCCCCAAGACACGAAGGGGACAGCCAGGGCACCCCAGGCACACCCAGGGCACCCCCAGGGACACCTAGGGGACAGCCAGGGCACTCCCAGGGACACCCAGGGCACCACCAGGGACACCGACGGGACAGCCAGGGCACATTAGGGACAGCCAGGGCACCCCCAAGACACGAAGGGGACAGACAGGGCACCCCCAGGGACACCTAGAGGACAGCTAGGGCACTCCCAGGGACACCTAGGGCACCCCCAGGGACACCTAGGAGACAGGCAGGGCACCCCCAGGGACACGGAGGGGAAAGCCAGGGCACCCCCAGGGACACCTAGGGGACAGGCAGGACACCCCCAGGGACACCTAAGGGACAGCCAGGGCACCCCCAGGGACATTTAGGGGACAGCCAGGGCACTCCAGGGACAGCCAGGGCACCCCCAGGGACACCTAGGGGACAGCCAGGGCCCCCCCAGGGACACCTAGAGGACAGGCAGGGCACCCCCAGGGACACCTAGGGCCCCCCCAGGGACACCTACGAAACAGCCAGGGAACGCCAGGGACACCATGGGCACGCTCAGGGACACCTAGGGGACAGCCAGGGCACCCCCAGGGACACGTAGGGGACAGCCAGGGCACCCAAGGGACAGGCAGGGCCCCCCCAGGGACACCTAGGGGACAGCCAGGGCCCCCCCAGGGACACCTAGGGGACAGCCAGGGCACCCCAGGGACACCCAGGGCACCCCCAGGGACACCTAGGGCCCCCCCAGGGACACCTACGGGACAGCCAGGGAACGCCAGGGACACCATGGGCACGCCCAGGGACACCTAGGGGACAGCCAGGGCCCCCCCAGGGTTACCTCGGGGACAGCCAGGGCACCCCAGGGACACCCAGGGCACCCCCAGGGACACCGAGGGGACAGCCAGGGCACCCTAGGGACAGCCAGGGCACCCCCAGAGACACCGAGGGCACAGCCAGGGCACCCAAGGGACAGCCAGGGCACCCCCAGGGACACCTAGGGGACAGCTAGGGACCTCCTAGAGACACTCTGGGCACCCCAAGGGACACCTTGGGGTCAGCCAGGGCACCCCAGGGACACCCAGGGCACCCCCAGGGACACGGAGGGGACAGCCAGGGCACCCCAGGGACACTGACGAGATAACCAGGGCACCCCAGGGACACTGACGAGACAGTCAGGGCACCCCAGGGACACCTAGGGGACAGGCAGGTCACCTCCAGGGACAGCCAGGGTACCCCCAGGGCACCCCAGGGACACCCAGGGCACCCCCCAGGGACACCTAGGGACAGTCAGGGCACCCCAGGGACACCTAGGGGACAGCCAGGGCACCCTAGGGACAGCCAGGGCACCCCGAGGGACACCTAAGTGACAGCCAGGGCACCCCCGGGACATCGAGGGACAGCCAGGGAACCCCAGGGACACCCTGTGCACCCCCAGGGACACCTAGGAGACAGCCAGGGCCCCCCCCGGGACACCCAGGGGACAGCCAGGGAACCCCAGGGACACCCAGGGCACACCCAGGGACACCTAGGGGACAGCCAGGGCACCCCAGGGACAGCCAGGGCACACCCAGGGACACCTAGGGGACAGCCAGGGCACCCTAGGGACAGCCAGGGCACCCCCAGGGACACCGAGGGCACAGCCAGGGCACCCCCAGGGACACCGAGGGGACAGGCAGGGCACCCCCAGGGACACCTTGGGGACAGCCAGGGCACCCCAGGGACAGCCAGGGCACCCCCAGAGACACCGAGGGCACAGCCAGGGCACCCTGGGGACAGCCAGGGCACCCCCAGGGACACCGAGAGGACAGGCAGGGCACCCCCAGGGACACCTAGGGGACAGCCAGGGCACCCCGAGGGACACCAGGGCACCCCAGGGACACCTAGGGGACAGCCAGGGCACCCTAGGGACAGCCAGGGCACCCCCAGGGACACCAAGGGCACAGACAGGGCACCCTAGGGACACCAAGGGGACAGCCAGGGCACCCCCAGGGACACCAAGGGGACACCCAGAGCATCCCAGGGACAGCCAGGGTACCCCCAGGGACACCTAGGGGACAGCAAGGGCACCCCCAGGGACACCCTGGGCACCCCCAGGGACACGTAGGGGACAGCCAGGGCACCCTAGGGACAGCCAGGGCACCCCCAGGGACACCGAGGGCACAGCCAGGGCACCCCAGGGACAGCTAGGGCACCCCCAGGGACACCCAGGGCCCCCCCAGGGACACCTAGGGGACAGCCAGGGAACCCCAGGGACACCCTGGGCACCCCCAGGGACACGTAGAGGACAGCCAGGGCACCCCAGGGACAGCCAGGGCACCCCCAGGGACAGCTAGGGGAAAGCCAGGGCACCCCAGGGACACCAAGGGGACAGCCAGGGCACCCCCAGGGACACCTAGGGGACAGGCAGGGCACCCCAGGGACACCAAGGGGACAGCCAGGGCACCCCCAGGGACACCTAGGGGACAGGTAGGGCACTCCAGGGACACCCAGGGCACCCCGAGGGACACCAGGGCACCCCCAGAGACACCAAGGGCACAGACAGGGCACCCTAGGGACACCTAGGGGACAGCCAGGGCACCCCAGGGAATCCCAGGGCACACCCAGGGACACCTAGGGGACAGCCAGGGCACCCTAGGGACAGCCAGGGCACCCCCAGGGACACCGAGGGCACAGCCAGGGCACCCCAGGGACAGCTAGGGCACCCCCAGGGACATCCAGGGCACCCCCAGGGACACCTAGGGGACCGCCAGGGCATCCCAGGGACACCAAGGGGACACCCAGGGCACCCCCAGGAACACCTAGGGGACAGCCAGGGCACCCCCAGGGACACCTAGGGGACAGCAAGGGCACCCCCAGGGACACCAAGGGCAAAGACAGGGCACCCTAGGGACACCAAGGGGACAGCCAGGGCACCCCCAGGGACACCAATGGGACATCCAGAGCACCCCAGGGACAGCCAGGGCAGCCCGAGGGACAGCTAGGGGACAGCAAGGGCACCCCCAGGGACACCTAAGGGACACCCTGGGCACCCCCAGGAACTCTAAGGGGACCCCCAGGGACACCTAGGGGACCTCCAGGGCACCCCCAGGGACACGGACGGGACACTCAGGGAACCCCAGGGACACCTAGGGGACAGCCAGGGAACCCCAGGGACGCCAAGGGCACAGACAGGGCACCCTAGGGACAGCCAGGGCACCCCCAGGGACACCAAGGGCACAGACAGGGCACCCTAGGGACACCTAGGGGACAGCCAGGGCATCCCCAGGGACACCCAGGGCACCCCAAGGGACACCTAGGGGACAGCCAGGGCACCCCGAGGGACACCAGGGCACCCCCAGGGACACCGAGGGGACAGCCAGGGCAGCCCAGGGACACTCAGGGCACCCCCAGGGACACCTAGGGGACCTCCAGGGAACCCCAGGGACACGTACGGGACAGCCAGGGAACCCCACTGACACCCTGTGCACCCCCAGGGACACCCAGGACCCCCCAGGGACACCTAGGGGACAGCCAGGGAACCCCAGGGACACCCTGGGCACCTCCAGGGACACCTAGGGGATAGCCAGGGAACCCGAGGGACAGCCAGGGCACCCCCAGGGACACCTAGGGGACAGCCAGGGCACCCCCAGGGACACCTACGGGACAGGCAGGGCACCCCAGGGACACCCAGGGCACCCCCAGGGACACCTAGGGGACAGGCAGGGCTCTCCCAGGGACACTCTGGGCACCCACAGGGACACCTAGGGGACAGCCAGGGCACCCACAGGGACATTGAGGGGAAAGCACGGGCACTCCAGGGACACCCAGGGCACCCCCAGGGACACGAAGGGGACAGCCAGGGCACCCCCAGGGACAGCCAGGGCCCCCACAAAGACATCCAGGGCACCCCCAGGGACACCAAGGGGACCCCCAGGGACACCTAGGGGACAGCCAGGGCACCTACAGGGACACCTAGGGGACAGCCAGGGCACCCCAGGGACAGCGAGGGCACCCCCAGGGACACCTAGGGAACCTCCAGGGACATCTATGGGACAGCCAGGGCACCCCAGGGACAGCCAGGGCAACCCCAGGGACACCTAGGGGACAGCCAGCGCACCCCTGGGACAGCCAGGGCACCCCCAGGGACACCTAGGGGACAGCCAGGGCCCCCCCCAGGGACACCTAGGGGACAGCCAGGGGACCCCAGGGACACCCAGGGCACCCACAGGGACACCTAGGAGACAGCCAGGGCACGCCAGGGACACCCAGGGCACCCTAGGGACACCTAGGGGACCGCCAGGGCATCCCAGGGACACCAAGGGGACACCCAGGGCACCCCCAGGGACACCAATGGGACATCCAGAGCACCCCAGGGACAGCCAGGGCAGCCCGAGGGACAGCTAGGGGACAGCAAGGGCACCCCCAGGGACACCTAAGGGACACCCTGGGCACCCCCAGGAACTCTAAGGGGACCCCCAGGGACACCTAGGGGACCTCCAGGGCACCCCCAGGGACACGGACGGGACACTCAGGGAACCCCAGGGACACCCTGGGCACCCCCAGGGACACCCAGGGCCCCCCCAGGGACACCTAGGGGACAGCCAGGGAACCCCAGGGACACCCTGGGCACCCCCAGGGACACGTAGAGGACAGCCAGGGCACCCCAGGGACAGCCAGGGCACCCCCAGGGACAGCTAGGGGAAAGCCAGGGCACCCCAGGGACACCAAGGGGACAGCCAGGGCACCCCCAGGGACACCTAGGGGACAGGCAGGGCACTCCAGGGACACCCAGGGCACCCCCAGGGACACCCTGGGCACCCCCAGGGACACGTAGGGGACAGTCAGGGCACCCCAGAGACACCCGGGGCAACCCCAGAGACACCTAGGGGACAGCCAGGGCACCCTAGGGACAGCCAGGGCACCCCCAGGGACACCAAGGGGACAGCCAGGGCACCCCCAGGGACACGTAGGGGACAGCCAGGGATCCCCAGGGACACCCTGGGCCACCCCAGGGACACCGAGGGGACTGCCAGGGCACCCCCTGGGCACCCCAGGGACAATCTGGGCACCCCCAGGGACACCGACGGGACAGCCAGGGCACCCCAGGGACAGCCAGGGCACCCCCAGGGACACCTAGGGGACAGCCAGGGCACCCCCAGGGACACCCAGGGCACACCCAGGGACACCGAGAGGACAGCCAGGGCACCCCCAGGGACACCTAGGGGACAGCCAGGGCACCCCAGGGACACCCAGGGCACCCCCAGGGACACCGAGGGGACAGCCAGGGCACCCTAGGGACAGCCAGGGCACCCCCAGAGACACCGAGGGCACAGCCAGGGCACCCCCAGGGACACCTAGGGGACAGCCAGGGACCTCCTTGAGACACTCTGGGCACCCCAAGGGAAACCTTGGGGTCAGCCAGGGCACCCCAGGGACACCCAGGGCACCCCCAGGGACACGGAGGGGACAGCCAGGGCACCCCCAGGGACACCTAGGGCAAGGCAGGACACCCCCAAAGACACCTAGGGGACAGCCAGGGCACCCTAGGGACAGCCAGGGCACCCCCAAGACACGAAGGGGACAGCCAGGGCACCCCCAGGGACACCAAGGGGACAGCCAGGGCACCCCAGGGACACCCAGGGCACTCCCGGGGACACCCAGGGGACAGCCAGGGCACCCCAGGGACACCCAGGGCACCCCCAGGGACACCTAGGGGACAGCCAGGGCACCCTAGGGACCCCCAGGGCACCCCCAGGGACACCCAAGACACCCCCAGGGACACCAAGGGGACAGCCAGGGCACCCCAGGGACACCCAGGGCACCCCCAGGGACACCCAGGGCACCTCCAACGACACCTAGGGGACAGGCAGGGCACCCCCAGGGACACTGACGGGACAGCCAGGGCGCCCCCAGGGACACCCAGGGCACCCCCAGGGACACCTAGGGGACAGCCAGGGCACCCCAGGGACAGCGAGGGCACCCCCAGGGACACCTAGGGGACCTCCAGGGAACCCCAGGGACAGGTACTGGACAGCCAGGGAACCCCAGTGACACCCTGTGCACTTCCAGGGACATCCAGGGAACCCCCAGGGACACCTACGGGACAGCCAGGGAACCCCAGTGACACCCAGGGCACCCCCATGGACACCTAGGGGACAGGCAGGGCAGCCCCAGGGACACCTAGGGGACAGGCAGGGCACCCCCAGGGACACCAAGGGGACAGCCAGGGCACCCCCAGGGACACCTACGGGACAGCAAGGGCACCCCCAGGGACACCCTGGGCACCCCCAGGGACACCTAGGGGACAGCCAGGGCACCTTAGGGACAGCCAGGGCACCCCCAAGACACGAAGGGGACAGCCAGGGCACCCCCAGGGACACCGAGGGGACAGCCAGGGCACTCCCAGGGACACCTAGGGCACCCCCAGAGACACCTAGGAGACAGGCAGGGCACCCCCAGGGACACGGAGGGGAAAGCCAGGGCACCCCCAGGGACACCTAGGGGACAGGCAGGACACCCCCAGGGACACCTAGGGGACAGCCAGGGCACCCCCAGGGACATTTAGTGGACAGCCAGGGCCCCCCCAGGGACACCTAGAGGACAGGCAGGGCACCCCCATGGACACCTAGGGCGCCCCCAGGACACCTACGGGACAGCCAGGGAACGCCAGGGACACCATGGGCACGCCCAGGGACACCTAGGGGACAGCCAGGGCCCCCCCAGGGACACCTCGGGGACAGCCAGGGCACCCCAGGGACACCCAGGGCACCCCCAGGGACACCGAGGGGACAGCCAGGGCACCCTAGGGACAGCCAGGGCACCCCCAGAGACACCGAGGGCACAGCCAGGGCACCCAAGGGACAGCCAGGGCACCCCCAGGGACACCTAGGGGACAGCTAGGGACCTCCTAGAGACACTCTGGGCACCCCAAGGGACACCTTGGGGTCAGCCAGGGCACCCCAGGGACACCCAGGGCACCCCCAGGGACACGGAGAGGACAGCCAGGGCACCCCAGGGACACTGACGAGATAACCAGGGCACCCCAGGGACACTGACGAGACAGTCAGGGCACCCCAGGGACACCTAGGGGACAGGCAGGGCACCTCCAGGGACAGCCAGGGTACCCCCAGGGCACCCCAGGGACACCCAGGGCACCCCCCAGGGACACCTAGGGACAGTCAGGGCACCCCAGGGACACCTAGGGGACAGCCAGGGCACCCTAGGGACAGCCAGGGCACCCCGAGGGACACCTAAGTGACAGCCAGGGCACCCCAGGGACATCGAGGGACAGCCAGGACCCCCCTGGGACAGCCAGCTCACCCCCACGGCCGCCTCCACCTCCAGGAGCTATCAAAACCCTCCTCAGGTTCTTTGATGCCTCAAATGGGCCGCCCAAACCTCCCGAATACCCCCCAAAGCACCCAAAGCAGCCCCCAGGACTCCCCCCAGATCCCCCACAACCCAAAAACCCCCTCCACGACAACTCAGGACCCCCAGGATCCCCCCAAATCCGCACCCCCCTCACCCTGAGGTCCCGTTTGAGCCGCTCCACGTTGCGGACAGGCACCAGCTCATCAAGCCCCAAGCACCAACACCTGCGGGACTGGGATGGACTGAGAGCACTGGGAGGGTGACCAGAGAAACCTGGGATGGACGAAGAGTGGACTGGGATGAACTGGGATGAACTGGCAGGCGTGTGGGGGTCCATGGTGGCCACTCGGTGCCTTACTGGTCTATACTGGGATGGGTCGGATGGCCCCAGGCGAGGGGGTGAGGCCACAATGCTCCAGACTGAAAGGGGAGTCACCATGGCGCCGGAGGCGGAGTCGAGGATACGAGCGAGGCAGGGACACCTAGGGGACAGCCAGGGCAACCCCAGGGACACCAGGGCCCCCCCAGGGACACCTAGGGGACAGCCAGGGAACCCCAGGGACACCCTGTGCACCCCCAGGGACACCTAGGGGACAGCCAGGGAACCCCAGGGACACCCTGGGCACCACCAGGGACAACTAATGCACCCCCAGGGACACCTAGGGGACAGCCAGGGCACCCCGAGGGACACCAGGGCACCCCAGGGACACCTAGGGGACAGCCAGGGCACCCTAGGGACAGCCAGGGCACCCCCAGGGACACCAAGGGCACAGACAGGGCACCCTAGGGACACCAAGGGGACAGCCAGGGCACCCCCAGGGACACCAAGGGGACATCCAGAGCATCCCAGGGACAGCCAGGGTACCCCCAGGGACACCTAGGGGACAGCAAGGGCACCCCCAGGGACACCCTGGGCACCCCCAGGGACACGTAGGGGACAGCCAGGGCACCCCAGGGACACCCTGGGCGCCCCCAACGACACCTAGGGGAAAGCAGGGCACACCCAGGGACACCTAGGGGACAGCCAGGGACCTCCTAGGGACACTCTGGGCACCCCAAGGGACACCTTGGGGTCAGCCAGGGCACCCCAGGGACACCCAGGGCACCCCCAGGGACACGGAGGGGACAGCCAGGGCACCCCCAGGGACACCTAGGGCAAGGCAGGACACCCCCAGGGACACCTAGGGGACAGCCAGGGCACCCCCAGGGACACTGACTAGACAGCCAGGGCACCCCAGGGACACTGACGGGACAGCCAGGCCACCCCAGGGACACCAAGGGCACAGCCAGGGCACCCCAAGGACAGCCAGGGCAGCCCAGGGCAGCCCAGGGACACCCAGGGTACCCCAGGGACACGTAGGGGACCTCCCGGGCACCCCAGGGACAGCCAGGGCACCCCAGGGACACCCAGGGCCTCCCCAGGGACACCTAGGGGACAGCCAGGTAACCCCAGGAACACCATGGGCACGCCCAGGTACACCTAGGGGACAGCCTGGGCGCCCCCAGGGACACCTAGGGCAACCCCAGAGACACCGAGGGCACAGCCACGGCACCATAGGGACAGGCAGGGCACCCCCAGGGACACCTAGGGGACAGGCAGGTCACCCCCAGGGACACCGAGGGGACAGCCAGGGCACCCGAGGGACAGCCATGGCACCCTAGGGACACCCAGGACACCCCCAGAGACACCGAGGGCACAGCCAGGGCACCCTAGGGACAGCCAGGGCACCCCCAGGGACACCTAAGGGACAGGCAGGGCACCTCCAGGGAGAGCCAGGGTACCCCCAGGGCACCCCGGGGACACCCAGGGCACCCCCAGGGACACCTAGGGACAGTCAGGGCACCCCAGGGAATCCCAGGGCACCCCCAGGGACACCAAGGGCACAGACAGGGCACCCTAGGGACACCTAGGGGACAGCCAGGGCACCCCAGGGAATCCCAGGGCACACCCAGGGACACCTAGGGGACAGCCAGGGCACCCTAGGGACAGCCAGGGCACCCCCAGGGACACCGAGGGCACAGCCAGGGCACCCCAGGGACAGCTAGGGCACCCCCAGGGACACCCAGGGCACCCCCAGGGACACCTAGGGGACCGCCAGGGCATCTCAGGGACACCAAGGGGACACCCAGGGCACCCCCAGGGACACCTAGGGGACAGCCAGGGCACCCCCAGGGACACCTAGGGGACAGCAAGGGCACCCTAGGGACACCAAGGGCAAAGACAGGGCACCCTAGGGACACCAAGGGGACAGCCAGGGCACCCCCAGGGACACCAATGGGACATCCAGAGCACCCCAGGGACAGCCAGGGCAGCCCGAGGGACAGCTAGGGGACAGCAAGGGCACCCCCAGGGACACCTAAGGGACACCCTGGGCACCCCCAGGAACTCTAAGGGGACCCCCAGGGACACCTAGGGGACCTCCAGGGCACCCCCAGGGACACGGAGGGGACACTCAGGGAACCCCAGGGACACCCTGGGCACGCCCAGGGACACCCAGGGCCCCTCCAGGGACACCTAGGGGACAGCCAGGGCACCCCAGGGACAGCCAGGGCACCCCCAGGGACAGCTAGGGGAAAGCCAGGGCACCCCAGGGACACCAAGGGGACAGCCAGGGCACCCCCAGGGACACCTAGGGGACAGGCAGGGCACCGCAGGGACACCAAGGGGACAGCCAGGGCACCCCCAGGGACACCTAGGGGACAGGCAGGGCACTCCAGGGACACCCAGGGCACCCCCAGGGACACCCTGGGCACCCCCAGGGACACGTAGGGGACAGTCAGGGCACCCCCAGGGACACCCAGGGCACCCCCAGGGACATCTAGTGGACAGCCAGGGCACACCGAGGGACACCAGGGCACCCCCAGAGACACCTAGGGGACAGCCAGGGCACCCTATGGACAGCCAGGGCACCCCCAGGGACACCAAGGGCACAGACAGGGCACCCTAGGGACACCTAGGGGACAGCCAGGGCATCCCCAGGGACACCCAGGGCACCCCAAGGGACACCTAGGGGACAGCCAGGGCACCCCGAGGGACACCAGGGCACCCCCAGGAACACCTAGGGGACAGCCAGGGCAGCCCAGGGACACTCAGGGCACCCCCAGGGACACCTAGGGGACCTCCAGGGAACCCCAGGGACACGTACGGGACAGCCAGGGAACCCCACTGACACCCTGTGCACCCCCAGGGACACCTAGGGGACAGGCAGGGCACCCCCAGGGACACCTACGGGACAGGCAGGGCACCCCAGGGACACCCAGGGCACCCCCAGGGACACCTAGGGGACAGGCAGGGCTCTCCCAGGGACACTCTGGGCACCCACAGGGATACCATGGGGACAGCCAGGGCACCCCAGGAACACCCAGGGCTCCCCCAGGGACACCTAGGGGACAGCCAGGGCACCCTAACGACAGCCAGGGCACCCCCAGGGACACCTAGGGGACAGCCAGTGCACCCCCAGGGACACCTAGGGGACAGCCAGGGCACCCACAGGGACATTGAGGGGAAAGCACGGGCACTCCAGGGACACCCAGGGCACCCCCAGGGACACCTAGGGGACAGCCAGGGCACCCCCAGGGACAGCCAGGGCCCCCACAAAGACATCCAGGGCACCCCCAGGGACACCAAGGGGACCCCCAGGGACACCTAGGGGACAGCCAGGGCACCTACAGGGACACCTAGGGGACAGCCAGGGCACCCCAGGGACAGCGAGGGCACCCCCAGGGACACCTAGGGAACCTCCAGGGACATCTATGGGACAGTCAGGGCACCCCAGGGACAGCCAGGGCACCCCCAGGGACACCTAGGGGACAGCCAGGGCACCCCAGGGACAGCCAGGGCACCCCCAGGGACACCTAGGGGACAGCCAGGGCCCCCCCCAGGGACACCTAGGGGACAGCCAGGGGACCCCAGGGACACCCAGGGCACCCCCAGGGACACCTAGGGGACAGCCAGGGCATCCCGAGGGACAGGGACGGCACCCACAGGGACACCTAGGAGACAGCCAGGGCACGCCAGGGACACCCAGGGCACCCCAGGGACACCTAGGGGACCGCCAGGGCATCCCAGGGACACCAAGGGGACACCCAGGGCACCCCCAGGGACACCAATGGGACATCCAGAGCACCCCAGGGACAGCCAGGGCAGCCCGAGGGACAGCTAGGGGACAGCAAGGGCACCCCCAGGGACACCTAAGGGACACCCTGGGCACCCCCAGGAACTCTAAGGGGACCCCCAGGGTGTTGGGGGTTGGGTTTGTTCCTTCTTTCTCTGGGGAATTTTTTCCCCACGGGTTGCCAAGGGGACCGGGTGTTGGATACTTGAGAGTGCTTGGCTGAAACAAAGAGATGGACAAAAGGTGGAAGGGGGAGATAACGCAGGTAAAAGACACAGCTTGAGGCAGCTGCGTGCTTTTTCTGCTTCCGGGTTCGGGAGACGCGTGTCGGCCGCTCCTCGAGGATCTCAGCCGCCGTTTTTTCTGCCTCGCCGTCGAGCTGCTTCAGCGCTGCTCCTCTTGCTGCAGCGTGACCCTGCACCCCCTGCGCTGCCGGGACATCCTGCCCCTGCCTGCCGGGACACCCTGCCATCGCAGCTACCAGCCCGGGACTTTTCCACTGTTCCAGCTTGGTGCTCTGAGGATCCTGCAGGGACACCGAAACCAAACTGCTCTGGGTTTTGTGAAACAAAGCCCTCAAGGTTCTGGGTACTGTTGTCGTTTGTCATTAATGCTGTAGTTGTTTGGTGGGGGGGGGAGTTTTTTTGTGTTTGTTTGCTTTGTATTACATACTAGTAAAGAACTGCTATTCCTATTTCCCAAATCTTTGCCAAAGAGCCTCTGATTGTAATTTTACCTAGCAGATACCTGTCTTCCTAAACCAAGACAGATTTTGGCGCCCAAGTGTGGGGCTTGAGGGCACTGAGAAAAGAAAAGGGAAGAGAAATAGCAGTTCTTAACTAACCTAGTACTTTCTTTTGTGTGCGTTGGATATAAAAACCTCATTAGGCTGCATCATGTGGTCTAACTTAGCCTGGTTTGGGTGGCATGTGGTTGTGGCTGTATTCCTTCCATTTGCAGGCCCTTATCTAAACATGGGCCCTATAACTAAGGCTACTGTGACTGTCATCCAGTTTATTTTATGGCTTAATAAGGTGAAGAACTCATGGATTTTTAATTTCCTCTGGAAGGCAGGCACATGGATTCAGGGCTATCGTACACTAACTGTGTGTTTTTGGAGTTACTTTAACAATGGTACCTACTGTGAGGAAATGACACCGGGGGAAGTTTCTTTTTCCCAACCCTTTACCCATCTCTTTGGGTCTGCCCCACCAGTTTTTGAAGGGTTTAAATCCTCTCTGAATGCTAATGATATCATACAATGGCTGGTGCTGCTAATAGGCTTATTCTATTTAGCATTCAGAGATAAGGGAAGATTGACCTGGATAACCACCCTGATACCTACCCCACAGAATAGGGATGATACCCCAGAGCCTGACTCTGCCCCACAGCCTGCCTCAGAAAGGACCCACCCGGATTGGGTTGAGGTTCTGGTAAAAGAGATAGGCCAAATGCTGAAGGAGTACATTTTCCCAGCTCATGAAAAACCCTGCCCCTGCCCCGACAAGGCAGAGACTGATGGTGCAGCAGTGGAACCCACAGACGTTACAACTGTCCAGGTTCCAGCTGAACCACAAGGGCAGCCACAGCCAGCAGCAGTCGCCCCTGTGGAAACAAGGAAGTGTAAAGTGAAATCGTCAGATCCTGTTATTAAGGATAAGAAAGGAGGGTCCTCACAGTCCACAGAAGAGCCACAGGTTGAGATCATCACTGAGTCCCTGACATATGAAAGTCTACGTAATCTGCAAAAAGATATTGCACGACGAGGACGTGAGGCTTATACAGCCTGGCTACTTCGAGTCTGGGACCTTATGGGTACAGGTGTGCAACTGGATAGTGCTGAAGCAAGGAATTTGGGACCTTTGACCCAGGACTCAGGTATAAATCAGGTATTTGTAAGAGAGCAAAGGCCCCTTCCCCTTTGGGAACGACTTCTAATGAGTGTGAGAGAGAGATTTGTCCACAGAGACAGAATGCAAGAGCACAACAATAGAATGCGATGGAAGACCCTTGAGGAAGGAATCCAACAGTTGAGAGAAGTGGCAGTATTGGAAGTACTTTTTGGGAGGACCGGACAGCATGATAATGACCCCGACAAGGTTAAATGCACAGGGCACATGTTGTGGAATCTGGCAACTCATGGACCATCCCAATACGCCACATTCATCGCAACAATTAATGCCGAGGATAACCGAGAGACAGTGGGTTCTGTTGCCAACAAGCTCGGAAATTATGAAAGTATGACCAGTGGCCCAATGCAGGCTCATGTCTCTGCGGTGGTGAAGGAACTCAAAGAGGAGATGAGGGAAATGAGAGAGGAGATGAGAAGGAACAGTTCCCATGTAGCACCGGTGCGAGTCACAGGCCCCAGAATCAGAGCCCAACATTCCCCAGCAAGAGAGAGAGGGTACACCCCTCGAGCTGACCTGTGGTTTTATCTGCGGGACCATGGGGAGGACATGGGAGCGTGGCATGGGAAACTTACTTCTGTCCTGGCAGCACGGGTACGTGAGCTCAAGGAGAGAAACGCTAACAGAGGGAGTTCCACTAGAATGAAGGTAGCCTCAGCCTCCCATGAGCAAGCTGCCAGGTATTACGGAGGTGGGAATGCTGTGTCAGATTCCCTCGAAGGAACCACTACCATGTATGTCCAAGAAGGGAATAATAACCAGTGCTAGAGGGGCCCTGCCTCTAGCCAGGAAGAGGCACGGGAAAATCGGGTTTTTTGGACTGTGTGGATTCGATGGTCTGGCACATCAGAGCCACAAAAATATGAAGCTTTAGTAGATACTGGGTCGCAGTGTACTCTAATGCCATCGGGACATGTGGGGGCAGAACCAATTTCCATTGCCGGGGTGACAGGGGGATCACAGGAATTGACTCTGGTTGAAGCCGAGGTGAGCCAGACCGGGAAGGAGTGGCAGAAACTTCCGATTGTGACCGGCCCAGAGGCTCCATGTATTCTGGGCATAGACTTCCTCAGGAATGGATATTATAAAGACCCTAAAGGACTCAGATGGGCTTTTGGAATAGCTGCTGTGGAGACAGAGAACATTAAGCAGTTGAACACCTTGCCGGGACTATCAGAGAACCCATCTGCAGTGGGACTCCTGAAGGTAGAAGAACAAGTACCTGTTGCCACCTCGACAGTGCACCGTCGGCAGTATCAGACAAATCGGGACGCCGTGATCCCCATCCACAAGATGATCCGTGAGCTGGAGAGCCAAGGGGTGGTCAGCAAAACCCACTCACCCTTCAACAGCCCCATCTGGCCTGTGCGCAAGTCTGATGGAGAATGGAGACTGACTGTGGGCTATCGTGCATTGAATGAAGTGACTCCACCGCTGAGCGCTGCTGTGCCGGACATGCTGGAACTTCAGTACGAGCTGGAGTCCAAGGCAGCGAGGTGGTATGCCACTATTGACATTGCCAATGCATTTTTCTCCATTCCTCTGGCTGCAGAATGCAGGCCTCAGTTTGCTTTCACCTGGAGGGGCGTGCAGTACACCTGGAACCGGCTGCCCCAGGGGTGGAAACACAGCCCCACCATCTGCCATGGGCTGATCCAGGCTGCACTGGAGAAAGGTGAGGCTCCAGAACATCTACAGTACATTGATGACATCATTGTGTGAGGAAAGACTGCAGCTGAAGTGTTCGAGAAAGGAGAGAGGATCATCCAGATTTTGCTGAAAGCCGGGTTTGCCATCAAGAAGAGCAAAGTCAAGGGACCTGCCAGAGAGATCCAGTTCCTGAGAGTAAAGTAGCAAGATGGACGGCGGCAGATCCCCACTGAGGTCATTGACAAGATCACAGCAATGTCTCCACCGACCAGCAAAAAGGAAACACAAGCTTTCCTAGGAGCCATAGGTTTTTGGAGGATGCACATTCCTGAGTACAGTCAGATCGTGAGCCCTCTTTACCTGGTTACCCGCAAGAAGAACAATTTCCACTGGGGCCCTGAACAGCAACAAGCCTTTGCCCAGATCAAGCAGGAGATTGCTCATGCAGTAGCCCTTGGCCCAGTCAGGACGGGACCAGATGTGAAGAATGTGCTTTATTCTGCAGCCGGGAACAACGGTTTGTCCTGGAGCCTTTGGCAGAAGGTGCCAGGGGAGACCCGAGGCCGACCACTGGGATTCTGGAGTCGAAGTTACAGAGGATCTGAAGCCAACTACACTCCCACAGAGAAGGAGATCTTGGCCGCCTATGAAGGAGTTCAAGCCGCCTCAGAAGTGATTGGCACAGAAGCACAACTCCTCTTGGCACCCCGACTACCAGTGCTGGGGTGGATGTTTAAAGGAAAGGCTCCCTCCACGCACCATGCCACCGATGCCACATGGAGCAAATGGACTGCCCTCATCACACAGCGTGCCCGTATTGGAAACCCAAATCGCCCTGGGATTTTGGAGATAATTACAAACTGGCCGGAAGGAGAAAACTTCGGTCTCACGGACGAAGAGGAGCAAGTGACACGAGCTGAAGAATCT
Source organism: Chamaea fasciata (assembly GCF_029207755.1). Taxonomy (NCBI): domain Eukaryota; kingdom Metazoa; phylum Chordata; class Aves; order Passeriformes; family Sylviidae; genus Chamaea; species Chamaea fasciata. The sequence continues at coordinate 1,485,303 of NW_027094115.1, read as the reverse complement.
CCTCCATACAACCAACTGCCAGCAGAAGAAACACACTACGCTCTTTTCACTGATGGTTCCTGTCGCATCGTGGGAATGAACCGTAAGTGGAAAGCAGCCGTATGGAGCCCCACACGACAGGTTGCAGAAGCCACTGAAGGAGAAGGGGGATCAAGTCAGCTTGCTGAACTCAAAGCTGTTCAATTAGCCCTTGACATTGCTGAAAGAGAGAAGTGGTCAAAGCTCTACCTCTACACTGATTCGTGGATGGTAGCCAATGCTCTGTGGGGCTGGCTGGAAAGGTGGAAAAAGGCCAACTGGCAGCGTAGAGGAAAACCAATCTGGGCTGCTGATGAATGGAAGGACGTTGCCACTCGTGTAGAGAAGCTGCCTGTGAAAGTCCGCCATGTAGATGCCCATGTTCCCAAGAGTCGGGCTAATGAGGAACACCAAAACAACAAGCAGGTAGATCAGACTGCCAAGATAGAAGTGTCAAAGATAGATTTAGATTGGCAACACAAGGGAGAGTTGTTCCTAGCCCGATGGGCCCATGATGCCTCTGGTCATCAGGGCAGAGATGCCACTTATAAGTAGGCCCGAGACCGAGGAGTGGATTTAACCATGGACAGTATTTCTCAGGTTATCCATGACTGTGAGACATGTGCTGCAATCAAGCAAGCCAAGCGGGTGAAGCCCTTATGGTATGGTGGGCGGTGGTCCAAATATAAATATGGGGAAGCCTGGCAGATTGACTACATCACCCTTCCCCAAACCCGCCAGGGCAAGCGTTATGTGCTAACCATAGTGGAAGCCACCACTGGATGGTTGGAGACCTACCCTGTGCCTCATGCTACTGCCCGGAACACCATCCTGGGCCTGGAAAAACAAGTCCTGTGGAGACATGGCACCCCTGAGAGAATCGAGTCGGACAATGAGACTCATTTCGAGAATAGTCTTATAAGCACCTGGGCTAGAGAACATGGCATTGAGTGGGTGTACCATATTCCTTATCATGCACCAGCGGCCGGGAAAGTTGAACGGTGCAATGGCCTGCTTAAAACTACCTTGAAGGCACTGGGTGGGGGAACCTTCAAGAATTGGGATATTAATTTAGCAAAGGCCACCTGGTTGGTGAACACTCGAGGTTCCACCAACCGAGCAGGTCCTGCCCAATCTGAGCCCTTGCAAAAGACAGACGGAGATAAGGTACACATGAGAGGTATGCTGGGAAAAACTGTTTGGATTAATCCTGCCTCCAGCAAAGACAATCCCAACCGTGGGGTTGTCTTCGCTCAGGGACCAGGTTGCACCTGGTACACATGAGAGGTATGCTGGGAAAAACTGTTTGGATTAATCCTGCCTCCAGCAAAGACAATCCCAACTGTGGGGTTGTCTTCGCTCAGGGACCAGGTTGCACCTGGTGGGTGATGCAAAAGGATGGAGAGACCCGATGCATACCTCAAGGGGACCTTGTTTTGGGGTGAACTACCCATGACAATGTGGCTGTATCCATATTTGCATATATATATGTATTTTTAACAGTTAAAACTCAATGTAATATGTTGGTATGGGAAAAAAATTCAGGGTGGATAATGTTGGGGGTTAGGTTTGTTCCTTCTTTCTCTAAAGAATTTTTTCCCCACAAGTTACCAAGGAGACCAAGTGTTGGATGCTTGAGAGTACTTAACCGAAACAAAGAGGTGGACAAAAGGTGGAAGGGGGAGATAACGCAGGTAAAAGACAAAGCTTGAGGCAGCTGCGTGCTTTTATTTCTCCGGCGTTCGGGGAGACGCGTGTCTGCCGCTCCTCGAGGAGCCCAGCCGCCGCAAAGCACGCCGAGGGAAAAACGGCTGTTGCTGGCTGGAGGAGTTTCACTGTGGCCAAAGGGATCCAGTCCCGGGAAATCTACTATCACTGGGTCGGCCTGAATCCGGAGTTTTCCCGGCCACCCGCGGGAGCTGGTCCGAGCACTGCCTCGCCATCGGCTTCTTCGGCGCTGCTCCTCTTGCTACAGCGTGACCCTGCACCCCCTGCGCTGCCGGGACATCCTGCCCCTGCCTGCCGGGACACCCTGCCATCCCAGCTACCAGCCCGGGACTTTTCCACTGTTCCAGCTTGGTGCTCTGAGGATCCTGCAGGGACACCGAAACCAAACTGCCCTGGGTTTTGTGAAACAAAGCCCTCAAGGTTCTTGGTACTGTTGTCGTTTGTCATTAATGCTGGAGTTGTTTGGTGGGGGGGGGGGAGGTTTTTTTTGTGTTTGTTTGCTTTGTATTACATACTAGTAAAGAACTGCTATTCCTATTTCCCAAATCTTTGCCAAAGAGCCTCTGATTGTAATTTTACCTAGCAGATACCTGTCTTCCTAAACCAAGACAGTCCCCATGTCTGTCTGTCCCTGTGTCCTGTGTTCTTGCACCCACTTGACACACAGGTACATGTTGCTTTATTCTCTAACCCTAACCCTTACCTCCCCCTGACCTTAGTGTGTCAACCCCTCTCTTGCCTTGCACTGCCTCCCCTGGCCTACTGATCCATTTCTTTTCCTTATTTTGCCTTCCACTATCTCCCTTTGCCTTGCCTTCCCTTACCTGCCTCTCCCTTTCCTTGTGTTGCCTTTACCAACCCTCCCTTCCCTTGTCTTGCCTTCCCCTCTGTTGATTTGCCTCTTTTAACCCTCCCGTGCCTAGCGTTTCTTACTCTTCGCTTTCCTTGCCTAACTTACTCCACGCTTGCCTAGCCTTGCATTGCTGGCCCCTTGTATTGCCTATTCCTTCCCTATCCTTCGTCCCCATTAGGACATACGACTCGGGGGCATGGGGGGTTTCGCCCCCTCCCTTCCCCTCCTCGCCCGCTCTCTCCCTCGTGTTTTTGCGTCCAGGAGACTGCTTCTTGCCTCCTGCTCCCTCGATATTGTTGTTCGGAGCGGGTACTCGACCTTCCAGCCCTCACCAACCACCCGCTCCTCGAGTCCCCCTCTCCCGGAGTGTTCCTCTGGGGACGGGGCTTTAGTCCCCTCCCACCCGCAGCGGCTCTAAGCCAATCAGAACTCCCGGCAGCCGGGCCCCCCCCAGCCCTCAACCAATCTGACCGCTCCGTGCTGCAAGTCACCTATCGCCAGGCGGAGCAGCAGAAGGCAGCGCCCCGCACAGATTGATGGACACCCGCCGTGTCCCGCAGGGCTGCGACCCCAGGCTGGACCCCAGCCTCTCCGGGGAGAGGCTTTGCGGAGTGGGGAGGTGGAGGTCAGCCAGACCGGTATCCCCCAATGCTGTCCCGGGGGTTGCGGCCGTGGCGGGTGCCGAGTGTGGCCACTCAAGGTAGGGGCAGGGCTGGGCTTCGGGGGTTCCGGAGGTTTTGGGAGGTGCCAGGAAGAGCCTTGAGAGAACTTGCGGGATGGGGTCAAAAGTATAAATTTTATTGAAAAGAGGTAAATGCCTACTGCATTGATCATGGCATCGGGGGGAGACCCAGGCAATCTGGGGTGTTGAATATGGGCACCCATGGGTCAGGCAGGATCAAGGTAGGATAAGCTGGAGTCAGGTGTGCTTAGTAAGGGTCAGGTGAGTAGGGATGGAGTCACGCAGGGTTCAAGCACAGTCACATGGGGTTAGGTAGGGTCACAGCTGGGGTCATAGCCAGTGTCAAGGTGAGGCATAGGGCTGGCAGGGGTGAGGCCGAGGTCAGGTGGAGTCAGTCAGGGGGTCAAGGTCAGCCAGGTTCAGACAGTGTCACACAGGGTCAGATGAAGTCAGATGTATTCAGGAAGGGTCAGAAAAAGTCAGGTGAGTCACAGAGTGTTCAGGAAAAGTAATAAAGTGGTCAGGTGGAGTCAGGCCAGGGTCAGGGTGAGCCCGGGGGCTGGCAGGGCACCATGCGCAGGCGAAAGGGGGGGCAGCGCAGCACCGTACCCAGTGACCCCCTCAGCCCCGGCAGTCCCCCCGGGCCCGGCTCCAGACGGAATTCCCGCAGGATCAGCCCCAGGAACACGAAGAGCTCGGCCCGCGCCAGCCCCTCTCCCGGGCATGATCGCGCCCCGCAGCCGAAAGGCAGCAGCGACCGCAAGGGGGCGCCCGGGGCCAGGAACCGCTCTGGGGGGCGACGGATCAGGTTTAAGGGGGCTCCACGGGGATGGGGGGACCCACAGGCTTTCGGGGGGAGCCGGGGCAGTGAGGGGACCCAAGATTTTGGGGTGGAACCACAAGTTTGGACGGAACCTGGGGAGTCCCTAGATTGGACCCCGAGGTTCAGAAGGGAGACACGGGGGTTTGGGGTGACTCAGGGGCTTGGAAGGACCCTGAGGCTCAGGGGTGACCCCAGGGTGTCAGAGGGGATTCACATGTTTGGGGAGGGTTCAGGCACCCGAGGGGGGGTCTCGGGTTTGGGGGGGGGGGGGGGGGGGGAAATAGAGGGGAGGAACAGAGGGACCCACAGGTTTTGGGGGGGAACCCAGATATATGTGGGGACAAATGGGGATGGGGGGGAGAACTACAGGTTTGGGGTGATTCAGGCATCGGAGGGGCACTCATAACACCAAGGTGTTTCCAGGATACCCAGGAGTCAGGGGAAACCCCATGGTTGGGAGAACCCAGTCTGATGTTTGAGGAGACCCCAGGAGTTTGGCAGGGAGGGAACCCTCAGAGTGCAGGTGTACCCACATACCGGGCAGGAAGACCTCGGGGTGCTGCCAGATGTCAGGGTCCTGTTGGGCTGCCAGCAGGTTGGGGACCAGGACAGTGCCAGCCACCACAGGTAGCCCCCCAAGACTGGAAGGGGATAGGGGGCACTGAGATGGACTGGGGTCTGCTGGGGACTACTGAAAGCTACATGGGCCATACTGGGACCTACTGTGGCCATACAGGGGCGCTCTGGGGGCTACTGGGTATTACTAAGTGTCTGTTTGAGTCTACAGGGTCCATAGTGGGATCTGGTAGGTGCTACTGGGAGTTATTGGGTGTCTGTCGGAGTCTACTGGGGCCATACTGGCTCTCTGGGGTCTCCTGGGATATAGTGGGTACCTACTGGAGTTTACTGATGCCATACTGGAATCTACTGGAGCCATACTGGGACCTACTAGAATTTGTTGGGGGTCTACTGGCATACTGGGTGGGATCTGCTAGTGCCATACTGGGATCTGGCATGAGCTACTGGCTGTCGATTGGTGTCTATTGGGACCATACTGGATCTGCTGGAGTCCTGCTGGAGCCATACTGGAGCTCTGTCTACTGGATGTCTGCTGAGGTCTGCTAGGGCTCACTGGGAACTGCTGGAGCCATCATGAGCTTTTCTGGGGGCTAATGGATGTCTACTGGGGTTTAGTGGGGCCACACTGGGATTTACTGGGATATACTGGGAACTCCTGCTGACACCTTCTGGGCTCTGCTGGGGCTATTGTGGGGTCTCCTAGGATCTACTGGGTGTCTGTTAGGGTCTACTGGGGACATTCCAGGACCTGTTGGGGCCTACTTCTACTGGGCCCTCCTGGGATTTACTGGCACCTACTGATATATTTGGGTCATACTGGGACTTGATGGGCGTTAGTGGGACTCACTGGGGTCTAATGCGCTCTGCTGGGTTCTTCTGGACCCTACTGATGGTACCAAGTGGTCCCTTACTGGTCTGTAGTGGTTTGTCCCAGTTCCCCCTCACCCAGCAGCTCCTCCCAGCATCCCTCCCCAACACTGGCCTGTACTGGTCTGTTCTAGTACCTGGTATGGCGCAGGGCACAGTGGGGCAGCGCCAGGGGTGCAGGGGGCCGCAGCCGCAGGGTCTCACTGATGGTGGCCTGAAGAAGGGGCAGGCGACCCATATCCCCCGGCCCAGGGGGTCCCTGTGCCCCCTCCAGCTCCGCCCGCAGCCGCGCCTGCAGCTGCACAGGTGGAGCACAGGTGTGCCATATCTGTCATGCGGTTTCAGGGGAGGGGGTGCATTCCAGGGGGCACACAGAGGCAATGGGATGACAGAGGGGTTCCTCAGACCCTCCCGAACTCAGACCTGCCCCTGGGACCCCAAACCATCCCGAAACCTGACGAACTCAAACCTCTCCCTTGGGGACCCCCTTGAACCCTCAGATCCCTCCAAACCCCCAAAATCTGTCCTAGGACCCAAACCCTCCCGCCCCCAAATGTTCCTCCCTCCTCCTTGGGGACACCCCTGAGCCCCCAGACCTGTCTCTTGGGACCCTCTATCACCAGACCCTGAGCCACCTCTCCATGGAAACCCCAAACCAAGGAGCCTCGTGGGGACAGAGACACAGCTCTGACATGTCTGTGACATCCATTTGGCACCTCAGGACAGGGTGAGGGGACACTAGTGGCCACAGGGGATGCATGGGACATGGGTGGGGGATATGGGACCCTCCTGGAAAACGTACGTGGGGGCCTGAGTCTGTTCCAGGAACATGCATGGCGACTTGGACGTGGCTCTGACATGCATGTGGCACCTCAGGGTGGTGCAAGGGCATGGTGTCAGCCATGGGGAGAAGGACATGGGGGACATGTAGGACACAGGTGAGGATATGGGACCCCCGGGGACACACATGGAGCCTTGGGACAATACACATGGTGCCACACATGTCATCTGGGGGAAGAGCATTAGGAAGCCCATGGAGAAGGGAACTTGAGGTACATATAGAACACATAGGATGTGGGTGGGGATATGGGACCCCTGAGGACACACAGGACCTTCCAGTGCTGCATGGAAGACATGGAGGGACATGCGTTTCACCTCAGGGCGATGCAGCAAGAAGGCCACAGCCCAGCCCAGAGCAGCCGCCGTGGTCTCGGTACCCCCAATGAACAGGTCGACCAGCGCCATGTGCAGCCGGGGAGGGCTCAGGGGCCCACCCCGTGCCCCAGAATTACGCCCCAGCAGTGCCCCCAAAACTGTGTCCGGGGGAGGGGAGGGGCACGCCTGGCAAAGGGATGACACATGTTGGGAGGTTCTCCTGATCCCTGGCTGCCCCCAAACAGGGGAGTCCCTTCCAAAACCCCTAAGTCCACCCAAACCCCTGGTTCCTCCCCCAACCCTTACATCTCCCCAACCTCATATCCTCCCCAGGCCCCCGGGTCCTCCCATCCCCTTGGGTCCCTCCAAACCTCTGTTTCCCCCAAAATATGTGGGTCCTCCCAAGCCCCTGGGTTCCCCCCCAAACTCCTGGTTTCTACCCAGAACCTGGGTCCTTCCAGACCCTCAGTATTTTCCAAACCCGTGGGTCTCCCCTGACCCTCTGTTCCCACCAGAACGCTCCTGACTCCTGGCTGCCCCCCAGCTCCCCAGGCCTCCCCACCTGGTGCCGCTGGATCTGGGCCTCCACGAAGTTGTCACGCTGCTGGACAAGCTGCAGCAGCTTCCGCAATCCCGGATTGGGCAGAACCTGGGCATAGGGACTCCATAGGGACCCCTAACCCCCAAGGAACCCTTGACCTCAGAGAGACACCCCCTCCCCTAGAGATGCTGCATAAGTCTCCCAAGGCCCAGAGAAACCCTATGGCTGCTCCCCTGGGCCATATAAACCCAATAGGTGCCCTCCTTGCCCATACAGACCCCTCCAATGTCCTATAGACACCCTCAGCTCCATAGAGACACTTTACCCCATATGGAACATTCTAGCCCTATAGAGCCCTCACAACTTCCCCTCCCAGGCCCACAGTGCTCCCAACACCGTACAGACCCTACAACACTCCCCCTAGCCCCATACAGAAACTATAATCCCTGTCCAGCCCCACAGAGACTCCATAATTCCCCTCCTAGGGTTATACAGTCCCTTCCCAATGCCATAGAGACCACCCAAGCCCCCTATGAACCCTCTAAGCTTCCTGTCAGCCCCCCATACCCTTCTCCAGTCCCATACAGATCCTAGAACCTTCCTCCCAACCCCATATAACCCCACCAGCCCCATATCCCTCCCACGGGCCACACAACCCCCCTGAGACTCATAGCCCTTCCCAGGGCACTAGAGCCCCCTCAAGGGCCCACAGCCCCCCTGTAGCGCCAACAGTTCCCTTATTTCCCCTATAGGGCTCTATAGCCCTGGGGTCCCTAGACCCTCATGCAGCAAAAAGGCCACAGCCCCATAGGCCACCCACAGGACCTGCCAGGCTTACCCGCAGCAGGGGCAGCAGGTCAAGCGCCCGTACACTGCTGCAGCCCCAAACCTGCAGCAGCTCCCCCAAGCAGCGGGAGAAGATCCGGAGCTCCCCTGGAGGGGGCACCTGGAGGAGGACACACTTGTGTACTGTCCAGTACTCGAGTTCTCTCTGGATTTCCCAAAACACCCACAAAACAATTTCAGACACTTGGGTCCCCTCAAACTCCTGTGTGCCCCAAAACCCCTGCCACCCACCCGCAAATTGCTCAGTCCCCCCAACACCTGGATGTCCCCTCCACAAACTCCTGGGTCCTCCCTAAAGCCCTGCGGCCCCAGAAAAACTGGGGTCCTCCCCCAAACTCCTGTCTCCATCCTGCCCCCCTCCCCCCCCAAATCCCTACCAGGTCTCCAAAGAGGAGGCATGCAATGGTGCTGCAGGTATGGAAGGTGAACACCTCAAAGGGGTCCAGGGGGGCCTCCCCATGGGAATGCAGCTCCTGGGGAGAAGAGGAGGTTAGTGGGAGCCCTCAGGGAAATAAAGGGGGAGTCCAAGGGTAGTTTAGGGGGTTGCAGGAGAGAAGTGAGGAGCTCTAAGGGAGTTTTGGGCACTCACAGGGATAATGCCCTTTTCAGGTGCAGAGAGTGAGGTGTGGGTGGATCAGTTTTGGGGGACAGGGAGTAGGGTGAGGGTGCAGGGTTTGGGGATCAGGTTTGGGATGCAGAGAGTGGGGGTTAAGTGCAAGGGGCAGGGTTTGTGGTGGGCAGCTTTCAGATGCAGGGGGCATGGTTAAGGTGGATGACTGGGGTTTGGGTGAAGGGAGTGGGGTTTAAGGTATCAGTTTTGGGGTGCATGGGGCAGTGTTTTGCTGGTCAATACTGTGTGGGGATCTGTTTTGGAATGCAAGGAGGGTAAGTTTTGGGGGTGTCAGGGTTGCAGGGGGATCAGTTTGGGGAGAAGTCAGTTTCAGGGTCTCACCTCACACAACTTCTGGCCCTGCAGCCAAAGGAGGGGCCCGAGACGCCCCCCAGCCCGTGCCAGTGCCCCCCGCACTGCTCCCCGCTGCCGCCGCCAGCCAGGGCAGGGGCCTCCCAGTGCCAGGTCCCGGCCCCCCCGCGACACCAGCGACCCTGGCATTGGGCAGGGGGAGTCAGGGACTCCCAGAAACCCTGCAAGCCCCTATATAGACCCACCTCCATCACACCAGGGGTGTTCTGCAGGGCCCCTCTACCTCATAAAGCCTCTTTCAACCCCATGGCCACCTCCTCCATAGGACCCCCCTAATTCTCACCAGGATCTCTGGAGGTTGAAGGGTGTGTCTGGTGGGGCAGAGACCTCCAGAGACTGCCCTAGCCCGTAAAGGCAACCCAACCCTCCAGAATTGCCACCACCCCCTCCCAGTACCCATGTCCCCAACCCCATAGGGACCCCCTCCAAATCCCATAACAACCCCTTCAATCTCATCGGGACCCCCTCAAACCCTGTAGGGACTCTTCATCCCATAGCCCCCCCAAACCCTTAGAGACACCGCCCCCTAATCCCACAGAGAACACCATAAACCCCATAGTGACTCCCTTCAAATCCCCCAAAGGGCTTCCCTACACACACTCCATAGCGACTCCCCAAACCCCACAGGAACCGCTCCAACCCCGTCCCCCCCCCATAGCCCACCCGGCCTCCCCTGCTCCCATACCCAGATAACTGGTGGGGCGCCCCAGCCAGTCCCCCCAGTGCCGGACCAGCGCCTCACGGATGGTCGCCACCGAGCTCGGCACTAGCACGTCTGGAAAGAAGAGGAGGGGCTGGGGGGGGACCCCAAAACTGGGGGGTTCCCAAACCAAGTGGGGAGTCCTGGCGTGGGATTTTGGGGGGAGCATCGGGAGGTTAGGGCCCCAGGAAAGGTTTGGGGGATTTGAGGAGAGGTCTGAAGTTTGGGGAGGTCCCCAAGCAGGGGGAAAGAGCAGGGCTGGGGGTTCGGAGAGTCTCTAAGGGCCAGTGAGAGGGAAGTTTGAGGGGGGGATCTAGGGTCCCAGGGCAGGTTCGGGAGAAGTCCGCTTTGGGGCAGGACCCCCAACTCACCGCGGCCCCCCAGGCGCAGGCGCACCACAGGCCCGTGCCGCCGCGCCAGGCGGCTCAGGTGCAGCGCCCCCTGTGGGTGCAACAGGTGCAGCGCCCCCCAGCTCGGGCCGCGCCCATCGCCCCGCCGCAGCAGCGCCGCCAGTGACAGCGATAGCAGCAGCAGGCACAGCAGCAGCACCACAGCCGCCATGGCCCGCGGGAGGCGGCCGGAGAGCCCCTATATTGGAGAACCCCGAAACCACGCCCCATGGAGCCCCAGCCCTTAAGTCCTGCCCCTTGCAGGTCGCGCACGCATATATAACACCACGACACCCCCCCCACACACACACACCCCCCCCACCCCCTCAAGTAGAAAAGTGGACCCTAAGCCCCGCCCCATATAGAGGGCCCCTTAAAATCCCGCCCCTTGAGGCTCGGCCCTTCTTTAGGGGACTCAAAGCCCCATCTCTCACTAAGCCTTGGTCCTCAGCGGCAGCTGTGGTTTGTTGCGGGGGCACCCCCCCCCCATCCTCTATAGAACGAACCCACAGACCCTGTCCCTAGAATCCCTGCCTCCTGATGCATTGATTCCTCCCATAAAGCAAACCCCTAACCCCTCAAAATGACCCTACCATTATAAAAGTAGCCCCTTAGGCCCTGCCCGTCAAACACCACCTTATTAAGGGGACATCATAAGCTCCGCCTTCTCTAGGCCTGGTCTGCAGTTACGGGATGCAGCCCCAAACTTTTTCCATCAACTTCCCAGGTGCACCCATTCATTCCTCTCCCTTGGCGGCCCCCCTGAGCCCTCTGTGGGTGCCGTTGACTGAAATTTCCCCAGAATCACCCACCCTGGGGGTGCCTCACCCTTCAGTCCTGCCCTCCCCAGATGTCCCGCATCCCAATCATCCCAGCTCTCGTGGGGGTTCTCCCACCCCCCCTTAAGTCCCTGCACCCAGAGCCTCCTCCATGGGTCCCTGCCCCCGTTTCCCTCACTCTGGCAGCAGCATTTGATCACTGATATTTATTGGGATCCAGCAGCAGTGAGGGAGGTCCTCAACAGAGTGTGAGTCCTAGCAGTGTCCTGTTGGGGGATGACATCCCTCCAGTGAGTGGGTCCTGGGACGATTATAGGTGAGGACCCACAATAATCTGAGGGGTGCTGAAGTCAGGAAGGGCACCCCCACTGTGGGATGTGTCACTGCTGGAATTTTGGGGACTCCAGAGGCAGGGTCCCATGGTGGGGGTCCTCGGGAAGGGTATTGCAGAAGGGGGTCCCAGGTGGGGGATGTCTCAACATGGGGATCCCTCAGGGTGCCCAATAAGATTAGGGATGTGAAGGTGTCAGGAGCGGGGCCCTAGGGTGGTGGTCCCTGTGGGAGGGTACCAGGGGTTGGGTCATGGTGTGGGGATCCTGGGAGTGTTCCCTATCATATGCTCCCCCTCTGGAGCCCCTGCAGGTGCTGGGCCAGCTGCAGGTCCTTGGGGAACAAGATGGCACAGCAGGCAGTGAGCACAGGTATGTGTCCTCCATCACCTGCACTCTGAAGCCCCTCAGCACCCCCTGACTCCTTCACAGCATCTCCCAGAGGCAGCAAACCCTTAAACACACTCTCAGGGCACAGTCCTGTGCCCCCAGAAGTGGGAAGTGGGCCACAATATCAAGTGAACTTCTCCCCCATACCCTGACAGACCTCTTCCTGGGGGAAGGGGCCCCTCCATAGCACTTCCTGCTAGCCCCCCATCCATGGAGGCCATAGACTCCCACCTCAGGTCCCATAAGGCTCCCTTCCACAAACCTCTCAGCCCCCATGGGCCCTCCCTTAGACCAAACAACATCCCCTTAGCACCTACAGAGATCCTCCTAGACCTCCCTAATCCCCCAGAGACACCCCCAGAACCCATAGGATCTGCCAGAGCCCCTCTGGACACACACCCCTCCCTCCCCCCCCAGCACCCACAGCTCCCCTCCAAGTGCCCATAGAACCCTCCCAGCCCCACTCCCTCAACTCCCATAGGAGGATCCCCTTTGGACCACCCTTGGCCCCCCTGGCCCTCACCTCCTGCAGCACCAGCCAGGCCATACCTATGGTAAAGGGTTACCAGGGGTTACCACCCCTGGGTGAAGCACAAGCAGAGTTCCTGCACCTATGACAGAGGAAGGGCAAGTGGGACATAGGGGAACTGGGGGACATGGGGAATGTTGGGGGACAGAGTGGGACATGAGGAAAGTGGTGACATGGTGGGACATGTGGGGCCATGGGGACATGAGGGGGATATGGGGGACATGGAGACATCAGGGATCATGGAAGGCACGGGAGTGGAAATGATATGGGGGGCATAGGGGACATGGAGGGGGGAATCAGGATATGGGAAGATATGGGGACAATCCTGCTCTAGGGCCATCACCCTGGGGTGACCTTGGGGACATGCTGGGGACATGGGAACACCCTGGTTGTTACCCTGGGGACACTGTGGGGAGACCCCAGGGACACACTGCATGGGGACAACTTGTGGACACCCCAGGTAGGGGGACAAGGGTGTCTTGGGGATATCCTGGGCATGGAGACTTGGAGAGCACCCCCCTAGGGACATTCACTGTGGGGAAAGGGAGCACAATGACACCCTGGGGGCATGCAGACAACCCTCTAGGGACACCCTAATGGGAGAGGGAGACAGTGCCGCCACAGGGGAAGGGGCACAGGGGACATCCAGTCTGGGAGGCCTCTGGGGGATGGGTGGACACAAGGACATCAGGAGGCACACAAGGACACTGAGGGAGGACAAGGGCACCATGTGGTGGGGGGAAGGCAAGGACATGGTGGGGCTGGAACAGTGGGGGAGGGGGGGCTTTGTGTAGGGGTGCTCCCAGGGGGTTCCAGGAAGTGTTTAGGGGGTCCCAGGGTGGATTTGGGTGGTCCCAGAGCCTTCTTAGCAGATGTTTGTCCCTCTCAGGGTGGATTTGGGAGATACAGAGGGTGGTGAGGAACCCCAGGGGGTCCAGAGAGGATCCTAGGGTATGTTTGGGGGCATCTAATGGAGGTTGGAGGGTCCCCGGGGGGTGGGGTTCCCAGTCACTCTGGCATGCACTAGGGTGGATTTAGGGGGTCTGGAGGGGGTTGGAGGGTTCCAGAGAGTGTTTGTGGGGATTCTGAGGGTGGATTGAGGGGGGGGCAGTCCAGAGGGGTTTGGAGGGTCCCAGTAGGTGTTTGGTGGAGTCCTGGGAGGGAGAGCAGCCATCCCTTGCGCCTAAACAGCTGGGCTGCTAGCCCCAGCACCTCTAAGAGCTGGGCCACGAACCTGTGCCTGGAAAACCAGTCCATCTCCCACAGAGCACCAGGGAACTGGCCCCCCCCAGCTTAGGTAGGCACCTAAACACATCTGCCTCCACCCGATCCCCACAGCTTCCCAGCTGAATCAGATGTGCACTGCAGGACCAGCCCAGAGCCCTTCAGCTCCCAGAGAAACAGAACCCACTCTTGGACAGCATCAGGGCACAATTAGTGATTTCAGAATAAAGGCAGAATGATAAACACAGATCAGGAGCACAGTCGTCTGGGTTATAAAGGCAGCAAACCCAGGAACTCACCAGTTCTTGTGAGGTGGGGGATGTGGATAGTGGGAGTGACAGCAGTGTGTGTGGGGCATGAAATACTGTTCCTGGGCACACTGGTACAAGGATGAGATCGTGGGCCAGGCAGGCTGAGGAGGAGGCACTGCTCTGTGTTCACCTCTGCTTAAGCTGAAGCCCATATTATGGCCTTGGCCAAACAACTTCAGTTTCTGGGCATGTTTTGCAGCACTTTCTCCCAGTCTCGTGTTTTTGTGCATTTAATGCTGCTGCTCAAGATTCTTTCCTTTCTGAGCTGCCAACTACAGTCTCCATCCAAAGGAGAGCTGTTTGTCTCATGAAGAAAATGCAAGAGCAGAAGAACTGGGCCTGAATGTGGATCCAATGGCCATGACTCGCTGCTGTGGGCCAGAGGTCTTGCTGCTGAGGAGGCAAAGCTCCGTAACATTCACAAGCCCCTTCCCAGGAAGCACTGGCATGGCTGTCCCAGAGGTCTGTCCCAGGTGTAGAGAAGTGTTGTGGGGCACCAGGTGGCTGTCCTCCCCCTGGGGGAGCTGCCAGTGTGAGGGAGATGCCAGTGAAGAGCAGGAGCTGTGGGTAGCCTTCCCTGTGCTCCAGGCCAGCCTGTGTAAAGTCCTCAAGGGGTGCCCGGGCCCCGACGGAGGCCAAAGGCCCAGAGCACTGCAGAGCTCAAGCAGGAGCTGGAGGGAGGCACTGGGCACAGGGCAATGGAAGGACAGCATCCTGGACCCTACAGGGAAAAGGGCAGGTCTGCCTGATGCCTCACAGAAAAGCTTCCCCTCTACGGCCTTGGTGCCTCACAGAAAAATTTCCCCTGCCTTGTTTCAGTGCCACCAAAAGACCCTCCCCCACTCCTCCTCTACTCTTCAGTCTGGAGGGACCCAACCCTGGCAGCTCCGGGGCAAGGTTGGGATAGGGCAGAAGCTGCTGCCAGCTTCATCTTCCCCTCAGACCCTGTGGGCTGCACCGCCAGCACTGTGGGGTCACCTCACCAACACCAAGGTCTCACCCAAGGCAAAGCCCACACGTGGGCTGTGGTGCAGCTCCAGGTGCAGAGATGGGAGTTTAGCACCCTTCAGGTACTGCAGGTGCCCTGCGAAAGGGGGCAAGGGGCCAGACCTTGTTTTGCTGGACCCAGAGGGTCCTAGAGTTTAGTCCCATTCAGGCACCTCTACACAGGAAACCCTGGAATCACCCTGGAGCTGGGCACCCAGCCTTGAACTGGGCACACCAATTGCCAACTGGAACTGTGGGAAACCTGGAATTTTAAGAGCTGGGCACCTCCAAGCTCAGACCAGCAACCCCCAACAGGGACCACTGGCATACCCATCACAAACCACCTTCAAACTAGGTTGCCTGAACAGGAAGATTGCAGACTGCAATCTTTTCTTACTGGAAACACTGGGATCCTCATCTTCCCTGGACAGCCCACAACAGCTCTGCCAAATGTCACCTGTTGAAACAGACCCACAGGGCAGCCCAAAGTGGCTGTCACTGCTCCTCCCGTACTTACAAATGCAGGGCACAGAGTAAGGAACAGAACCCTTCCCCAGCTGAAGCACTGAGGACCCCCATACAACAGCTCAGTGCCCAATCAGCCTAATCTCTTCACTCCGGATCCTACTGTGGGCCTGGTGTAACCACCTGACTGGCCAGGGTCCTCCTGCCCCCTTTTACACTTTTTTTTTTCCTCCCCCACCAGTGCCAAACCCTGCCCTCCCCAAGCTGAGGGACAGAAGGGGACTGTTTATATGTACTTTAACTCGTTTTATTTAGACTCGAAGGTAACTGCGGCCCAGTGGGACCGTGACCCAGTAGAAACGCAGCAGTACATCAGGATTGGGGTGGGAGCAGGCGAGCTGCAGCAGGGTGTGTGGTGCCCGGGCTGCACAAGGAACGGTCAGTTGGTGAGACAGGTTTACGAGAGCTGCCCGCAGTCAGTGATGGTGATCTTCTTGCTCGTTTTGCCATCTTTGGAGCCACAGCGCTCCATGGCCTCCACCACATTCATTCCCTCCTTGACACGGCCGAAGACAACATGCTTGCCATCCAACCTGCCAGAGAAGCACCAGTCACAGCTGGTCCCTCATGTCCCTCAACAGAGGACATATCCCAGATGCAGATCCCCAAGCTTCTCCTCCCACAGCCCATGACTCACCACTCAGTCTTGGCAGTGCAAATGAAGAACTGGGAGCCATTTGTGTTGGGGCCAGCATTGGCCATCGATAGGATACCAGGGCCTGTGTGCTTCAGGATGAAGTTCTCATCTGGGAACTTCTCCCCATAGATGGATTTGCCTCCAGTGCCATTGTGGCGTGTGAAGTCACCACCCTGTGAAAAGGCAGCATTCCAGGTCATGGGTGCAGAAGAACATTCTGGAACTGGGTGCAAGCTTAAGGCAGAACCAACCTCCCACCCTAAATCTACCAGCATCCTACTCCCAAACTCACCTGAGTGTTAGATTGCCTCACCCACCCACCTACCCACTGCAGCAGGACCACCACGCACCTGGCACATAAAACCAGGAATGATTCTGTGGAAGCAGGACCCCTTGTAGCCGAATCCCTTCTCACCAGTGCTCAGAGCACGGAAGTTTTCTGCAAAGGAAATAAAACCCCACCATGAACAGCTCTATTTGTCGTGAGTTCAAGAAACTACTAGGGCTTGGTGCAGTTGCAGTGGAGCCGAAGTTGCTTTACCAACCTGCTGTCTTCGGGACTTTGTCTGCAAACAGCTGTGAAGACAGGAAAGACATTCATCAAATCTGGGCTGGTGACTGGCCACTGCCTCCCACTCCCCGAGGCCACCTCCAGACTGTGGGAATCCCCAGACACTGCTCAGAGCCCAGGGACCCCCTCCGGGTGGCAGCTTCTTGGCTGTGCCAGCAGCTCTAGATCCCTCTCTGCTTCACACCGTTATCTGCAAGCTCTGAACTAACAGCTGCGGCATCGCGCGTCTCACCAGTGGGGCAGAGAAGCATTCGTTCTGCTGGAATTAAACATTAATGTGCCTGAAGCCTTCCTGGGCGGGGCGCGCGCGCCGCCTCTCAACGCTTTAGGATCATTTTGGGCTAGATTCGCCACCCGTGCGGGAGCGCGGCCCCGAATCTGCAGCAGCCGCGGCGCCCGGAGCAGGCCCGGCCATGCCAGGGATGCTTTGCGCCCCGGGCGGGGCGATAAATGCTTTGCTCGCCAGCGACAATCCCGCGGCGATCGGGTTGTCGGCACTCTCCGCCAGCATCCCCAGACTCGGGCAGCATCGCCCGGGAGCTCGACACGGCTCATCCCGATGCTCCGGGGGCCCTGCGATAAAATGGCGGCGAAGCAGCCACAGCCGCGACCCGCAGTGGGGGGGGGGAACTGCCGCGCCCCTCCGGCTCCGGGGTGGAGCGAAGGCGCGGCGGGAACACGGTGGTAGCGAGGCCAGCGGTAACGGGGGACCAGCAGTACCGCATCAGGGGCGGACGGACTCCCGTGGGCGATGGCGCGCCCTGAGCTGGCATCGCGCCGCCGCTCCTCGAGCTCACTGAGCGCGACGCTGCGGGGCCCTTTGTTCGCCCCGCCGGGCCAGGGTCGCCGCAGCCCCGCAGCCGCACCAACGCGCCCCCGCCGCGCACGCGCAGCTCCTGCCGGTCCCCCACCGGCCCCGCGCGCCCGGCAAGGAAATGGCAACGGCGCCCCCCGCCCCTCCCCAGTCTCCTCCCGCCCCCACCTCGAAGGTGACGCGACCCAGGGGCTCGCCATTGGCGGCGATGTCGAAGAAGACGACGGGGTTGGCCATGGCGAGACACAAGCAGGGCAGCAGACACTCGTCCGTGCGGCGGGCGCGGCGCAGCAGAAGGAGCGCAGCGCCCCACCGCCCTTTATATAGGGTCGAGGAGAGCCCACCTCCCCCGCAGCACCGGCCAACGGCCGCTGGCGGAGTGGCGGAGTGGCAGGGCAGACAACCAATCGGCGGAGCCACGCTTGAAAGAGGGGGAAGGGGAAAAAAGCGCGGGCGGGGCGGGGGCCGCGGTCCGGCGCTGGGCAGGGCGCGGCGCGCATGCGCCATGCGGAGAGCAAGGAGAGGCGGGATGGGGTGGGGGGGCATGATGGGGCGAGAGCGGGACCGGCATAGGAAAGGCCGGGTGCGGCAACGGGCCGCCGTGCGGGGCGGTTCCGGGGGAACGGCGGGGATGCGGCGGCATCAGGGCTTGCGGGGCTTGGAGCTGCCGGAGCTGCGGCCTAGCCCTGGCAGCCTGCCGCCCGACGTGGGGAGACACCCGATTCCCCTCCTCCGCCGTCGGACTACAGCACTGCCCGGCCGGCCCCGGTTAATGATTGATGCCACAGGTCCGGTTCACCGCCCGGCCGGGCCGCCGCTGCTCGGGGATAGGGCAGGATTCCCTCGCTACTCGGCACACACCCTCCCCCCTCTGCCCGGAAAGAGGGCTGAATTCCGCCCCCCCGCCCCGCCAACCCAGAATCTCCCCTGCTTCCGTGAGAGGGGTCGCGGGCCCAGCCCCATAGCGGGATGACAAAAGATGGGGGAGACACGTGACCCTGCAGAAGGATCCTTTAATAGCCATCGGGAACATACAGGGCAACTCTGCGCGGGGGCAGTGGGAGCTGAGCTCCGCACTCCACACCAGACCCGTGGGGTATAAGGGGCAGCAGCATTTGCACAATGATAGGGGGGCATGGGCAGCCCCGCAGTGATGCACTTGCCTTTAAATACGGGGAGTATCAGGGAACAATAGTGTTTCTCCACTATGTACAGCCTTGTGCTTCTTGGGGGGCTCAGCCCCTCTGTCCCATCGCAGCCCTTTGAGAAAGCCCCCGCTGTGGGGGGTCCCAGCTCTGCAGCGGGCAGGGGCACATAGTGCTGCCCCCCAGCCCCAGGAGGGGGGCGAGGATGGCTTAGTTATTCTCGAAGAGGGAGAGGAGGTCATCGTTGCTGCTGCTGGGGAGGTCGGGGGGCCCCAGGTAGGAGAGCAGCTCATCAGGATTCGTCAGCTCGGGCAGGAGCTGGGGGCAACAGTGTGTGATGATCAGCTCCCCGCAGCTGCTGCCCACTCCCCTGCAGAAGCTGGGGTCCCGAGCCAGCAGCAGGACCCTTGTCCACCCTCCTGAGTACTCACATCGAGGGTAGGCTCTGAGCCATCACCTGCCGCAGCCATGCTGGGTGTGGGGGGGAAGACGAGGTCGGTGGTGTGGGCTGGGGGTCCCAGGGGTTGCCGTGCCACTGCGCTCCGGGAGTGCAGTGTGGAGGCCGGCTGGCTGCCCGAGGGAGTGTTGTGCAGCCCCGCCTGCACTGCAGGGTGGGACGGCTCCATTCGTCCCGGTGGGGGAAGCTGGGGAGTGGGGGGTAAAGAGCATAGCCATGAGACCCTCCCTCCCCTGGGACCCCCCAGCTCCCCCATAGTGAGACATCGGGACTTGGGTGGTGTCTCCACACCCATAGTCCAGCTGACCTGTGCAGGCAGAGGGGGCACAGGAGGCTTCTCAGGGGCCAGAAGGCCACCTGGGATGTTGTACTGGTAGGAGATAGAGGGGGGGCCTGGTGTGAAGTCATTCAGCGTTGAGGTGCCAGGGATGCCAGGGGCAGCAAAAGGGTCTGGGAAGCCCCCAGGACCCAGAAAGCTGGAACCTGTGAGAGGAAATGGGGCAAATTGGGGGGGACACACACAGGGATGGGGTTCATTCCTGTCCCACATGGGTCCCCCCGTACCCGGGGTGCAGTAGTCGGTGGCAGCCCCTGCTGGAGGTTGTGACAATCCTGAGAAGGGCACAGAGGCAGGTCCCAGGGCCGCAATCATCTCCATGATGTTGGGCAGCACCATGTGTGCAGGACTGAGTGTCCGGCACCGCTTCAGCATTGGCCCTTCTGGTTCCTCCTTGATTTGGACATCAGGTTTGATAGGGACGGGTTTCCAGCTGCAGGTTGGGTCGATGGTGATCTCCTCATGCTCTGAACTGGGGGCAGCAGAAGAGCAGGGGAGGTGAGGGTTGGGGCACTGTCTGCACAGCCCTTCAGGGGTGGCACAGGACTAGGCATGGACGGACGGACAGTCGAACGGAAGACACTTACTTCTGGATGTATATCAGGATGCCCAGCATGTACTGATCAACCTCAAGCCCCTCCAGCAGGGCCGTCTTACTGCAGGCAGAGTGAGGGCAGGGTGAGATAAGGCAACCCTCACCAGACAGGAACCTCCCCCTAAGGCAAGAACTACTCCTCTCCCAGAGCAGGAAATACATCCACCACAGGTAGTGAAACACACACCCACGCCCTGCAGGCAGGGACACCAGGGCATGGCCCCACTGCGGCCCTAACTCACTTGCAAACAGGACACCGCCATGTCCCCCTCTCGCAGTTGAGCTGCAGGTATGACTCCAGGTCAAAGCACTGTAGGGGAGAGCAGCAGCTGAGATGGAGGGGGCAGGATACTGGGTGGGGGGATACCTGTCATCACCACCCCTACCTGTATGTGCCGGCAGTCATGACCTCTGGCTGGAAGCTGGATCCTCCGGAAGGTTATAGGACACTTGAGGGACACCTTGATGGCTGTCTGCTCCACGCCATCCTCACCATTGGGCCCTGGTGTCCCCGGGATGGTCCCACTGCTGAAGTTGCGCTTGACTGGGAAGGTGGGGTTGAGGGCCACCAAGGGTCAGAACCAGGACACTGGGATGGGGGTGGCACCATGGTGGTACCTGTGCAATACTGCACCATCACCCCCATCCTGCTGTGGCCTTCCTGCCACGGTGCATCCTCCTGACCCCCAGGACCCAGGTGCTCACTTTTGGTGATGCAGTGCTCAGCGGGGAGCAGGCGCTTCTTGATGAGCCCCTGCAGCACCGAGCGCACCGAGGGCCGATGCACCAGCTGCAGGACGAACAGGTGGGACTGTGGAGAGATGGGAGGCTGAGCTGTGGCCCCAGCCACCACCCTCCCTCTCCTGGTACCCTCCTGGGGACTCACACAGCAGCAGGCGGTGACAGTGATCTGGATAGTGTTTCTACCGGGCTGGCAGACGTGCTTCAGGTAGAGTGGCTTGTGGGAGGTCTTGTTGTCACCACGCTCAATGCTGAGCGGCGTGGCGTTGACGCTCACCTGCACGGAGGCCGGCCAGTTGGTGTTCATCTGCCGGTCCTCGTGGTGGTAGCACTTGAACTGCAGCTCCAGGTCAGGCCTGGGGGCAGGCAGGGTGTAGACAGGAGGTGTGTCTGCACACGAGCCACTGCACCACATGTCACCACAGCATGCTGCTCCAAGCCCCTCCGAACCATACAGTGCTAAGCCATTGCATGTTACACTGTGTCATATGGCACTGTGACAAACCCCAATAGTACCACAGCACAGCACTGTGCCAGGCCATGCCCCAAACCACCATGCTGTGCCACAACATGCCGAACACCATGACACCACGCTGAACTGTGGCAAGTACAGCTGCACCAAGCCACACTTTGCACCATGATGCAGGACAGCGCCACGCCAAGCCATACCACGCGACACACGCCCGTGCCACACAGCACCATGCAATGCCCAGTTGTGCTGCCCAGCACAGCCCCACACCACACGGTGCCATACAGCGCCCCTCAAGCAGCACTGTGCAACACTACAAAAGGTGCCATAGGGCCCCCACCTCATCATGAGGGTCTTGTAGACAGAGTCACGGAGCTGGAAGACGTGGTTGCTGACAGCGAGGTTGTGCTGCAGGCGGAAGGGCTCCAACACCACGCCGTCCCGCACCGGGAAGGTCAGTCTCAACTCCTCGCCGGGAGCCGGCCCTGCGGGCCGCCGCCATCAGGGAAACTGACATCGTGCCCCAAGCCCCGGCCACGCCCTGGCCACGCCCCGGCCACGCCCCGGCCACTGCACATGGATCCACTTCGCAGGAAGCCCAACCTCCACTACGCGGCCCTGCCCACACCGGAAAACACAGCCCCATGCAGGAAGCTCCTCCCACCCAAAGTGGCCCCCTCCCCCCCCCCGGGGGCCACCCCACTCCCACCCCTATGGAGGAAGCCCATGCCACCGAATATTCCTCTCGCTCGCTCCAGGAAACCACACCCTATCCAAAACCCTCCCAATCCAGATGGCCCCACCCTAAAAGCAGGAGCCCCCTACCAAACCAGCGCTCCTGATAAAGTCCCGCCCCCTGAGGCCACACCCTTTCAAGAGCCCCTCCCACTACTCACAGGCAGCACACCCCTGCCTCAATCAGCCCCCAAACCCTGGCAGTCGTCATGCCCCCTTCTCTGAAGCCACTCCCACCCTCCATTTAAAGTGGCAAAGGCCGCAGCGGCGCCAGAAGTGAGGCCCACACCATGCTGCTTGAGGCGTGGGAGTGATCTCTGTGAAGTGCCCCCCTCATCTGCCCCAGAGACCTACCCGAAGGGGATGGGTGCATGGGGGCAACGCCGGGCTTCATGTCTGCCAGGAAGGGCGACTTGACATCCTGACCAGGAGACGCATAGGCAGGGATGCCACTGCCTGGTGTCATGGGCGGTGTGGGGTTCCCGGCCAGTGGCGAGCTGGGGTACCCCGGCAGCGACCGGCCCGGCTGTAGAGGCAGCATGCGCCCTCAGCGTCCAGCCAGGCCAGCACGGGCCCCACCCCACCCACTGCCAGACTCACCCCACTGATGGCGGCTTGGCTGTAGGTGCTGAAGCTGGCGCTCTGCCCGTTGAACTGGTCAGTTGGCTATGGGAGGAGGAGGGTCTCCAGGGGCTGGAACCAGGAGATGGCGGGCACCCAGACTTCCACCCCTTGCCCACCGTTCCCCCTGTGGTACCTTGTAATAGGGTCCAGCACTGCCTGAAGTGGAGAGGTACTGGCCCATGCTCTGCTGCAGCCTGTGGCCAGGGTATGAGGGGGACGAAGCAGAGGACTGGGGGGCGCTGGGGGCATACTGGGCACCAGCTGCAGCGTACTGCCCGCCCTGGAGGTACTGCTGTGCTGGGTACCCCTGTAGGGCCAGGGAGTCAGCACCAGTGGGAAAGGGGGTCACCATATGCCATAGCCTTCACCAACACAGCACTCACCTCACTGGAATATGCCCGCTTGAGACCCTGGCGGGGCAGCTGCTGGCTCTGGGGAAGGCCAGGGTAGGTGTGCTGAGGCACTCGCTGCCCACCATAGAGGGGGCCAGTACCGGGCGCTCGCACTGGGCTCATGCTCACAGGGGAGACACCAGAGGGGGCCACAACACCTGCCATGCCAGCCGAGCTCATGCTGTTGGGGCCACGGGGCCCGGCATGGGGCAGGAACGGGCTGCTGAAAGACTGCCCTGTGCTCATCTGCAGCAACGAAGAGAGAGGGGTCACAGCAAAGCAGGGGGGTCTGTCAACTCCCCAGTTCTGCCACAGCCAGGCTCTTACCGCGCCATACTGGCTCAGCTCCTGGCTCTGTTTCTCCTGCAGTGCTGCCACCGTTGCTGTGGCTGTGGCCGTGGCTGTGGCAGCAGCCGCAGCCACAGCAGCAGCAGCTGCTGCCTGGGTGAAATCAGCAGTGGCCCGGCTGGCGTGAGAGGGGAGCCCCACCCCTCCGGGGCCACTCGGGCCACCATTATAGCTGGAGAACAGAGAAGCAGGAAGGGGAATGCAGTGGCCCTGCAGCAGGGCACATGCCAGGCCATGAAGCACAGAGCTAGCCTTACCTGGCAGGGAAGCCTGGCCCACTGGGGTAGGCATTGCGGCCATAGACACTTGGCTGCACATACCCCTTCCCTGGAGCCCCTTCAGCGAAGGGCTGCTGTGGTAGGAATGGCGGTGAGCTCATACCTGAGCCGGTGCCTGCCATGCCAGGCAGCAGCGGGGTGCTGGAGCTGCTCCCCCCAGGGCCCATGGGGCTGCCAAAAACCTGGAGGGTGCAGTGAGAGGCAGTGGATCAGGCAGGGACACTAGCATCCAGGTGCAAGGAGTCCCTGGGGCGGGGGTGCTGCCGGTACCTGGCTCTGAGAGGGGCTGCTGACACCCCAGACGGTGGTTACCACAGAGAGGGATCCCGGCGGCTGATTGGTGCTTGGTTGCCAAGGAACAGCCTCGTATGCAAATGAACCATCACTAGAAAGAAAAACAAATTAATGAAGATGAAGGACAGAGGGATGGAGGGACAGAGGGGACTGGGAGATGGAGGGATTGAGGAAATGGAGAGATGAAGCATGGAAGGGATGGAGGGACAGACAGGAGGATGGATGCACGGAGGGAAGGATGGAGGGATGGATGGGGGAATGGATGCATGGGTGGATGGAGGGACGCTGCCCCGGCGCCCACCCGTGGGGCGCAGGCGGCAGCGAGGGTTTCATGGGGTTCATGGAGCTCATCAGCGGGTGTGGGCTGGGTCTTCCGAGGCCGCGGCGGGCACTGCGGGACGGCGGCACCGTCTGTCACTGGGGCTGCGGGAAGCAGTGGAGCGGCGGGTGAGGGGCGGCCGCCCACGGAGAGGCCGGGACGGAGCGGGGGGCAGCCCCATAGGCCTTGCGACCCCGCAGCCTCCGCGGCCGGGACTCGGCGTCCGGCCCGCGGCTGGCACGGGGCGCCGGCCAGCACGCGCCGCCCCCGCTCCGGGCCGCCCCCCCCGGGCCGGCCACCGCGGCGTCAGACCTCCCCGGGGCGGCGGGCGCCGGGTGCTTCCCCCGCGCCTGCGGGCGGGGGGAACCACGGGGACTTCCCGAGGAACGGACGCGGCCCCCCGCCCGGCATTTCACCCCACTGCCCGGGGTATTTCCAGCCGGGCCCGGCAGCGGGAGCCCGCGGGGTCACCGGAGCTTTCGGTTCCTCCCGGCGCCGCGGGAGGGCAGCGGAGACGGGGTCGCCGCGAGGAAAGACACGGAGAGGGGAACACCTGCGGCGGGCCTGCCCCGGCTCCCGGGAGCCGCCACCACGGAGCCACCGGCCCCCGGCGCCCCTCGCTAGCGGTGACAGCCCCCTCAGCTTCTTCCCCAGCGGCACCACAGGGACGGGCCCCGGGGCCGGCCCCCCCCATTGCCATGGCAACCGCCCCCGCCACCCTCGGCACGGCGGGGGAGGCCCGCGGGGGCACCGCCAGCCCCGCCCGTCTTCCCCCCCATCCCCCCGCCCGGCGCTCCCGCTCTCACCGCGGCGGCGGCCCAAGATGGCCCTGGCGGCGCGGGGCGCGCGCGGCTGCGCGGAGGCTGCGCGGGATCTTCAGCCGCGCGCGGCCGCAGCTCCGCGGGGGGCGGGGCCGGGCCGCCGTCGCCGCGCACAATGGGTCCGCGCTCTCATCAGTATGCAAGACCCCGCCCCCGCCCCGCCAGGCGCTGGTAGCCGAGCGCCGAGGAAGGGTCCGGGCTGCGGGGGGGTTGGGGGAGGGAGTGCGGATGAGGGGAGCAGAGGAATGCGTGCGGGGCGCCAGGGGCAACGCAGTGCACGTGTGGCAGCATGACGGGCGCCGGGACCGCGACACGCGCGTGCATATGGCACCTTGCACGTGTGTGCGCGTGTGAACGGGTTGCGCGCAGGGACGCGAACCCGCGCGCACTGCACGGACAACGTGCCGTGACACCATGTGCGACCCAGTGTGTGACAGCACAGCCACGGGTACGCGAGGGGATGAGGCACGCATACCCGCGACCTGCCTCCTGCACCTAGAAGACCTTCTTCGCATCGAAAAGCCGCGGTGGGTTCTGGGGACACAAGACAGCCAGTCCCATCTGCAGTTGCCCACGTCGCCCCCACTCCCCAAGGATCTCCCATGGGAGGACTAGGTGGGCTCTGGAGATGCCAACAATGAGCCCCATTCGGGAGATCACCTCCCTGGACCCCTACTGAGGACCTCCAATGAGAGGAAATGCCACCCAGCCCTGTCCCTGTGAGGGCTCAGAACTGGGGGATGGTGCAGATGCAGGGGGGAAAAACGTGCTCCCCAAGAACAGGCAAAACTGAGACAGGGGCACACCAGTCTCACACCTGCCTAGGCCCTTAGGACATGCAGATGCCCTCCAAGAGGCAGTGGCTGCACAGGTGCAAGTCCAAGTCTGAGAGGAACTGCAAACAACCTGACTCATTGCACTGGATACTGCCATAGAAGCCCTACGGACCGGCCCCTTTTAGGGAGTATGGGACACAACCAGAGAAGAGCCCCAGGGACCAGTCGTTCCAGGGGTCTGGGGGGCCATAGGTCTTACCCACTATGGCAGCAGGCAGCCCCCAGACCCTCATGGTCCCAAGGGCAGCTGCACCAGTGCCACCCTGGCATAAGGTAGACAAGGACTCCAGGCACCAGTGTGGGGTTGACAAGATCTGTAGTTGAGGGGGGGGAGACAAGCGAAGGACAGAGAGACGGACAGACAGATGGAGGAGCATGCTGTGCCGTGCTGGCGCTCAGGCCAGGTCCTTGAAAGCATTGAGGTTGAAGGCCGTGTCGAGGAGCCGCTGCAGCTCTGTCAGGTGGGTTTTCTTATTGCCAGTGGCAGGGGCAGCTGCTGGCTCCCGCCCTGCATACCTGCCAGGGAGAAGGTGGGCCATGAGAAGAGTCTGTACCGACCAATTCCCTCCCAGCCTCACAGCCAGCCCCTGCATCCTTACCAAACAGGCTTTGCGCGGTTGATGGTGGTGCGAAGCCGGGGTTTGACATAGTCATAATAGCCCTGGTTCTTGTGCTCCTCCTGGCACCACACCAGCTCAGCAGCTGGGTATTTCTGGGCTTCCCGCTGGAGAAGGTCAAAGGGGAATGGGGAGAGCTGTGGGGGACACAGAATGGTGTCACACAGGGGACAATGGAGCAGCGTCTCAGGGGCTGCAGAACCCCCGGCCTGCAGGCGTGGCAGTGGCAGGACCCTGCTCACCTGCTCCACCCTGGTGATCGCCACATCGGCCTCCATCTGCCGGGCCTTGCGCTCGCGAGTCAGGTCATAGTACACCTTGCCGGTGCAGAACAGCACCCGCTTCACCTGCTCGGGGTTCTGGGCCGCAGGGCCACTGTCAGGGATGACACGGAGGAAGTGGGTGCCTGCCAAGGAAGAGAATGGCACCCTGAGCTACAGCAGTTCACAGCACTGTGGCAGCAGCCACTGCACCCACATCCCATGCCAGCCCCTTCCAGGACCCTGAGAGGCAGAGTCAGGACTCTCGGGCAGAGTCAGTTTACCCAGGTACAGGCATAACTCCCACTACTAACTCCCGTGCCACTTGGGGCAGCCAAATCCCAGCAGCAAGTGGCTGCTGATGGAGGAACTACCACTGAGCCAAGCCTCCCAAGGGTGCCAGGCTCAGCCCTAATGAGGGGGGGGCTCCCTTATGCCAAGGAGAAGACCTTGGCCTCACTTAGCCACTCTCCAGCATGGGGAGGCTGCTGCCAGGCAGACTTTACCCAAGGCCACAGGCTCCTTCCCTTCACCCAGCGGAGTGGCGTGGGGGGAACACAGGCAGCTCTGTGCTACTTGTACCTGGCAGCATGTCATCGAAACTGGAGCGGGCTTCGGGGTGACGCAGCAGCGACTTTGGAGTGAAGATTATCAGCTGGAGTGGGGGATAAGAGGCAGAGCAAGGTGGTCAGCCCTGCCAGAAACACCTCCCTGCAAGCCAGTGGCTACAGCAGACATGTGCCTGCCCCTCCCCTGCCCATCCTGCGGGAGCAAGGGCACAGCTGCCAGGCAGATTTGCTTCTTACTCAGCAGCAGTGCTCTGCCAGATTGGGCACCCATTCCCCTCAGCACCAACCATCCCAGTCAGGATGTCCCCTGGGGAAGAGGTGGAGGGGCTACCAGGGACTTTTCTGTCCCATGGCTGGAGCTGACTAGAAGTGGCTAAATTAGGTTATGTAGCAGTGTCTGTTGGCTCCAAGAGCCCTGACCTCCCCGTGGAGTTTGGGAACAGTATCACAGTCCCTGCAGCCCACAAGGGCCAGCAGCTGCACATCAAGCGCCAAGCCAGTCCTGAGAACCATGAGGTCCTTGGCCAGGCAGAGGCCAACTGCCCATGTCTGAGGTGCAGGAAGAAGCTGACTCAGTCCTACCCCAGTCCAGCAGGGACACAGCGTCCTGCCTGGGCAGCAAGCTGGGCATGGAGCTGCTGGCACTTACTGGTTTGCGGAAAGGCAGGAGGATCTGGCGCCGGAGGACGTGGAAGAAGTTGGCTGGAGTGGAGCAGTTCACAACGATCCAGTTACATTCATAGAGTTGACGCACATCAAAGTCATCCAGCTTCTGCCTCGGCCAGCACAGGTGAGGGGATTTCAGGAAACACAAGGTACCTCTTGGCCTTGCAGCTCCAGCAGCAGGGAGAGGAGTGGTCCCCAGCCCTCCCTCCCTCCCTTTCCTCACACAGAGGGGAGCACAGAGAGACCCACAGACACGTGTGAGAGGCTCCAGGCCTGTGCCCTCCACCTTGGTCTGGCCATAGGGGTGGCCAGCAAC
This sequence comes from Chamaea fasciata, assembly GCF_029207755.1. Lineage (NCBI taxonomy): Eukaryota > Metazoa > Chordata > Aves > Passeriformes > Sylviidae > Chamaea > Chamaea fasciata. The sequence goes on along the minus strand of NW_027094115.1, from coordinate 1,457,225 downwards.
CCCCTCTCATGCCACTTTCAGGACCACATCTGCCTCGGACTATGCTGCAGCTCCAGGTTCTGTGGAGGTTCAGCCTGGGCAGCAGGTTCAGGCCTTTTCCCCAAACCCTCTGGGCAGCATGAGACCAAGGCATCCCATGCCCCCACCCCATGCCATTGCCTCCCACTGTGCAGCCCACATGGGTGTTGCTGCCCTCCACCCAGCCCAGTCCAGGGCACAGGAGGGCCAGGCTGAGCACCACTACTTACAGGGAAGACATCGGGATCATCATTGCACATCTGCAGGAATCGCTCTGGGCGGGCAGAGGAGTGCTCAGGACCCTATGGGGACCAAGAAGGGGGATGGTCATTGTGGGCCAAGGCAAGCATGAGAACCCGATGTCAGGCACTGCCATGTCATGAGCAGTGCTTCATCCGTGCCACAACTGTCCAGGGTTCTGCCTCCAGGGTGAGCCAGGGGAGTCCTTACCATGCCCTCCATGCCGTGGGGAAGCAGCAGTACAATGCCGTTCTGCCTGACCCACTTGGCCTGCCCAGGACAGATGAACTGGTCGATGATGCATTGAGCAGTGTTGTGGAAATCCCCAAACTGGGCTTCCCAAAGCACCAGGGCATTGGGACTTGCCATGGCAAAGCCCAGCTCAAATCCTGAGGAATAGAAGAGCAGTTAGAGGGTTGGGTTACCCTTCCAGAGTGGCCTCACCCTGGGCAGTGAGCACAGACCTACTCACTCACCCAAGACACCGTACTCTGACAGGGAGCTGTTGCAGACAGTGTACGGAGCCTGGTTGGGCCAGAGGTGGTTCATGGGGATACAGATTCTCTTGTCCACATTCTGATCATGCAGGACATGGTGGCGATGGCTGGAAAAAGGAGAAGAGTAACTTCATCATCAGCCTTTGGATGCCTTCCAGAAGGGCTGAAATTGCCCTTAAAGCCTCCAAAATAAGGGCCTTACCTAAATGTCCCCCTCTCAACATCCTGGCCACTCAGGCGGATGTGGATGCCCTCTTTGAGCAGGGAGCCAAATGCCATGTACTCTGCCAGGGCCCAGTCGACTGTCCGATTCTTCACCATCTCCCCACGAGTTTTCAGAATACGGCTCAAACCTGCCAAGACAGGAGCCAGCTCATAGCCAGCATAGGACAGAGCTCCAGTGACACCAGGTTTGTTCCACAACCAGCCCACAGACTGACAGACTGCAAGTGCCATGGGCAGAGGAATGGATTCACCTCTTCTGGAGGAATGAACCATGGATGAGGAATCAGGACTGCAGAGAAGGATCAGCTCCAAAGAAGAGCTATTCCTTGGTTCACTTCCCTCACCCACAGCTCCCTCGTGAACAAGTTCTCATAGAGTCTGGGTGAGAAGGAACCTTAAAGATCATCCAGCCCAACCCCTGCCACAGGGGTTTCTTGCACTAGAAGAGACACTTTTCAGTAGACCAAGTTGCTCCAAGCCCTGTCCAACCTGGCCTTGAACAGGCTTCCAGGGCAGCCCCAACTTCTCCGGGAAACCTGGCCAGGGCCTCACCACCCTCACAGGGAAGAATTCCTTCCCAATATCTCATCTAACACTGCCCTCTGGCAGTGGGAAACCATTCCCCCTTGTCTTGTCACTCTGCGCCCTGATGCAAAGTGCCTCTTCATCTCTTTGGAGGCTCCTTTAGGCACTGAAAGGGTCTCTAAGGTCTTCCTGGATCCTTCTTTCCTCCAGGCTAGATACACTCAGCTCTCTCGGAGTTCCTGCACAGAGGCTCCAGCACTGATATAATTTTCAAGGCCTCCTCTTGACCTGCTCTAACAGGTCCAGGTTTTGTGTGTTCTGGGCCCCCCCAAGCTGGACATGTGCTCCAGGCAGGGTCTCAAGAATACGGCACACAGGGAGGATCCCCACCCTTGACCTGCTGCCCACACATATTGAAGCAATCCAATACATCCCTTCCTTCCAGGCCACATACCAGCCCTATCTCACATCTCTTTGGAACAAATGCCCAGTCTGACACAGCTTTCACAAGCTCCTACCTCCATGGATAGTGAAATCCTCCACAGGCACTGAGCTGGCCACTTGACCAATGTGTGTCAGGTCCTCTTCATTGAGGCCAGTAGAAGGGCAGGTCATGCTCCGGGGCTGCCCATCCAAAGTGAAGAAACCTGTCAGAGAAGGAGAAACACCATGCTGCAGGAGATGTGCCAGATCCATGGGAAGACCTCAGGTCATTTTCACCCTCAAGCAAAAGGTGAGGACACCAGAACAGGAAGAGCACCACTAACTTCCCCTGTGGGGTGGTTTACTAGAAAATCTCTGCCATGGCTCTAGAGAGGCCGGATGCTTTGCTGTGGCCTCCAAATCGCTGCTAGTGCCTTACCTGGCCAAGGTGAGTCCAGCCAGTGCTTGATGTGCAAGATCTTCTCATCCTTGGATCTGGCATGGGCCTCCTCACAAATCTTATCGTACTTGGCAATTTCCTCCTGAAAGGCAGAACCAAGAGGCAGAAAAACATTAACAGGGGATTTCCAAACAAGGGTGTTGAGCCTAAGGACCTTGGTGTAAGCTTGCAAGGGTGCTGGAGAGCAGAGGTGGTTCCCACAGCAGGAAGTCCCAAAGCTGTGCAGTTCAGCCTCAGAGAGCAAAGCCACAGCTGGGACTCATGTACCCCAAGGCATAGCTCTGCTACGCTCAGAGCTGACATCTTGTGTTCAACCCTACTGATGCTGAAATGTGGTGCCAGGGCAAGCAGGGCTGGTGAAGCCTCTGCATCGTGAGCTACCCAAGCAGCAGAACCAGAACAGGATCTACCCGAGATACCTGTGGCCACAGCAATCCTGAGCACAGGGACCTGCCTGTGCTGCAGTGGCCCAGAGCTGCATGGCCCATTCCACACTGATCACAGAGTGATTCTTGAACTAGATGTTCCTGCACTTTTCAGAGCTGGCACAGTTCAAGGACAAGCCTTGGCTCCAAACTCCACTGCTGCCAAGTCTGCAGCATGCACCCAACCCCAGCACAGCTCTGCCACCTTTAGGTTACAAGCAAAAGCACACGGTTCCTGTAGGCCCATGTAAGCTTCATATGGTCCACACTCAGGTCTGAACCACGTAAGTAGTTTTGCCTGAAGATGCCACCAGCAGTTTTCCTTTCAGGCTCCACAGATGGTACCTCATACTCTGGCTGATTTACCACCCCCTGGGAAATCAGCAGCTCTGCGTATTTCTGCAACACTGGCTTCTGTTTCCGGATCTGTTTGTACATCAGGGGTTGCGTGAACATAGGTTCATCCATCTCATTGTGCCCGTTGCGCCTGTAACAAACCTGCCAGGAAAGGAAAGAGCCTTTGAATGCAGTTGCCTGTGACCTACCACTGCAAAAGCACTTGGGAGCTACCTAGGTCATATGAGGGAGGATCCCAAACAGCCTAGGAGGGACCCAAGCATAGCCCTGGCAGCGTGCATCTTCAGAGACTTGTACCACATTCCTTACCAAATCCACCACCACATCCTTGTGGAAGGTGCTTCGCCACTCTGCTGCCACATTGCACACATAGACAACAGCCTCAGGGTCGTCTGCATTGACATGGAAGATTGGCGCATTGACCACACGGGCTACATCAGTTGGGTATGGGGAGGAACGGGCCATCCGCGGGTCTGTTGTGAAGCCAATCTGTAGCAAGTGAGGGGAAACAGGATAAGCACAGTGTTACCAGTTGCATTTGGGACACAGCTTTGCTACGCAGCTCCTTCTTTGGACAATGATGTCACAGCTGGCTCAGCACAAGGCAGCTGCACCTTGCCGTCCCAAGAAACTGTCCACACAGCTCCAAGGGCAGCTCTGCTGCTGCAGCTGGGCTATGGATGCACAACCTGCCTGTCACCCATATCTAGACACAGTGGCACATTCTGGAACCCACTGCAGCTGTGGGGACAGGCTGGTCCCAGTGAACCGCCTCTGGTTTCCGTGGTGGCAGATAGGATCAGCCCTGTCAGACCTCACACACTGAGCATCAGGTTGTATCACCTCTGCACCAGATTGGGCTCAAAAGCTGCTGCTGTTGAGCAGCTGGGTGAGAAGTACCCCTTGCCGACCCCAGGTTAGGGCACCTGCCAGGAACACTGGCAGGGGAACAGCTGCTGCTGGCTCCAGCTACTCCCTGCCCCAGAGCCTGCAGAGACAGTTTTGCCAGGGACCCACAAGCACAGGGTATTTGCTCCTCACCTGGTTGTTGACCACAACATGGACAGTGCCATGGGTGGTGTAGGAGGGAAGGTCACTCAGGTGAAATGTCTCGTACACGATGCCCTGCCCTGCAAATGCAGCATCTCCATGCAGGAGGATGGACATCACCTGGGAGAGGGGAAGCCATGGTGGTCATCAGGGATGGCAAGCAGGGCATCACCAGGAAAGGGCCCAGCTCTCCTCCCCATGAGCTTTCAGCATCCCAGAAAGGACAAGGAGCAGCTCATGCTTTCCCAGGGGATGGGAGTGGAGTCAGCCATGGCTGACACACCACTGGGCAGAGACTGTGGCCACCACCCCCTCCCCAGCAAAGGCAGCACACTTGGAGCACTCTGAGCAGACAGCAAAACAACACCCTGTATGCCCCAGATGGTCACCAAGTCCCATTCCCAAACACATACATCCCGAAACAAAGCCTTTTTCTCACTGGGGGAAGAGAAGAAAGCCCTCTTCTCTCACACTTTCAGCCCAGAAGCCCCATGAGCAGGAGCAAGCCCAGGAGCTTCACAGCCACTGACGTTATTTTGTCACCACACCAGGGGCTGGCTGAGGACACTGCCTGCCAGGCGAGGACAGGATTGGTTTATTTATATCCAGTCCTTGGGGTGTAGGAGGGAGGGACGCACTTTGGATCTCACTCTTCCACTTCTTGGGGTTGGAGACAGGTCTACAATGAATCACACAGCAAACAGCTCCCCACAGCCCCTTCCCACTCCAGGGGTGTGGAGAACTGCCTCCTGTTGCCAGCTCCAGCTTTCCCAGTCCTACGAATGGTTATCTGTAGTCACACTGAGACCCTGCTGCCTAGCCCTCCAAGGTGTGGTGCTTGGATTGCCTTGGGGTTCCCCTCATGCCCCTGTCTTCCAGTCAGGGGTTGTGCATTTGCTGAGCCCACAGCCCACCTGAGTCAGTTCAGAGATGATGAAAGTAGCAACAGGATCCTAGGGTGGGCAAGCCCCTCCCAAAGTTATCTCCAAAACCAGAAGGGAAGGATGAGGGAGCAAAGTCAGGGTGACAGCAGGGGAAGGGGCACACCAAACAGAAAGCAGACAAGTTACTTCACTTTCCCACCAGCCTGTCTCCATCAAAATCCATCCATCCTAGGCCACTTCACTACACACAGTTGAGCAGCACTCACCTTCTTCCCCTCCGTGTCCCCACAGTAAAACTGCTCTGCCTTAGTCTTGCCTTGAACAACAGGATCAGCTGCTTCCAAATGAGAAGGATTTGCCACCAAGGAAAGGGTGATGTTCCTGTCAGTGACGCGGTTAATCCGCCGGTGGTACATTCCCAGGTGGTACTTCACGTCACCAGAGCCCTGGTGGAGAGAAGAGAGTCACCCCCAGGAGCATAAGCAGCTTTTGGGTTGTGGAAGGAGACAGAGAAGGGCTGACCCCAAGGCTGGAAGAGGGGGGCATTTTTGGAGGTACTGCCACAACACAGCAGGCACTCACTGCAGGAGCTGAACTGGCACCCAGGAAAGCCTGTTACAGGTGCCAAACCAACACCGACTTCAGACATGCACCCAGCCCATCTAAAGGCAGCTGAAGGTGTGGGAGATGAAGCAAGTGTGGTTGGTTGGGCAAAGACCCTGAATAACAGCTTCCCTGAACTCTACCACACTGCAGCAGCACAGCCATCCATGGCATCATTCCCAGTATGTGGCCAGGTACGCCATCAGGGCATCTCGAGGCCCCAGGCTGCTGCTTTCTCACCTTGAAATCCCACTGAAGACCATGGCAGGATCAAGCCAGCCCAGCCCAGCTTCCCAAAAGCCAAATCATCCCAGCTTATGATGCTGAAGCTTTGGAGCATGAGTTTATTGCAGTGACAGAGCTGCTTTTGGAGCTGCTTTAGAACCCAAGATGGGGACCAGGAACACAAATTAGCTTCTGCTCCTGGCCACCTTCTCATCCTCTCAGTATCAACCCCAAGGCTGCCTCATGACCCGGAGAGCTGCCAACGGCCAAGCTTGTGCTGGAGTCACCAGCACACATCACCCCCAGGACAGGCAAAGACAGACCAGCACTGGCACCTCTACAAAGACTCCCATCACCCAGGTGTGCTTGCAACATGGAAATCCTTGCAACACGGAAATCCTTGCAACACCAGTGCCACTGAGTGACACCAGAAGCAGTGGCACAATCCAGCCACAGCTCTTGGGGACTGCTCAGGGACAGGCAGCAGCAGCCTGCTGCAGGCAGGGGAGAAGCTCACCTCATCAGCAGCCTCCAGCTTGGAGTCGAACTGGCAAAAGATCTGCTCCAGCTCTTTCCTGATCACGTTGGCGAGAACATTTAGGCGTCCCCTGCAAAAGCAAGGCCACTGCTGACAGACGTTGAGTGCTGACGGTGATCTACAACCCCCACTGCCACAGCGCACATCTCCTGCAACAGCTGTGGGGTGACCCAGAGATGGGAACTCCCCAGGAGTCTGAAGATCCTTCAGCACAGGGATGGTTTGGTCAACATCAACTCCTACATACTTGCTGTTTCCCCCGGAGTGGGCAGGTGCTGGGATTCCACCATGATTCCAGCTCTGACCTCAAGCAACCAGCCCTCTCCAGATGAATTTACAAAGAAGTTGGAAAGACTCTGATGAGCAGAGAGCAGCCAAGGCCTGAGTTCTCCAGATGAGGTACATCACCAACCAAGATCAATTAGGTGATGGCAGAAACTAGCGTGCTCTCCAGTACCAAACCCCAGCAGCATGCCCCACCTTCTACCCACACCAAGCAGCAAGCTTGCTTGAGGCAAAGTTACCTGTGGGGCATCCCCATGATCACATAATCCACTCCCTTCTCACTTGACTTATCAATAATGGTCTTTAAGGCTGGGATCAGCACTTCGCATCCCTCCAGACCAAAACGCTTCTCTGAAGACCATTTCCGATGGAGGAACTCCTCAAACCTAGAAGGCAGAGGGAGGGAGGGATCAATGCCAGGGCTACAGCTGAGGGCAGAAACCAGAGAAGGGACAGGGACTGCACCAAGGGAGCCACAGCACTGACTGATGCTCAAGCTGGTACCATGCAGTGCACGACAGTCACTTCAGTGTCTTCCCACAGAGCTCAGCTGGCCATTTCCCCCCACTCCAACACCGTGCTGCACTTAATGCTCATTTTTAGACCTTTTCTTTCAGGATCATCCACATTTTCAGGCTGCTTGCCAGCACCTGAGCCTGCCAGACTGGCAGCTCACTGGCAGTCAACCTGCTTATTAAGTTGATGGCGACTGATGATGTCAAGATATGACTCAGCTGGTGACTGCATCACTCTGGCTGGGAGCAAACCTCCTGGGGAAGATATGGAAAAGGTGAAGCCCCCCCAGGGTACCTGGTGGAGCGGACCAGCCTGGCTAGCAGCGTGCGCTTCTCTTCATTGGTGAACTGCATGATGCCTGGGGTCTCGAACTTCTGCCGGATCCACTGGCACTGCTCCAGGTCATTGATGAACATGAACTCCACGCCAATGTGCTGGCAGTATGCCATCTGTTCCAATGGGAAATAAGGGGCCATCAGACAACAGCCAGGGCTTCAGCACCTCAGACCCCCAAAGGACTGGCACTTGCAGCACCCCACTGGATCACAGGGCCAGGGGCTCTTCATTTCCCCCCTTACCCTTTCAGCCAAAGAGCCCCTTCTATAGTAGCAGAGACATTGACCCTCATGCCTAGCACCTGGAGGGGGATCCTGGGGGGAACCCAGCTGCCAGCCCTGCAACAGCCCTGCTCTAGGAGCCTTGTTTGAGTTGTACTCCCAGGAAAAGGGATGAGGCAGGGTATGTTCCAGGATGCTGTAGGGCAGCTCGGACTGTGTACATGACTCAGCATCAAGCTGTTTAATTCCCCTTCCCTGAGGGGCCCACAATCAGCCCCTCAAGTCCTTTACATCCGTCTCAGAGGAGATTTTCCCTCTTGGTGGCATCACCTATGATCAGTCCAAAATCCCACATCACAGGGCAGGGGAGAATCAGAAGCAGCTTGTGCCACAATGAGGAGCCCATTCCTGCAGCTGAACTAAGATGCTGGCGCAGTTTTGCTTCTTCCAAGGTCAACTAGTCTCAGCAGAGACCATCTGAGCAGCCTGCAGCGTGCCTGAGAACTGCTTGAGATCAGTCCAAGCATGGGAGGGGACGAAATCTGGCAGAAAAGGGAAACTGCCTGCACCAGCTGGAAGTCCAAGCCTCAGGGGTCTCAAACCTGCACCAAGACCCTCTGATGTCCATGCAGGACAGCAACACTGCTGCAGTGCCTGGAGAGGGGATCACTGGCCTCCAGCCCACTCGTGTGCTCTGCCAGCTCCAGCTGCTGCTTCAAACTGGAAAGCACAGCTAGGACAGGTTTCAAAAAAGGCTATATCTAGCTGCCTGGGGTTTGCTCCACCTTGGGCAAACCAAGTGTGTTTGTTGCTGCAATGCAGCAGAAAGCTGGAGGCAATCAGAGCTGTTACTCGAGGTGGCTCTTGTGAGTGGGGCAAGTGCTGAGAAGCAGTTCCCAAACTGAAAATCTTATAATGTGCAGGTTGACCCAGGACTTTCCAAAGACAACAGCTCTACCCCTGTCCCTGGCTGCACACAGGTTTGGTATAGACCCTTGCCCTCCTCACCTCCAGCCGACGGATGATTTCCCGGAGTGGAAGAGCCGATTCATTTCCACCGATGAAAGTGGTTGTGGGCAAGTGGAAAACTTTGTCAAGGTCAGATTCATCCAGACCATAAAAGCCTGCAGGATTTGTCATGGGTGGGACAAGCAAGAGAAAGAAGGAAGGAAGAGGGACGGGGATACCGTCACACAGGGACCAGGTACATTTGGGAGAGGTGGGGAAGGGACAAAAAAAAAAGCAGCATAAAAAAAATAATAAGCATGAAGAAGATTTATATGGATAAAAACCAAGCCATAATTAAACCAAAAGACATTAGGCACAGAACAATGAGTTATTATGGAAGGCACCGCAGGAAAAAAACCACAAAGCAATGTATATGCATGGAAACGGGCAATTAAAATCCAGGGTGAGTCAGGGAATTTGGAGCCCCAAGAACACAAAAAAATACAGAACAAATTATAACAAAGGGGAGAGAAAAGAAACAGGAATTGAGAAGTCACCGAGCACATCAGAGGTGTTGGCACATGGTGGGGAATTAAAAATGGAGAGACAACGCAGAGAAGGAAACAGCTAAAACGGACACAACCAAACAGACAAAACCCCAAGGAGGGAAAGACAGAGAAGCAAGAAAGAGAAACGGCAACAGGGCTCTGATGGACTCTCCTGAATAGCTCAGCCTGGGAGCAGGGTGGCCAGCAGCCACTTAGGGGTTTGGCTGCCCTGGTACCCTTTCACCCCAATCAACACCTTTTTAATTAAAGCTTTTGCCTAGCCCTGCTCAGCAAACCTCCTCCCTTTGGCGATGGCAGCTGATGATTTGGAGGCAGCTCCTACTCATGTTATGGGGACTGTGGGGAGCTGAGCTGGGCCTGGAGAGGGGCCAAGCAGGCCTCAAGAGCTGGAGATTGGGATTTAGGGCTGCAGGCAAGACACACTATACCCCAAAGCCACTGTACCCATTGAAGCTCATGACTGTCTTTGGGGAAACTGAGGCACAGAGAAGGAGGGATAGTGCTGACCTTGCTAAACTGATGCAGAACGCCAGAAGCAGGTCCAGGAGTTGGAGAGTCCCACGACCCTTCTGAAGCAGGTGCTTGGATGAAGGAGTGACTACAGCCCTGGCACCTCTTTTAGGCTCCTGCTCATCCCTCCTGCACTCCCAACAAGGCCTGGTCCCAAAGTGTTTCCTAACCCCAGGGCGGGAGCTGCAGAAGAGACACATACCACTACTCCTCCCAGCTTCCTCCAAACCATCCCCGGACCCCAGATGGGGGTTCTTTTAGAGAGGGGATGGGGAACACCATCTAAACACGGCAGGGCAGTGTAATCCACTTTCCTCAGGGGAATGGGAGGCAAAAACTGGCCCCCCGTGAACTGCCCCCTTCCGTGAACTTCATCTTAAAAGTCTATCCCTTGCTGTCTGGTCAGGAATCGACAGTGAGCTGTAGACAGCCCGATCCCTGAAGTGTTCAATGCCAGGCTTGGAGCAACATGGTCTAGTGGCCTGGGTAGTATGAAATGCCCCTTCCTAAGCCAGTCTGTAATTCCAGGGTTGGTCATGGCTTATTCCTGTACAGCCTTGGGGGGCAAGTCTAGAAACTGGGGATGCTCCAGTCAGCCTGCAGTGGACACATTCCTGGCTGCCACTGCTATTCATCCCCTCTGCTGCTCACACAACCCTCCTGGACACTAGATTCCCAGGCGAGTAAATGAAGCCAGGCCCCAGCAACTCTGCTCTGGAGCTATGCCTAGGAACACTGAACCAGACAGGAGTTGAGAGTTTGGCTCCATGTCTCTGGGGCTTCTCTTTGGCTCCCATTCAAACAGATCCCAGAAAGAGGCAGCAGGGAGCAACCCAGACAAATTGCCTGTTGAAGGGTTTCAGGGAAACCTGAGTAATTTGCTGAAGCTTGCAGACCTGCAGCACAGGGCTTTGGCTTGCTCTGCTGTGATGCTTTGAAGACACTCTGGCAAACTTTGGGGAGTATCAGATTTTACAAGGAGTTTTAAGACATCTAAGCATCTTTGCTTCTTCTTTGCTGCAGCCTGCCAGCTCTGACAACACTCGGTATTTATAGGCAGCAGCACCATCGGATGGAGGAAGACAAGGGATGAGCTGCCAAATTTTCACAGTGACAAAACCAGGAGAAGACAGCTTGGATTTTTAGGAGCCTTGAACCAATGAGGGAGATTGAGGCCTTGAAAGATTAATATTCACAACAAAACATGTACTCTAGCAAGCCAGGCATGCAAACACAGTATAGAAAAGGCCAGCAAGACTCAAATTGAGGATTTATACAAGGCAAAGGGTCACTTTCCACACACCTACATCAAGACTGAGCAGAAATTAAAAATAAAACATGTCGCAAAACTCAGGAACAGTGGGAGATGGGAGGGGTCCACTTTACCAGCTCAGTTCATGCCCAGAATAACCTATTCAAAGAGAGTCCTGCACTCCAGAGGGTTAAGGGCTCATGAATTGCATACCTCCTACTGTTAACACTCTCAGGCGCTCCTTGAACACTGCGAGGTCTGGGGGGGGGGGGGGGGCAGGGAGGGGGGTGCAGAAAGGGAGAAGATAGAGAGATGCAGTCAAAGTTAGTAAAAAAACCCTGGAACTGTGAAAACTAGTCATGGAAAGCACAAGTCAAAAAAATACAATATTTAAAATACAGTCAAAATCCATTAGAGGCAAAAGGGCAGGGATGGAGGATGACAACACACTAGGCAGAAGAGAAATCTTAGTGGGAAGTTGGATGAGAGGAGGGAGGAGCAGGAGGAGAAGGGGGGCATCAGACACTGGGGAGCAGTTGAGCTGCATGGTTTGAGATCTCCTCTTGCACCTTGATGGGACAGAGGGTGGCCTGGCATCTTCATTTGCCACAACCGAAAGCATCCTGCGAAGCTGCATCACAGGGAGTGGGACACTGCACAGCTGGGAGCTGCCTCCCACCAACACCTGCTCCAGAGGGCTTGCTCTGCTTGTGCTGCTGGGAGGATTTCAAGGTCAGCCCACGGAGGTAAGGGTACTGCCTTTGCACAGAAGAGGAGAATTGGGGTGTTAACAAGCAGGCAGTTCATGAGGAAGACAGCGAAGACAGCGGTGCAGCAGGCATGCACAGCGCTCTCTTCTGACGCATGCTTGGTGCAGACAGGAGTGCCGGCACACTGGAGCAGTGGGCAAGCATGCAGCACCAGAGCTGCCTGCCCAGCTAGGTTAGGTACTGCCTCAATCTCACCTGGGTTACAAAAAAGGCCTTGGAAACACTTGTCCTTCAGGTCAGCAAGGAAAATCAGACATTACCCCAAAGTAGGGAAAAGGAAGGTGGGAGCACCTCAAGCCCAGCTCCTTGGAGGGGCTCGCCTGGCTCTTCCTGAGCTGGAGGAGGATTTCCATCAATTCCCCTTGGCATGAGGCAGAGGCAGCTGCCTTCCACGTGGAGAAAGACAGACAAGACAGACACTTAGACACACACAGCCTTCCACACACCACCCAGATTTCAGCATGCTAAAGTAGTATTTCTTTCTTTCTTTCTGTTTTCAGGGTCATACTGAGATCCTGTAGTCATCCTGTCCTTGTTTTACACACCACGCCAGACCAGCTGCAGCAGAAGACCAGGATGAGATTACTTTGGGGGTTTTTTTAAATAACAAAGAAAAGACAAGAGAAAGGGGAATGGGGTGGCTCCAGCCCCACCACTCCTCAGACTGAGTAGCCCTGGGCAGGATTTTTCCCTCTGATGTTTTCCTCAAAGAGTGAACTGCTTAATCCAAAGAGAGCTTCCAAACCAGAAGGAAACCAGTTGCTAAACAAAAGGTAATTGAGTTAAAGGATCAATTTCTGAGATTAACCATCCAACTCCTTTGAATCACAGCACTACCACTTAAACTGTAAGCAAATGTGATCACACCACAAAAGCTGACCTTTAAAGGACTTCACTATTCAGAAAGCGGAAACAAGATTGTTTCCAAGTTGCAAAACCAGTCCTGTTATTAACTGCCCTGTCAAGTGCTACATATTCTTTCAAAGCAAAAAATGAGCCAGCAGGATCTGCTTAGAAAGTGGCTTTTTCTGCCACAATCAGGCAACACCCAACCTTAAGCCCAGCTGGAGTTCTGTGTTCTGCACCACCGCAGCTCCTTCTCCACTTCCTGAACACATTTGCAAGCTAAGTTCACCCAGTTACAGTTAATATTGACTAGAAGAGTTTTTCCAAGATAAGAATACCAGGGGAAAAATCTATTCAGTATAAATAATACTTACAGCAAGATTTAAAAAGTCTTTTACTAAGATCTAGCCACCTGAGTCTGGGTTTCTAGCATAAGACACAACACCAGCATGAGCTGGCAGCAGCCACCATAATGTCTTGTTCCCAGGACTCATTATTTCCTATGAATTCATGGATTTCTGGGAAGCAAATCAACACCAGTAGCCACAACGACAGGTATTTTAATATGAAAGCCATAAAGGAACAGAGATTAGGCTTAAGAGCTTGCTCAGACACAGGGGATCCCATACTGAGGCTCCTTCCATCCAATGCCTATGGACTGGCTACGCCTGAATGCCTCCCGCCACAGTGAGCCACACTGGGACACACTGCTTGGCTTGTGGCAACTCACCCTGGGGAAGCAGGAAAAATGGAGCCTGGACTGCTTCCCCGAGATGTTGTTACAGCTGTACACTGCCACCAGCCCAGTGAGCTGGCTGCCACTGCCATGGAAGACTTGCTCTTGGAGCACATTGGGCTCTGCATCCTCTGAAGCCAGGACATGGCTGGAACACACCTGGTTCCTGAGGAACCAGCAGACTCAGCAGCACTCTGAGCTAGCTGACTTTCCCTCTGAACTGACCTTCCCCTGAAGCAGACCTGTGAGTTTAATGTACAAGTGGAGAGCAGTAAAGAGCAGTGTTTCTCAAGGGTCTCTGCTGGGATCAGTAGGGTTTAAATCCTCCATCAATGGTATGGACAGTGGAATGATGGGCACCCTCAGCCAGGTGACACCACTGAGTGTTGCAGTGACGTGCTGGAGGGACAGGATGCCATCCAGAGGGACTTGGACAGGCTGGAAGAGAGGGACTATGGGAACTTCATGAAGTTCAACAATGCCAGATGCAAGTGTTGGGGCAATTTCCAGTCCCAGCATGGAGGGATGGAGGGATGGATGGATGGATGGAAAGCAGTTCTGTAGAGAAGGACTTTGAGGTCCTGGTGGGTAAGAAGCTGGACATGAGCCAGCCATATGCACTGACAACCCAGAAATCCATACATGTCCTGGGCTGCATCCGAAGTATGACCAGCAGGCTGAGGGGAGGCATTCTATCCCTCTGCTTCACTCAGGTGAGACTCCACCAGTGCTGCCTCCACCACTGGGGTCCCCAGGGCAAGACAAACGTGGACCTGCTGGAGCAAGTCCAGAGGAGACCATGGAGATGCCTGAAGGTCTGGAGCCCCTCTGCTATGGAGATAGGCTGGGAAAGCTGGGGGTGTCAAGCCTGGAGGACAGAAAGCTCCAGGAGATCATGTTTGACCTTTCAGTCTATAAAGGGAAAGGAGCGGAGAGGTTTTTTACCAGGGTCTGCATTGCCAGGACCAGGGACAATGGTTGCACACTGACAAAGGGTATGTCAGTGATTGGACATAAGGAAGAAATTTTTCCCTGTGAGGGCGAAGAGGCCCTATCACAGGCTGCCCAGAGCAGCTGTGGATGCCCCATCCCTGGAAATATTCACAGACAGGTTGGACAGGACTTGGAGCAACCTGCTCTAGTGAAAGGTGTCCCTGCCTATGGCAGTGGGGTTAGACTAGCTGACCTCTTAAGCTCCCTTCCAACCCAGACCACTCTGTGAGTCTGCAACTTCCTGAGCAGCACAGTAACTCTGCTTCCCACATCTGGCTCCCTTTCCTGCCAAGGGACAGCTGTCACTGCCACTACTCAGCTGACTCGCTCTGGGTTTCATCCAGACCCTGCTCTACTCTCAAAAGGGATACACATCTACCACACATAAGGCTTCAGGACTCTCCTCTCCCACTCTGCTTCAGAACTGTAGTGCTCACAGAAGAGGCCGAAAACCCTGAGTTGGAAAAGTCTTTCCTCATCCTCTCCACTACCCAGCCATGGCGAGTGGCTTAAAGTTCACCTAAAAAGTCTTCCTGCTTTCCTTGCAGCGCTATGGGCACTTGTGTCTTCTCCCACAGCTGGGTTCACAGCCATCATCTCCCCACCTCTTTGTCATCAAAATCTCAGGCACAGCAGACACTCCAAGCTGGAGCTGGACAGCTCCTGAGGTTCAGCCAAGGGTTGGTCCTCCAGAGAAGCACGTCAGAGTCCAGACTGTGGGATGAAGCAGCTTCCTCATCATCCAGCGAACTGGTTCAACCAAAACCTACTCCCTTCCCTACTACTCCTGGTACATGTAATCCTGTCCAAAGGTCCAGCAGGTCCAGGGCTGGTGTCCCTGTGCTGGCAGATGAATAAGGAATCAAGGTGGTTTACATGCACCGTGCATTCTGATTTGCTGTTTCGATTGGCAAGGTTAGTAATCATCACTGATGCTCTACTCTACGTTAGGAGCATGAGCATGCCTCTGGAGCACTCAAGAGTGCCAGGGAACCACCCCGGGAAGCACCAGTAAGGTGACAGAGTTCAGCAACCTCATATTGGCTAGGAGAATGGTAGCAAACTACAGAAATCAGCTCTAAAGCACACGGAGAGGTGCTGGGTTTAAGCACTTTCAGAGCAGGATTTCAAGTCCTGCACAGCACACACACTTCTGTACAACACTCATGCAGCTCTCACTCAAACACACTGCGAGTTCCACCTCTCTGCTTGGTGGAGAGTATGCATCCCAAAGCTTCCTTGTTATGATCACCAGTAGGGACTCATGGCTCAGTCTTGGACAAAGATCAATTAAAGGATTTACAGATGCTGGGGCAAGGTGGAAGTTTAGGAGGGCACCCTCAGCCCTGCAGAGATGAACCCAGTACATGCACTCCCCAGCTCTGAGGGTCCCCAAGGGAACCAAGAGGTGCTGAGAGAACAGACCCCCAGCTCTCACCAACACAAAACCTCTCTGCTTTGCATTTCCAGAAGATGCAATTGCAAACCCTTCTGGGTTTTTCCTTCTGGTTAAGAAAGATCAGTGATAACAATGATTGGCACTAGTTGAAGAAACATGAGCTGAGTACTGGACTGACAGCCGGAGGGTGGCAGGACTGCACTGCTGCTGCCAGCAACTACAATTTTAGAGTGATCATTACTAAGGAAACTTCAGATCCCTGGCCTGTGAAGCAATCTACCTACAAAGCTGTGAAAGAGAGGGGAGCCCAAGCAATGCAGCACCAACTGCTCTCAAAACCCTCACCCAGTTTGTCTGTGGATGTGATAATATCGGCTGGAAGGGAGGAGTCCAGATCTGCATCCAAGATGCCCAGTGGATCGAGTTGTGCTACATGATGCCCTCGAATCTATGAAATGCATCAGGAATGGAAAGGAGAACAGGAACCAAAAGGGAGAGAAAAACAAAAGAGGGGAGGGGTAAAAAAGTTAAATTACATTAGAATTAATTTGCAGTGTAATTCTCACCGACGTTTGGAGAAACAGTTACTGGCGCATCATCAAAATTTACACAACTAATGCCGAGAGGATCAAGCTTTGCAATGTGGTGACCCCTGACCTGGAAGCAACAACACAGATTAGTCATTAAAACAAGTTAAATGAAGAGACATTCCTTAAAAAAAAAAAAAAAAAAAAAAAAAAGAAAGAGTTAGAACATTTCATTCAGAGTTTCCCTCTTCATGTTTTCTGCATAGCTACCCCAATTCTACCTTCAGTTGAAGCCTGGAGAAGTTGGGTTTACTGTCACCTACAGCGCACAGGAGAGTGCCAGGAGCCATCAGGACTGTACTGCTCTACCTGACACCAGTTTTGGCAGAGGTACAGGGGGATGGCAAGCTCCTTCACAGCAGAGACAGGCTCTAAGGGTCTCCTGATGCTCTTCCAGTGTCCAGCTCGAGCAGCTCCTTTCTACAGACGCAGTAACTTCACACTGATGATCTCCTCCTAAGAATCACAGGCACATGGAGGCAATTTGCCCAGAGAAGCTGTGGTTGCCCCATCGCTAGCAGTGTTCAAGGCCAGGTTGGATGGGGCTTGTGGAACAATTTGGAAGGTTGTAGTAGGTGTCCTTGCCTGTGGCAGGGGGGCAGCACGGTGAAACAAGATAAGCTTTAAGGACCCTTCCAATCCAAACTATTCTGGGAATATATGAATTTTCCAGATTTTGGCAGATATAGGTGTTTACTTGCCAATAGGGCAGAGAAAACAGCCAGTGCCACCAGCAGTGGTAGCTCCTGTAAGGCCAAGGAACATGTGTCTGAGGAACATTTGCCTGGCTCTGCAGCAGGTCACAGCATCCCTCTGGAGAGCGGAGCCCACAGCAGAACCTGGAGGGCCAAGTGTGGAAATAATGAAGAGCTTTTGCATCAAGGGAGTCCTGACAGCTCCTAGCAGCAGCAGTCAGGCCAGGAATTCTTATGTTGGGTCTGAATCCACATCGGGTGCCACAGAGAACAGGAGGTAATGAGGAGTTCTGGGTTTTTGCTGCCACAGAGGTAAGTATCAATGGACAGATTCCAGCACATCTCACTGGGCAAACTCAGGTCATCTTGGTGGTCAGCACTCTCCAACTCCTGAGCCACAGGTCATTCCTTGACAGTTTCAGGCTCAGCGATGCTGGGAATGGGGCAGGAAATACAACTGCCATGGTACGGGATGCAGAGCCTTCCTTGCAAGCAATACCCTGGGCATCAATCTGCTACCAGTTAGGAAAAGCACTCGAATACAAGTGGATTACTAAACCTCTTGGACAAACCAGACACATTGATCTGACCTTATTTATCAGAATGCATCCCTATTCAGAGCATCCCATGGGGATTTTAGGATGGGACTTTTGTGGTTTTACCAGCCAAGGAGTCTGAAATCAGTCATCAGCATTAAGGGTGAAGAAAGCACCATTACCCCTTGCTCTCTGCAGGGCCAGGTGACACCATAGCCCTGAGCACTGATGGCCACAGGAAAGCTCTTCTGGGCCAGCTCTGTCTGTGAACTATTTGCTTGTCCATCTTGCAGCAAAGCACAGGGGTGAGCCCATCACATAGCAGTCAGCAGGATGGAAGCTCACCATGCTATTCCCCATGGCCAGGATGCTCGCAGTGGGACCAGGAGGCCACTTAGTCCAGCAAACAGCTTTGAGCTGGGGACACCTGGTGGCTTACAGATTACCTCAGCATTTTGCAGGTACACAGAAAATCCTCAAATCAGTGTGGGAGCAAAGAAAACATCTCTTTGCCCACAGGAGCCATGCTGTTTGTTAGCATCCACATGCAACACAAGCCAAAACAAGGAACAAGAAAGATGTTCCAAGGGCTGGAGCCTCTCTGCTCTGGAGTAAGGCTAGGAAAGCTGGAGGTGTTCAGCATGGAGAAGAGACAGCTCCAGGGGGATCTCGGAGCCCATTCCAGGGCCTAAAGAGAGCTGGAGAGAGACTTTGGACAAGGACCTGGAGGGACAGGACGTGGGGGATTGGCTTCCCACTGCCAGAGGGCAAGGTTAGATGGGATATCAGGAAGAAATTCTTCCCCGTGAGAGTGGTGAGCCCTAGCATAGGCTGCCCAGAGAAGCTGTGGCTGCCCCATCCCTGGAAGTATTCAAGGCCAGGTTGTTCCAACCCTGGACCAACCTGGGATAGTGTGAAGTGTCCCAGCCCATGCCAGGGGGATGGGGACAAGATGGTCTGTAAGGCCTCTGCCAAGCCAAACCACTCTACAACTCAAAATTAACAATGACTTGGACGTGCAAACACAGCTGCAATTAAGGTTAAGGAGCCATCACTGATGTTGCAGCAGAGTAGTCATTGCTCATCTATAATTACAGGGAAAACCAAGCTCAATCCAAGTAAGAAATTATTGTGTGGTGTTTTAAGTAGGTTACTAATCACATGCAGGGAGGGTTTCCTTCACCATCCTACTCTTTCATACCTCCATATACTGTCATGAACCTGCCCACCTGGACACCCCACTGCAGCTACAGCCCTACTATGACACCAGGGCAGGGAGGGAGTTAGATTTCTCACTACGGACAGCTTAGAAAAATACATCCAAGAGCCATCATCTTCCTGCGCTGCCATTTGGGGCCTGAAGAAAAGACGGGCACACAGAAGAGCTTGTGGATTTTGTGTTAAAATCACTGACTTCAAGCTTCTGCTTCCAATTACATCATTCTATGTTCAAACTTGGCATCTGCCCACTTGTTCCACTGGCAGGGGCTGCCTGAGAGCTGGCAGGGTGGTCACCTCTCACGGAATTACCCAGGCAGGTCCTCACAAACAAGTCCCAATGCTGACATCAGCACCACAGTTGCAGCAGCAGGCACAGCAGGGACACTGTCTTTTGGAGCCAGAGAGCACGGCCAAGGCTGGGCAGACCTTTGGACTCTCCCAGTGCTACAGTTCCTGCTGTAACTCACAGCCTTTTATACTGGATTTTCCCCATACCTCAGCAGGAACACAACTGCACAGCACAGCAAGTGCTTCATCACAGGAACAGGTGAGAGGGTCACAATCACAACTGCACAGCATCTGAGGTCATTAACTTCTCACCACAGCCATCATTACAGCCCCCATGCTTGACAAACCAGAGCGCAACAAAAAGTAAAACGATAACACAGATGTAGAAACACATTTAAATGTTCTCCAGAGTTAAAATACTTGCTGGCCTTCCCTCAGCCAGAGGGTGTTTCTTTCCTGCTCCAAACTCGTTTCTCCCAGAAGGCTGACTTCCCAGCATTGGTCTGAGCTGCAGCCCACCAGCCCCATGGGCCTCTTCCAGGTTGCAAATCACATAGAAATGTTTCCCGACCTTTTATTTTAGGACATCTGAAGTTCTGTCAGCAACAGGGGGAAGCAGGATGGGTGCTCCATGCCACTGCTAAGCATGGCAGGAGCCCTTGGCACAGAAGCAGCATTCCAGAGAGCAGCAAACTACCCAATGGGGAGAGGACCTCCCCCTCCCTGCCACTCTGTTTGGATGACAATAGCTTTAATCTTCCTGTTGTCCAGCAAAGCATCAGCTGAGCTTCTGCCCCAACGGATCAGCTGCTCCTGTTCCTAACAAGGCAGCCCAGCTCCTATCCTGCATGCTCTCCATGCAAACACATGCATCATTCGTAGTAACTACAGCCCACCTCAGCCACCGCAAGCCCTTCTACAAAGGACATGACCCTCCTTGGCACAAAGTCCCCTTACCTGATAGGCCCTGATGAGAGATTGCACTGCAAGATGGTCCTCCACCAGTTTATCCACGTTAGGCTGTGCCTGAACCAGGGACTGGGCTTGGGACAGGGTGGAGAGGCTGGTAGTCAGTGGAGGGGGGCTTTGGTAAGCAGTGCCTGGAGCAGCTCCAGCATTGGCGTTGCGAAAAAAGATGTCCCATGACTAGGAAAAAGAAAAGAGAGGTGACCAGGGTCTTCACTTGCAGTCCAAACACCTCCTCAGTCAAGGTTACAGAGGTATCAACTTTACTGCAAAAGCAGGGGACAGAGCTGCCTCCTCCCCTGTACCTCAGCCCCATGCACCACCCACCTTGAACAAAAGAGCACTAAAGCTCTCCCACTATTCCAGCTACATCACCATTCCACTTCCCATCCATCTGGATTATTTCTTTTGGCATGAGGCCAACACCAGAGCCACTGCTCCCTGGGCAGCAGCACCAGGACAGGACACAGTGATACCCCATCCCTTGCCTCTGCTTTTGGAACTGCTGCTCTGAGCAATAAGCCCCAGCCTGGACTTCCAGCTTGTTTCCTTCTCCCCAAGAGAGGCCACTGCTCTCTAAATACCCCAAAATTTTCTGAAAAATATTTCTGCCCTGTAATCAAATACACATCTTCCTCTTTCCATGGTCTGAATGGCCTAAATCCCAGCATAAGCTGTGTTGTTCAGCCCTCAACCAGCAATGTTTTTATTTTTCTATCTCTTCTTTAATTTTCCCCAATCCTTTTGGTGAAACCAATGACAGCACTATGGAGGTACTCCCATACCAGCTCTCCTATGCCCAGAACGAGGCAGCTGCCACCTTTGCTCCTGTTCCCTCTGCAGATGGGCACTTCCTAAGTGTTAAGAAAACAAATCAAAACACTGGAAAAAAGTCCTGGACAGACTTTGTGTACTGTCATACTTTCCCAGCACTGTCTGAAAAGCCGGGAAGTGTCCCAGGCCAAACCCAAGTTAACCAGTCTCCTTGTAAAAGCACCAACAGATTTGGGGAAAGAGAGAGCCTGGCCGAACAAAGTCCAATCCACATCCTCCCGTCATGCTTGTGTCTCATCTCATGTGCCACCAAATGATGGCAAAGGATGAGGACACAGTGGAACAGCAGCTGTGTGCCAGCACAGGCCCAGAAAGCTAGCAACAGCAAACAAATCCCATGGGATTTGCATGCTGGCTTCAGCCCAAGGGTCTCTCCACCGACTGGGAGCTTGGCATCCTGCACCTTGGAGACCACCAAATACAGCCTTGGCGATCAGAGATGGGTGAAGCCCAGCCATCCCTAGAGTGTTTAAATCAAGTAGAAAAGTGCCCTCAAAGCAGGGGTTGCTTGAGGCAGAAAACAGTTTTTGTCCTCTGGAAGCAGGGTGAAGAGGACCGAAAACCTGCCCTTTGCTGGAGTCACCCCAGCTCAGCTGTTCCCTCCAGAGCTCCTCCAGCTGCAACACCCATCACATGCCCCAGGAAGGTATTTCCAGTTCCAATTTACCCAAACACCCTATTGTCCCATCACATGACTGCACAAGGTGAATAAATTTAGAAACAGGTCACGGCTAAATGAACATAAATAAGATCTGGAACATTTTGACACTGTAACTGGTATACAATCACTCCCCCAAGGGGGAAAAAAAGGCAAGACAGAAAACACCCAACCCTGTTCTGACTGCTAAAGGAAATTTCAGTGGGAAAACAGGGAAAGCTGCTTTTTGTTCCATCCCTTCCCTTCCCCAGGTTCACAGAGCTCCTGGGTGCCCCCAAAGCCATCAGCTCCTGCAAACAGAGAGACAAGCACCCAGGGATGGGCTCTGTGCCCTTGGGATGGAGAGGAACCTGGCTGGCTACTTTGCTCTGTGATTTAAGGTTTTTTCATGCACTGGCAAACAAAGGCAAGAGAAAAGAAGCACTCATCAACCTGGGAGATGGGTGGGGACAGGGACAGAGCCAGGGGTGTTGCCTTTTTAACCTCCTCTCTTCTGCCATTCATACCTCTTGGAGCTGCAATTAACTTCTGTTTTGGAAGAAAAGGTCCACTTTAAACTCTGCAAACAAGGTGTGGCCCTGGCTGGGTCATTTTGGGCACTTTCACTGAGTGCTTTATCGCTCCACAGAATGATGCCTGGATAGCACAGGGCAGGCTAGGGCCCTGATAAGTGCCATAAAAACATCAGCTTTCAACCTGCTGATGTAGTTTTGAATTCAAGAGAATCCAAAGGCTATCCCACAGGTTTCTGGGGAGCATGGAGGTGCCTCTGGAGCTCACATCTCCTATGGGAGAGGCTGAACAGCCCCATAAGTGTTATCTTGCTTTATCACAGAAAGGAGAACTTTGCCTTAGTCCAGCACTCGTCAAAGGTAACAGCAGCAATAAACTTATGGGGTTATTCCTCTCTGATTTCTCTGTGCTTGTGGCAGCTCTGTGAGCACTCCACTCACTTTCATACCCTGTATAGACGCATACAGGACATAAGATATGTAGATATACACTTTGGGTACAAGAGAGCTCAGAATCAGGGCGTTTTTAGACAGTCCCACAGCTGCAACACAAAGCATTAACCTGGTCTGGCTTTCCCAGTGCTACTCCATGCACTGGCAAAGTGGGACTGGTGAACCTGCCACAGTCCAGGATAGTTCAGGCTTTAGAGGGATCCTGAGCTCGGTTCTGAGTGGTGCTCAGGGCAGGCTCCTCTATTGGGAACAGTCACAAACCAGCTCACCAAACCAAACCAGCTCACCAAACCAAATCAGCACCTTCTACCAGATTCAGCTTCTGAAGAAGGGTGTGGGCTCACACTGTCGTGTCCCTAGCTAGGAGGTTAGGCACGTACAGCAAGGGAAGAGGGGTGACATTTCCCATCTACTGCAGGCACTCAGGGTGCTTCAGGCTGGGACATGCATAAGGGACACACAGTTTCCACCTCCACCTCAGGCTGCTTCCTGCTCCTTCCCCTGCCACAGGCTCCAGAA
This sequence comes from Chamaea fasciata, assembly GCF_029207755.1. Classification (NCBI taxonomy): domain Eukaryota; kingdom Metazoa; phylum Chordata; class Aves; order Passeriformes; family Sylviidae; genus Chamaea; species Chamaea fasciata. The sequence continues at coordinate 1,434,105 of NW_027094115.1, read as the reverse complement.
GCATCAACCCTGCTTGGCATGGTCCACAGGTCTGGCAGCACCTCCTGCTCCAGCAGGGAGAAGAAGATGAACATCAGAACTTAGAGCTGCAGGAGGAGGAGGAGTAGCCTGAACCACATATAAGGCAGGTAGTCTTTGCTGAGAGCAGGCAGTCAAGTAGCAATGGGCTCATGCTATGCACATTGCTTTGTCTTTTATCAACCCAGACAAGGACCTTCAGTTTTCTGAGGTGTGATGGGGTCATCAAACCCCTTCCAATTTAAAATCCCAAACACTGGCAAGTTAGGTGTTAAAGGCTGTTTCGTGCACAGATCCAGGGGGAGAGCTGTCCCTGTCCCCCAGTCCAACCCAAACTCCAGGGCTGCTGCTTAGGGAGGCTGAACCCATCCCAGATGTATGCAGGTACCACCCACCTGCAGCCACAGCTGTTTGGCCACTTTCCCCGAAGCACCCATGATATTCCTTAGGGTACAGGGAGACAGTGGGGGCTGTGCCAAGCACCCAAGCTCATCAAAGGAAGGCTGGAGGATGGTGTCCCCACTTCCAAGGGATGCAGTCCCAGAAGCAAGCAGCACTGACCCTGTGACAGCCCACTGGCACTCATCCCCCTTGACCTCACCTCCTCTTTCTCCCACTCTGCTCTAATTTTTATTATTCTATTGTTATTATTATCCAACTCTGCTCAGTGGACTTGAAAACTGGAGTTCAGCTAAAGGATTCCATGAAGAAATGCTGTAAAATAACCTATTTTTTACCTTCCCTATTTTAACCAAGCACTAAAGTTTGTTCTGCAGTTTAACCCCCAGGTGTCTACATAGAGGAAATGCATTCAGTGTGCTCAGCTGGGAGCACTGCATCAGCTGGAAGCCTCAGAGGTTTTTGGTGACAAAAGCATAGACACTCCAGGTCTTCCCAGTGGAACGTGTCCCTCCTCCCTGGTGGGACACAGCACAGCAAGGAGCAGCTGGTCTCTGTGCTACACAAAGAAAAACCTCAGCCAAGTCCCCATGACAGCCTGACTCCTTCCAAGAGCTCCACCCTAGGATCTGACCCTCCATCTGGCAGCATGGAGGCCAATGCTTATCAAGGACAGGAGGAACACTTTCTTTCCCCAGGGAGGGTATACAGGCTGATGAAGATTGCAAGCCAACATGACCAGAGATAGCCGCAAGCCCAGCCCGAGCATAGCAGCTCAGCACCACAGCAGGAACAGGGGACCCATGAAAAAGGGCAGAGGGGACAACAGAGTGCAGAGAGGAGCTGAGAAGGAATCTTGGTAAACAGGTCACCGGAACAAGGTGGAGCCCACACAGGAGACAAGGCCTAGAATGAGGCCAAGTGCACCAGGAAGCACCAGCAAAGTCCACATCAATGTAGGCATCAAGCCCGCCAGAAGTTTTGGGACCTGTATTCTGTAGGATCACAGAATGGTTTACATTGGAAGGGACACTCAAAGGTCATATAGTCCCATCTCCCTGCTCCAACCCCTTTTTGTCAAGCGGGACTCCAGCTTGGTTTTGTTGGAAAAGCAGTCCCTCATACTTGCTTTTTCCATCACGAGTCTCAGGTTTGCTTCCTGGAAATGGCAAGACCTCATTTCATTTCATTTCATTCCCTGATCTTCCTGCTGTCACTAACAGTCCCAGCCATGCAGGGAGAAAATTCTTATGTCAATTACTGCACTGCTCTCTGAGCACTTGGAAGTACTTCCAGAGATGTTGGCTTCCAGGGGGTCAGTCACCCAGAAATCACACACTTGCAATTCTTCACCATAAACACTGGACTTGGGGCCTGGAGAGGTGGTGAAAGCTCCACCCTTATAGGGGCTCAAAACCTGACTGCACAAGGCCCCAAGTGACCTGGTCTAGCCATGAAGGTGAATCTCCTCCACAAGCTAGAGGCCACTTCCAAGCTGGATGCCAGAGCAGAAGCTCCAGAGTCTCCTTCCAACCTAAATTGTCCTCCAACTTCTTCAGTCAAGTGCGCACGTGCACTGCCAACCTACAGACAGGCCGACAAGCCACGTTAATGAGGAGACAAGACCAGAAGCAAACCAGAAGTCTGGCCACAGGACCCAAATTCATTTCCCAGCCAGCTTCTGTGGTCAGTCCTAATGTTTACTCTCATATTCACTCAGAGTGACTTTCAAGACTGTCCAGAGTCTGGAACCAAAGAGCTGGTATCACACCGTGACTCTCTGTCAAAGTCATGATTGTGCCTGTTGCTGGGACAAGATGGTGTAACCCCCACTTGTCTCTAAATCAAGCTACAGTATTTAAGCTCATGGCTTTTAATTCAATATCCCACCTCTGAAGGAGGGGTTGTTCCGTGTGCTTGGGCAGCTTGCAAGTCACTATTCGGCAAAGCGCACAACCCAATTGAAGATGTTTTGATTTCCAAGTCTACAGTTTGGCTCAGTCACCTGTTTCCCTCCAAAGTAGCATGAAGTCAACATTTTCGTGAAAATCCTATGTTAAGAACCTTTCAGCACCTTCATTTTGGATGGGTGGGATCAGTGCCATTGAAAACACATCAAAACTGCAATGAGTGCTGGAGCATAGGATTCCTTATACCCTCAACTGCTCATTCACTCGTTCTATTCTGGTTTGCACATGGCTCATAAATAAAGAAAATCCCTGGTCCACATCAGGACATGTTCAAAACTGCCCTAAAAATCCCCTGGGTAATGCTGAGACTTAGTCATTGGAGGAACATTTTCCTTCTGAAACACCAGGGATGGGGAAAAAAATGCTGTCAGGTTTCAGATCACCACCTCCAGCTGAGCCCTCACCTGCTGGGCTCAGCCTTGCTGGAAGAGTTTCAGGGATCCAGATCACGACAGACCTCTGCACATACTGCCCACAGCTGGATTGTTTTCCCAGTTTTCAGTTCAGGAGCAGCTGGTGGGAATTCCTCTAGCCACCAGACCCCGTCCCCCTCCCTGTCTGTACATCAGCAGCCTGGCTTTACACACAGAAACTCAAACCCAAGTTCAGCTACATCTGCCCCAACACAGAATACCACCCACGCCTGAGACAAAAAGGAAACCAGTCACCATGTGGAGAATACCCTCCTTGCCCCTTTTCCTCATCCTCTACTCCGGAATCAACCCTCTTGATGAACCACCAGAGATGGAAGAAATACAGCATTGGGAGCTTGCTACAGGTGGATTCCCAGAAGCCATTCCTTGTATCCACTTTTGATCCAGGATGCTGCCTGTGTCCCAAGCCCACGGCGTTCCCTCTTGAACAGAAAAAGCTCCTCTTGGTTCTTGCTCAAGGAATCACTGCTGTTTCTTTTGGGCAAAGTGAGGCAGAAGGACCATCCACAAACATCCAGCCCCTACAGATGAATTCACTCCTCCTCAAGAGGGGGCACTTACCTGCACCCACTGCTCAGACACACTGAGAAGTAAAGGTGACATCCTGGCAAGGTTAATCCTTACCTTATGTACACTTTTGGGATTTTCCAGCCAAGCATAATACATTTCTTCCACATAGTTTGAACTAGTCCCACTCAGAAATGGTTCGGCAGCCACCGGTGCACTGTAGCACCTGAGTTGATGGAAAGTCCTGGGTGCTGCCGGTCTGTGTTGGGAAATTGTTTTTACAGTCTGTGAGGCCGTCACTGGCCTCAGTTTTGCCACACAAGTCCTTAAGTTAAGCATTTTTGTCTTGTTGTGTCACACAAGTTCCTGTTGAGGGAGAACAGAAAAGTGGGTTACAAATTACTGCACGAGAGCACTGAACAGAGACCACCCCCTCCCCCAAGCACGGAGAACCAAGCTTAAAGTCAGTTTTTAATTTGGATTAATCCACGCTGTCCCATGCATCCACAGCCAGGTCCTTGATGGCTTGGAAATGCAGTTTTTGCACAGTACACTTGGCATGGCCAGGTCTGCCTCTCCCATCCCTGGGATGGCATCATCATCTCCCCTGTCACAACAGTGCAAAGCAAATTTGTCTGGTGGGTACCCAACACCGGCCTCGAATGAGCCACTGCACACTAAAGCCACCCACATCTCCTGATTTCAGCTTCGTTCATCACTCTCCCTCCCAGGTAGGTCTGGACTTCCATTTCTCTGACCACTCTGCTTGGCCAAGGTTTTCTTCTTGGTTTGTTGCGATGTGCACCAGGATAAAGCTGGGAAGAAACCGTCTACAGGGAAAATTGCTTGCAAACTAGGGATATAGCAGGGCAAAGCACTTGAGAAGTGGGCTCCAGGAAAGACTGCTTCTCCTCAAAAGCCCAGACCCAGGAATATCAGTGCAGATGAACGACCCAGAGAGAGGCTCTCCCCTGCACAGAGAAGTCAGAAAAGTAACCTGGAGCCAGTGTTGGACCTTCGAGAGGTCCCACCTTGCTGCTTTCAGTAGTGCATATACTGGGAGGCCTGTGGTTAGCCAGGAGGTTTGCCACAGGGTTGGCTATGGCATTTTACAAACATGCAACCAATCACCTCAGCCCAAGGAAAGCACTGGAGATCATCCTGAAGGAAGTGCAGGCACTTGGAACAACTCTTCTTGGAGTTGCCCTTTCCACCTAGCTCCTCCCGCAAGCGGCAGGACCCAAGGCTGGAGTGACCCAGCTGGCAGGTTTCCATATCCCAGACCTGTTTAACGAGCAGCAGCCCAATCTCAAAGCAGTTATCATGTGTTCACCAGATTAAAATGAAATTTCACAAGGGACTAGAAAGAACAACACATCTTCATGGCCAGCATTTTGCTAGGCAGCCTTCTAGGTTTGCCTTGCTGAATCTAGTTCAGATATTCATCTCTTCCCTGTAGTGACCAATAACAGGACCCAAGGGTTGCATCAGGGGAGGTTTAGGTTAGATATTAGAAAAAGGGTCTTCACCCAGAGGGTGTTTGGGCACTGGAACAGACTCCACGGGGAAGTGGTCAAAGCACGAAGCCTGAGAGTTCAAGAAGCATTTAGACAACACCCTCAGGCACAGGGTTTGACTCTTGGAGATGATCCTGTGCAGGGCCAGGAGCTGGACTTGATGATCCTTGTGGGTCCCTTCCAACTGAGCAAATTCTGTCATTCTGTAGTTCTGGCTGCGTAGCATGACAGGTACTAAACTTCCCATGGCAAACCATAAGGTTTCGGTTCAAAGAGCTTGAGGAAGACCAGAGTCACCTGAATGCAGACGAAGTGTTCGACAGATTTACTCATAGGAAAGAGAGAACCACTTGTCATTTCCACCCTGCCCACAATCACACCTGGCAAGAAAGGCCAGCAGGTGCAGGACCACAAGTGCCACAGCACTGGGGATTCTCCCAGTTCACCCTCATCAGCTCTACAAAGCAAAACACACACTGCTATTTTTCTGAAAGGCTGAGAAAGTCGGGGATGTTCAGCCTAGGTAAAAGAAGGCTCCAGGGAGACCTCCTTCACAGTCCCTAAAGGGGTCCTAAGAGAGCTGAGGAGGGACTTTAGACACAGCCTGGAATGACAGGACAGGGGGAATTGGCTTCCCACTGTCGGAGAACAGGGTTAGATGGGACATTGGGAGGAAATTCTTCCCTGTGAGGGTGGGGAGGCCCTGGAACAAGTTGTCCAGAGAAGCTGTGTCTGCCTCTGGATCCCTGAAGTGTCCAAGGCCAGGGTGGATGAGGTTTGGAGCAACCTGGGCTTGTGTAAGGTGTCCCTGCCTATCATAGGAGGTGGAACTGGATGATCTTTAAGATCCCTTTCCACTCAAAGCATTCCATGATTCTGTGATATTTCAGAGAGCCAACTGCATCAGGTGCCAGAGCACAGGCATGCATGTGGCAGGGGAAAAGCTTTAGGACAGAAGCAGCATCATCATCTCCAGTTTCATGTCCAGTTTTGGTGCTGTCACTCAGCAGCATCCAGTGACCTCTCTGGAAAACAGTGAGGTTAATGCCAGAGTTTGACCCAAACTGAGCAGAACTAGCTCCTCTTTGAGGATGTCTTGCAGGAAGGGTTAGCTAGGAGACTGGACAGAGACAGGCAAGCTTGGAGCTGGGATGATTGCAAGTTGGATCAAAATACAGAACCAGAAGCAAGGACGAACGAAACCAAACCTGAGATAAGGGATTTCAGGGTCACACAGGAATGCAAAGGTCACACTGGGAGTGACACCTGAGGAGAGTGCAGGGGGGGCAAAAAGTCACAGCCCAAACCTCACCAAAAGGCCAAACCCAAAGAATGCCCACAAAAGATGAGGGCCCAGAGTGCGCCAATAAGCAGATTAACGTCCTAAATGTGACCCACCCGCAGCCGGGATGAGGACGTCAGCCTAGCTGGCAGGTACTTGGTAACGACTTGCGACTTAGGAATACTTTCTAAGTTAAAAACAGCACAAATTCCACCTTCCAGGAAGCTGCGGGGCCAGAGCCACCGGCTGCAGCCACAGCTTATCCAGCACCGGGCACCTTCGAGCAGGCGGCAGGCGCGGGCCTCAAGGCGGGCGGGGGCCGGGGCAGACGCTCTGTGGCCGCTACACGGTCGACCCCGGCCCACCAGAAGCCACCAGACATCTCCGGGAGGCACCACGGGCTCGGACGGCATTCCTCGACCGGGAAAACGGAACGAAGCGGCCCCGCAGCGGGACCGAGGGAGGGCGTGGAGGGACCGGGGGAAGCATGAGGCACGCGGTAACCCCGCGTGCCCGGGAAGGGGCAATGGGACCCCCCGCCCCGCCCACGAGAGCGCGCCAGGCCCGCCCCCGTTCAGCACCCCCCAATCACCGCCCGTCACCGCCGCCCGGGCTTGGCGTCCCTCGCTGTCTATAGGAGACACGAGAGCAGCTAAGCTTTCCCATTGGCCGCAGGGCTGCCCATCTCGCCACAATCCCGCCCCCCTCGCTCCCCTCCTCCTAGGCGCCCGGGCGGCGCCAAGGACACCGGGGCGCGACCGCGGGCACCCGGCCCAGCGCGGCCCCCGGCGCGACCCCCGCCCCGCTCCGGCGCCGGCCCCCGTTCCCAGCCCTCCTGCACGGCGTGGTCCGGCCCCACCGTCCGGCCCTGCCGCGGAACCCACCAGCGTATCCGTACACCCCGCTCGTGGCCCCGGCTCTGACAGCACCCCGACCACCGGTCCCGCCCCGCCCCGCCTTGCGTCATCACGTCGCGTCACCACGCCCCTTTTGTCACGCCCTTCGATCCCAGCCCAGTGCGGCTGCGCCGTCCGGCGTGAGCAGCGGGGAGGGGGCGGAGCGCGGTGTGGGGGTCCGCAAGGCGCGGCTCGGGATGGTGCTGCTGTGGCCGGCCAGCCGCTGTGAGAGGTGGGGACGCCCACCGTGGCCAGAGAACTCTCACCATGGCCTGGACACCCTTGGTATGGCCTGGGGACTCCTGCCGTGGCCAGAGAACTCTCATAACAGCCTGGAGACCCTTGGTATGGCCTGGGACACCCACCGTGGTTCATGGCTCACAACCCTCATCATGGCGTGATGACTCCCATCGTGGCTTCAGGACCCCAGCTGTGGCCTGGTGACCTCTGCCATGGTCTAGGGACCTCCACTTTGTCGTGGAGGACCTTTTGCCCTGGGGCACCTCAGGCTTTTGGGGATATCCCACTATATGTGACAACCAGTGGATGCCCAGCAGGGCACAGGAGGTGCTCTGGAAGCTCTGCGTTTCTGGCAGTTTCCTGATGGTGAGTCATGGTGGTGCCAGTCTCGGCCACAGGAGCTGTGCAGGGCTGGATGGCACTTAGAGGAAGTGAAACAGGTGCCAGGAAAACACCCCAACAGCCCAAGTCCACGCAAGCCCGGCCACGCACATCCCCAGCCCTCTCAGCATGATGCAATCTCCGGCACACTGGATGGACGATGAGGATGAGGAGTGTCCCTAAAGGCCATGACTCTGAAGGCCATGTCCCCAGGGTGGCATGAGTGGGCACAAGAAACTGAACAGACAGCAGGGTTCTGCACCCACTGGTGTTGGGGCAGTGAGGACAAGAGAGGTGACAGAGGAGGCCCAGCTGGCCATGGCACCAGGGGTCTGGGCAGTGCAGGATGGGGAAATGGTGGAGTGGCAGCACTTGCACCACTGGCACCTTCTGGGACACCCACAATCCCTGGCCCTGACAAGGGTCGGTGTCATCACAGCTGGGCTGGGGCTGGGATTAGGACTGGGGTTAGAGCTGGTGCTGAGTGAGTCCAACTCCCTACTGGATCAACTGAATGGCAGGCTGGCACATGGTCACAGGCCCCACACATCAACCCCAAATATCCCCTCTGCTCCCTGCCCCACACACTGGCCCTGGAGCATCCTTCTGCTCTGCCCCTTCTGCTCTGCACTACCCAGCTCCAGGCCATCCCCTACTCTGCCCCATACTCTGGTCCTGGAGCATCCCCTGCTCTGCTCCGTACTCCACCTCCCCACTGCACTGCTTGGGGGCAACCAACCCCCCCAGCCCTCCAGTCTCAACAGAGTAATTGGGCAAAACTGGACATTGCGAAACCTGGAAATCCCACTATGACGACGCTTCCTTCTAGCGACTCTTGAAAACCAGCCACACTGACACCGGGCTCAGAGAGCAGCCAAGCAACACTGCAGGCAGGACAGGCAGGAACAGGCAGCCAAGTGCCTCAGAAGTTTGCAAGTACTGTGAAGTCTCTGCCCAGGACTCTGCAGTCAGTGACAGCAATGGCATTCGTCCCTGATTTGGACACACTGGAGAGCAGCAGGTAAGAACAAACATGCCAGAGAGGACTTTGGGGATGTGATGCTGTGTTCCTGACCTTGACTTCACCGTCTCCCTTTGCCTTTCAGCCTGAATGAGATGTTGTATGGCCCCAACTGTCCCTGCCTGCAGAAGGTAATGCTGGGGTGGTGGGAGTGGTGGGGTCTATGTTGGATGGAAGCCAGGCTCTCACCCTGCATCCCCTTTCTTCCCCAGAAGCCCCGACTGGACTTGGAGGTGACATCACCTGGCGTGGGCATCCAGGTGACAGTGACAAAGGGACACCTTTCCAGGACCTTTCGCCGGGCTGCCATTCTGGTGGTTGGTGTGACCAAGCTCCTAAAGCAGCCATCGCACAACTTTGCTGACAGTGACCTTGGCAGCTTCTTGGATGATATTTTCGGTATGAGGGTGATGTCAGGGGTGTCACCCCAGCCAGAGGATATTCTTGGGGGATACTCTTGGACCTGGGAGCAGCATCCTTCTGACTGTCTTGCTCCCCACAGAGCCCGTCTCCTTCGAGTGCATCAAGGGCAGTTATACCAGGGCACCCATTTTCCGCTACACTCGCTCCCAGTCCTTCGACATCCTGGACATTGACCACAAGTGCTTTGTACTGGAGTCACCCACCCAGCTGGTGGCCCTGCACCTGCAGGGACCCTCTGCTGGACGGAAAGGTGAGAGCATATGCACCCATCCCAGTGTCCCTGTCCCCAGGACCACCCAGGAGCCACCCTGCAACCCCAGGACCACCCATTTACCTGTCCCCTCTCTCTGCAGTGAAGCTCAACATTGCTCTGTACCGTCCCCGGTCATCGCAGGGTGGTCCAGGGTCTGGAAGGGTGCCAGTGGCATTGGGTATCAAGGGCTACCAGCTCTACATGTCCTGTGTGATGAGTGGCACCAAGCCTATGCTGCAGCTGGAGGTGAGCAGGGGGTCTCACCAGTCTGTCCTCTGTGGGGCTAGGGGCTCCATTCCACCTTGACCCTCATTTCACCCCCTTGGCTATAGGAAGTTGACATCAGGAGGGATATTGATAGTGTGGAGCTGACCCGCTTCATCTTCTACCGCCTGGACAGCCCAGCTGAGGGCACCACCCGCTTTGAGTCAGCCGCCTTCCCTGGCTGGTTCGTTTGCACATCCCTGCAGTCCCGCCAGCCTGTTGGCATCACGAACACCCCAGACCAGGTGAACATTGCTACCTATGAGCTGAGTGGACGCTGAGGACCCTGCATCAACCTAACCGGAAGTCACCGGTTTTCAGGCTGTATGTACTAAGTACAACCCCCTAGGACACAACTCCCCTGCCCATCTATTTCATGTGAAATTAGCAGCTCTGGGCCCCATGGGCTCGAGCCACCCCAATCTGTATTTATTTATTTATTTATTTATTTGCTTGTTTATTGTGTCTGCCCACTACTTTGGTACTTATTTATTGTGCATCCTTATTTATTTTTGCTTTTAATTTGTATATGGATGGAGGTGGAAATAAAAAGTTTTCTAGGACAGCATTGCGTAGCTCATTGCTCATGGGGGATGGGGTTATGGATGGGAAAACCATTATGCTTTGGCTGCTTTTTGGGTGAAAACCCAGGGAGTGGAGGGCCACCCCACAGCCCAAGGAACACCCTGACCCGTGCAGGACCCTCCACGACTCTGTCTCCATGCCCACACTGCAGCTGGGAGGTGTCTGGGGTGGGCATCCCATGGTGGATCGCCAGCAGCCCTGGCAACTGCCTGGAACTGTCATGTCTGCCCCAGCAGCGGCCAGCACATTGCATAGTGGGCTACAGTGCAGCAGGACAATGAGTGGCATGGCGTAGTGTGGCATTACAGGGTGTGCCATAGTATCACGTAGTATGATGTGGTGTACCATATCGTGCAATTTCACACCACACCATGCTTTACCATGTGGCACAGCATGGCGCAGCGTAGCATGGTGTGCCATGCCATTGCGTGGTATTGCCCGGCATTGGATGGCGTGGTATGGCATTATGTGGCATTGCACGGCATGGCATGGCACAACATGACATTGCGTGGCCAGACGTGGAACGGCATCGCACACCGTGCCGTGGCACGCTGTGACCTGGCTCAGTGTGGCACGACGTGGCTTGTCACAGCTGTTGCAACGGGTGTCATTGCAGGCACCCACGCACCCCTGCTCCTATCCTATCCCGCCCCGCCCCGCCCCGCCCCGCCCCGCCCCGCCCCGCCCCGCCCCGCCCCGCCCCGCCCCGCCCCGCCCCGCCCCGCCCCGCCCCGCCCCGCCCCAGTGGCTGCGACGGCCGGAGGGGACATATTGTCACCGCCCCCTACCCCCCTCAGCCAATAGCGGAGCCAAAGCTGGCGTTTGGCTCTCCCCATTGGTCGGTTTGAAGAAGGCTGTGGCCAATAAAGACGGCCCGGCGGTTGTTGGGAGTGGTGGTGGTCGCGCTGCGGCAGCGCCCGGGTTGGAGCGGCCCGGAGCCTCGGATCTGCCTCTGAGGAGTCCCGGTACTGGGGGGTGCGGGCGGCCCAGGGGCCTCTGGGGGCGGAGGAGAACGGAGCTATGAGGTCCTGGGATGCGGGGGCACTGCAACCTGCGGGCCCTCTGGGGCGGGTACTCAGTGTGGGAGGATTGGGGATGTGTTGGGGGGTCATGCTGCTCTTGGGGCTCAGTGGAAGCCTTGGGAAGCAGAGGGCGGGGGGGGTTGACGTGTCCCTAAAGCCCAGGGTGAGATGTGGGTGATCGGGTGAGACTATGAGAGTATTAGGGGCCGGGGCCCTGGGGATGGGGTGATGCTGGTCTCTGCCTGTGAGATGCCCTGGTGCTGCAGGCTAGACTGGGGTTGTCAGAAGTATTCTCTCTTCTCCTGTTGAGATACTCCTTGCTTTTTCCCTCTTACTTGTGTTAGAAGAGGGCGTCGGTGCAGGCCTATAAGATACACAGCTGAGATGGAATCACGGGCAGCATCTCCCTTTTCCTTCTACAAACTGAGCCGTGCACGGTTGAGGTGTTGAGTGGCATCACGCTGTGAGGGTCAGGAAGCTTAAGTGCCAGTGGGCCTCTGGGCAATATCATGTGCGTGGGAGTTTCTGGGAGCAGCATTGCCAGGCTCCCTAGGCAGGGAGGTCCAGAGGTGCGCAATGTAGTGTTTGAGAGGAACAGAAATCCATTGTCACGAGTACTCGTTCTTTGAGTACTGAGACCATGCTGTGTGCGCTGCATTTCCTGTCATCTCTCTGCAGCGCAAGGAAGGAGGCAGCTGCAGAACTGCCAGGCAGCCAAGGAAAGGCTGAAATGCCCAAGTGCAAAGTAGGTTAGGAGGATGTTGGGCTTGGATGAGATAATATGTAAAGGTCTGTGGTATGGCTGGCTCTCACCACTGGCCAGTGTCTACCTTCTCTGGCCTGTGTGCAAAGAACCAGCTCCTGCCAGGGCCTTGCTGCCTGGGCTCTGCTGCCCACAGCACCCTGGCACCAGTCTATAGTTACTGGCAGCAGGAGCAAAGGCGTGGTTTGAGTGCTGGCATTTTCCAATGGCTGATTCTGTCTCTTCTGCAAACTTTTTGAGACTCTGTGAAACTTTCTCATCTCAGCTCTTGGCTCTGGCAGAACAAGCCTTTCTGTTAAAAATTCAGGTTTGGAACCAGATCTCGAGGAAAGGGCGATGGGAGTCTTACCACTGGTTTTTAATGGCAGCTTCCAGTGGCCTTTGGAATATGTTAATATCAGGAAGGGGCATTTTCTGTGCTTCTGGCAGGAAAATGTGAAGAGAAGAAGCAGGATCAAAGAGCAAACCAGTCCCTGTCACCAGGCTCTGGGAAACACCACTAGTAGAAATGAGAGAAGATTCATGACCTTTCTTTTCGGCATAGTGCAGCACTTGGGCAGAACAGAGGATGGTCCTCGCTCTCTAGGCTCTTTCTTACAGATTAGAACTTACGCAGGCATTAATCTTCCCAGAGGACTGAGCTGCTACCCTGGAGCAGAGGGATGGGAGAACTCCACAGCTGGCTGCTGTCAGAGGGCTCCAGTTTTGTGTGGAGGAGGAGGGGAGGACAGAATTGTGGGAGCTGACAGTGGCCTGCTGTCCCACCTTCCTGCTTAGCTGCAGTGCCTGGACAGCTGCAGGGCTTGTGGATCAGCCACACTGCAGTGAACTCTGGTCAGGATTCTCTGAGGCACCACTATAACCTGCAGCATGGCAGCAGCATGACCTCAGCTGTCTGAGACACACAGGGGAGTTTGGGAGCCTCCAAGTCCACTACCTGCCAGACTATCACCTGCAGGAATCATTTTGGTTAGTTTTGTTGTCCATGGGAAGTTTTGTGACAACCTTGGATGTTAATGGCTTGTGTTGCTTTTCTGTTGCCACACAAAAGAAAAAGAATTAATAGTATGTGGTAGTATTCCTTGCCAGGTTTTTGATTTCTGAAAGCTACTCCTAAGCTCCTGTGTCTGAGACAATCAGCAGTGGGTTAGATATTTAACTCTTTCTGCTTTTCTTATGGCTGATAAATAACCTGATAAATTGTTAAATAACCTGATAACTTGTTGGACTTTTACAGACCCTTTTTAAAGGTCTGGACTAATCACCTGAATCCACCCTTAGAACCAGTTTCTAAATTCAAGCATGTAAGTAAGAAGTTTGAGTCCTTCATGCTGTGAGTCCGGGTAGAATGGGGTCCCCTGTTGAGAATGAGTGTTTTATGGTTGCTTAAAGAATCACTTGTAAATGTATCAGCAAAAGCAGGTTTTGTATAAAAGTGAAAGCATGACATAGTTCATTGTCAAGGTTCACTCTACTACTTACTGGATGGTTAAAACACATAGAGAAAAAGCAAGCTAAAATCTAAAATCAATCAATCTAAACCCAAAACCAACCCAAAAATTGTCTGTGTGGAGGCTGGGGAAGTGGGGCAGGGGAAGGAAAGGGTAAGGATAAAAATTAATAAGGATGGTCCATTGAGTCACAAGATTCAGAGCAGACTGCCTTGCTGATCTGAGCACTGGGCTTGGCCAACAGTTTAGGCCTGAAGGTTCTAACAGCACTTAACAGCACTTAATGAATAGGTTAAGATCAACAATATAACAAAGAATTCATATAGAATTTACTGTAGCACAATAATAACTTGCTCACAGGCTTGACTTAAAAATCTAAAGTACTTAAGAACCAAGGAAAGCCACATTCATGGAGCATTTGCTCTAGCATACTTATACACACATAGACCTAAAGATTTTGTCCAAGGTATATATATATCTGAAAAATTCCCCTCAAATTCAGTGAAGGACTCATGTTGCTGCCTTTGTATCTTCTCAACAGGCAAAGGGTTGAGCCTTGGGGAAAGGGGGCATCAGCCCAGGCTCTGTTGGCATCATTCGCTGTTCTCCAAGTTCAGCAAACATGAGAGTTTGCTGGCTCTGAGAAGCCCCACTCAGAGGGCGATGCTGGTCACAGCCCATACAGTCCAAGAGAGCTCAAAAGGTCTCACTCAGGATCACTTGCTTATCAGGTCACTTTAGTCATTATAATTTTTCATCCTGGCTGCAATTCGGATCTGTAACTTGCTTTGAAAACCACATCCCCAAGTCAGGGTCATGAGTTCCTGACTCCAAATGGGGGACATACCACAGATTGCTAAATAGCTGGCAATGAGTCAGCTAGCTATTTTTCAAGGGACTTTAGCTTAGTTAGGAGTTTCAGTTTGGGAGACTGATCCTTTGCCCATGTCCTGGTGGGTGTTATGTTATTGTTGTGTTGACAGCTGCTTTGTCACATGACTGTCTCCTGGGCCAGCTGTCAGGGTCTGACCAAGCTGCTCTCACTTTGGAGCCGAGGGCTGCTTTGTCTTTCCAGGTTGACGGAAACAAGAAGGATGTTCTTGAGAATGTGATGGAGGGTGCTCAAGAGGATGGCAAGCTTGGAGCCAGATCCACGCATCACACTGGCCACATTGCTCAGAAGAAGCCTTCAAATACATCTCAGAGAGCAGGAGGGGTGCACCTAGTGCAGCCAGGGAACAACATGACACTTCCTGCTTCCGCACAGACTAGAGGCAGGGTCCCACCTTCAAGCTCTGGTCACCTAAAGCCAGAAAGGAACCAGAAGTCTGCACAGAAGACTGTCACTGCAGCAGCACCTCAGGTGGGAAGTGACCAACCTCCTCCTGGGGCACCTCACTTCCTGAATGAGGGGCTGCAGGACAGGCTGGTCTGCCACAAGGAAAACCTCAACCCACGAGCCTTCACATCCCCAGAGCTGATCAGAACTTTCCAATCTGATGCAAACAGTCTCAAGAAGAAGAGAGTCTTGGCCCACAGGCAAAGCTCAGCTGTAACGTCAAGGCCTGTTCTGGGTCCAAAAGACAGAATTAGTAACCACCAGGCTAAGGAAGAGCCAGTTCTGGATAAATTCAGGAAATCCCTGCCAGAATCAAAGAGCATATCTCAAAATACAAGTATCAGAACTCAGCCACTGCAGCCCTCTCGGTTCCTTCCTGCTTCTGCTAATTTGCTACATAAAAACCCAGGGACAAGCCAAGGAAAAACTACTACAGTGAGGCAACCTGGTACAGCCCCAGGGGGAAGTCTTAAGCACCACAGCCAACCTCTCCCAGTGAGAAGGTTTTCCACCAAGCTTCCCACCTTGGGCAAGCCCCAGAGGACCACAAATCTGAAATCCAGCCTGCACCCAGGTGTCACTTTGCCATGGCCAAGGCCCATGGTTAAAGAGGGGATGGACAGGAAGGACATGAAGATTGTGCCTCCTGGACACACAGCAGCATCCCAAGGGACAGGTCACCCAAACCAGTCTCACAGCATACACAGTTCCAAAACTCATGTACTTGAGGATGATTTGAGAAGTTGGAGAAATCAGCTTAAACCAGAGCTGCTGATGGCAAGTAGCATGCAGGCTAGGCGCATTCCAAGGATCCCATCAGCTGCAGATCGTAAGTAAGTAGCAGCTCTGGCTGTCTTGGTCCTGCCTCCAGGAAACAGCAGAGTTTAAAGGATTTGACTGGGTGAGCCAGCACCATCCTGCTGAAAACAGAGTCCAAAGTCTTTTATCGGTGAAAGTTTTTTGGGAGGTTGATGCCCTGAAAAATAAGGGGTTGGGGATGATGTTGGGTGGCACCCTGGGTTCCTCTCCCACTGATTCAATAAGTGGAAGGAGAGTGTGTGGCCACTCTCCTGCTTTAGCCTCAAGGCTAAAAAAAACTTGAGAGTTTTTTCCTTTCCCAGTCTAGAGCTCGGGTGTGTTTCTGAGATAGATATACTGATTCTTTTTAAGAAGCTGAAGTTGGCTAAAGGGAGATTCCAAGGAAAAACAGCCAGCTCTTGCCAAGCTTCTGGGGTGGTAACTGTGATCTCTCGGTCCTTGGACAGGAAACAGCTGGAGGAGTGGTTGGCATCCAAAGGCAAGAAATACAAGCGGCCACCGATGGCACTGCTTCAGAAGCAGGCAGTGAAGCCATCCTGCAGAAAGGTCAATGCAAGAGAGAAGCAAGAGAATCCAGAGCAGCACTGCCAAGCAAAGATCAACAACATATTAACTGAGTGCCTGAAGCTCATTGAGGAGGTGGGAATGGGAAAGGAGCTGCTTGAATGAGCTTCTCCTCTCCTGGAGCGTGCCAGGGGATCAGGGCCGTGTCCCTCCAGTAGCTAAGAGGGATTGGGAACAAGTGTTCAGTTGCCAGAGGGGAAACATAGGAAAAAAAAAGTTCTCATAAAGTTATGGGTAGGCCAAAGGCATGCAGTGAGCTGTGCTGACTGGGAGAATGGAGAGGTACCATGTCAAAAAAGACTGTTGTGGTTTAACCTCAGCTAGCAGCCAAGCCCCATGTAGCTGCTCATGCAGTCCTCTACCAGTAGGACTGGGGAGAGAATCATATGGGTAAAAGACAAAAGAATTCATGGGTTGAAGTAAAGACAGTTTAATTGGGAAAGCAAAAGCTGCACACACAAGCAAAGCAAAACATCGACTCCCTGCTTCCCATGGCCAGGCAAGTGTTCTACCACCTCCAGGAGAGCAGGACCCCATCACATGCAGTGGTGACTTAAGAAGACAAACAGCATCACTCCAAATATCTCCCCGCTTTATATACTGAGTATAGGGTCTGGAATATCTTTTTGGTCTGTTGGAGTCACCTTTCCTGCCTGTGTCTCCCCTCAGCTTCCCACACACCCCCAGCCTCCTTTCCAGTGTGACAGCACAAAAAGTAGAAAAGGCCTCAGTTCTGTGTAAATCCTGTCAGCAATAGTGAAAATACCTCTTATCATCACATTTGTGTTTATCACAAATCCCAACCACAGCTCCATACCAACCACTGGGAAGGAAATTAATTCTACCCCAGCCAAAGCCAGCATGGGCCTCGTGTATGTCACTGGGTGTCATGGCACCTGGCAGTGCAGTCTCCAGCAGCAGCCCAGGCTAATTGAGCCAACTTGAGGTAGATCCATGGTGGGTGTCACAGCTTGAGGTAGGGCCCTGGTGGGCAACAGTTGCTGGGAACACTGACTGCTAGCCCTGCTCCAGGATTTTCTGGGCCCAGTTAATGCCAGCACTGAAGTCTATCCTTTGACACCCCTCTGGAATACTAGACTCAATTATCCAAGGGGAAGATAGAGGCAGGACAGCTTTTATCTGCCATGGTTATGTAGGAGACTTGCAAACCCAGACTTTTGAGGCCCTTGTCCTGAAGAGTGCCGGGAGCTGTGGTCAGGCACGGACTGTTTCCTGGTTCATACACTTGTCCATGCCATGGACACCTTTCTTCAGGCCCTTACCCTTCTCCTTGCAGGGTGTCCATGCAGAGGAGCTCATGGCAGTGCTGTCCCTTGTGCCCCAGGCAGAGAAATTTGCCAAATTCTGGATCTGCCAAGCAAAGCTGCTGGCCCGGAACGGCCCCTTTGATGTATTGCAGCTGTACAGAGAAGCAGTCAGTGCTGGGGCTGAGGTGAGTGGGGCATGCCAACTCCCTGTGTTCCCTGCCTCTGCACTGGAGGGCTTCCTTGAGAACCAGGGGCCAGATTTTGGAATGAGTTTAGCAGTATTAGTCACTGGTGAAAAAGTCCTTTAGAATGGCGAGTCCCATTCCATGCTGCTGGATATGCCCATGCAGGGTGGGCACCTGGTCAGCTGTGCTGGGTGCTGATGGATCCCTCTGGGCAAAGGGGAATCCTGCAGCCTCTTCCTGCTGTCCTCAGCACAGGGTGTAATGGTGCAGCAAAAGCCTTTCCTCCTATTCAGCTGTAACTCTGGTCTCCATTCCCATGCCAGACCTGCCTTGACCCATGTTCTGCTTTTCCTGCAGCCAGTCGAGGAGCTCAGGGAAACTGCTCTCAATATTTTGAAGGATGCAGGCCAAAAATTGGAAGGTAACCTGAGCATTGTGGGGCTGACTGGAGCTTGGGCAGGCGGGGGCTCCCTGGTGTTGCTAGCCAGGAGGCAACACGGTTTATAGTCTGTTCCAGTACCTCCTGTCCCTCCTGATGAGCGTTGTGAAAGTCTGGAATCCTGATCTGAAAAATGGGACACTGCCCGGGCTAGGGAGGGTCCTGGCCCAGCAAGCCTCTGCAGGCAGGCACCCTGCCCCTATCCAGAGTGCAGAGGTGTAATCCCTCCCCAGCAGCCGTTCTCTGCAACTGTGTTGCCCTTTTCCTCTCCTGCCAGGAGAAAAGGTGGAGGAACCTATTCCTTGGGAGCCTAGGACGCCCAGTCCAGGTGAGAAGCAGCCCACAGCATCGACTCCAGGCCTGGTGGGGAGGCCTGTGACCTCCCTTCCCCTCTCAGTCAAGTTACAGGTTACATCTGCATCCAGGTAAGGCTGAACCTCCTGTTCCTGGTAGCACACACCCTCCATGCCAGTGGTCCTCCACAGGGTTTACCCAAGGCTCTTGTCCTCTCCACAGAGGAAGGGAATTCCTGGAAGGCCTAGAATTGAAATTTCTGACACCTGTGCGGCGCTCAGTACGAATTGAGAGAGCTAGGAGTCACTACCCAGAGATGCTGAAAGACCATGATCCTGTGGTGTCATCCCTCAGTGAAATCCTGCATGCTGAGGAGGAGACTTGCTTCTTCTTCCGGAAAAACATGGCTTTGCCAGAAGTGACAGAGCTGGAGGGTTTGAGTTCATATCCCCTCAAGAGCTCCCGAGGGGTTCCCAGCAGGAGCAGCCTGCCTGCCCACCATGCTGCCTCGTACACACGCCCCTGACTGCTCTTGCTGCCCCTCAGATGTAGAGGTGAGGGGATGGCACAGAATAAGCCTGTATCCAATATCTAAATGCTGATTTACATATATTAAAACTTGCAGTAGAGATGTGTGTGGGCTAGGGAATGGTGTGGAGACACCAGCTGTGTCTCCTGGGATTGTGTCCCCCAGGACCGCCCTCAGCTCCTCTGCCACGTGACACACCCTCTGGTTTTCCTGCTGTAGAATAGTGTCAGTTGGATGGTGATGTTCCAGGCACCTCCCAGTGTGTGGAATGTCCTGAGTGATTTGATCTGGAATTGCCTCGTGCCCTGCCTGGACAGCATCTGTATGTCCTCTGCTGAGAGGCATATATACAGACCTGGTGTCTGGAGGCACAGGTGGTAGCAATGGCTCTGCCTAAGGGGCTCGGGGACCTGCAGTGTCCCAGCAGCTTCTGTGCATGCACAAAGAGTTGCAGAGGACCTTGGGGTTGAGCAGGACAGGACCCCAACTCCTGGACATGGTTGGGGTCTGGGGACAGATGAGCCCTCTAAGTGCACTCAGGCCTCCTCTGCTGCTGTCCCTGCACTTGGAGCAGGCAGGAGCACAAGGTACCAGGCAAGGGGCTGGTGAGGGGATTGGCAGGTGCTCCCCGCTGTGAACAGTGACCATATGGCAGCTGCGGAAGGTGGGGGAGCCCTACTGTCATCCACCCAGCCCCAGCAAGCAGTGGTCCTGGCCCCATCATGCTCTTTTGCCTCCCCTCTCCCTCACAATGCACCCAACCCCAGCCTTGGCTCAGCATCTCTGTTGAGTCATGGATGCTGGCAGAAGTCTCAGAGCAGCGTGCTGGAGTTCTGGCATGAGGCTGGCTCCACTCTGTGGAATGCTGCTGGCCTGGCCCCCTCTGCAGAGGTGGGGATAACTTGGGGCTACCACCTTCTCCCCAGGGGCTTGTGCTTGTCCCAGCTGCTGGACGAGGATTTGGAGACTGCCCTTTGCCTCCACCTCTCAGGTGCAGGGACAGACCAGTTTGCCTTTGAAGCAGCCAGTTTTATGTCTCTGTGGTGCCAGGAGTTTTGAGTATCTTTTATAAATATAAAAGGGAAGAAAAAAGAAGAGGGGAACAGCAGGTGAAGGGGGTTCCAGTGGAGCAGCTGTCACCTCCAGAGCCCCACCCCCTCCACTCAGCACTGCAGTGCTCCTGGCCAGGCCCAGAGGCTAAAGGGGCAGGGGCTGCTGGGACCCCAGCTGCTGCAGTGGGGCTTCCAGTGATACTGCAGCAGTGGCACTGCCTGTTCACCCTGGTGTTGAATGGCTGCAGGCTGGCATTGAGCTGGTGAGAGAAGTGAGGAGAGGTTAAAGGAGCAGGAGCTAGCAGGCTTGGGGGGCCCTCCGTCTCTGGGCACAGTCAGGAGAAGGTCCCAACTGCCCAGGGACAGGTGTGACAGACCATGGAGTCAGGGGCCATGGTCAGTCACCAGCCACCTGTGACCACCAGAGGTGGTAGCTGGCAATGAATAGCTTCGATCTGGCAGTGCAAGTGGTCCAGGGCCACTGAATGCCCTCCTGTGGGTCTGGCACCTGGCATGACAGCAGTTGGCATATGGTCAGGCTTCTCCATCATCTTCCTCCTCCCCGCTTGAGTCCTGGGGGACCTGAGACAGTGCAGAAGGGCTCAGTGGGCACAAGACTCCAAGGGCATCAGGATGGCAGGATGCCCATGTCCTTCTGCCCCTCTGTTCCCTGCCACCCACCTGCTGGCCAGGATCGCCACACTGGGCCAGCCAGGGAGGAAGGGCAGTGACCGCATCCCCTGAGTCCAGGCGAGAGTGCTCCACTGTTGACTCATGGGCCATCTGTGGGCAGGTGGACAAAGCTTCCAGAGAGAGGCTGGCACCAGCCAGCCAACGGGTTGGGTGTCCACCCAACACCCCTATCAGCCCCCTGCCCCCCTCAGGCAGGTAGGGAAACTGAGGCGCAGTGGGTGACCAGCAGGCGCTGGGGGCTGCGTACCAGGACAGGGGGTGCCCGGAAGAGGTAGCTGAAGGGATAATAGAGGAAGTTGATGAAGGAGGCAGCATAGAGGTCTGCATAGCGCATCAGCTGGTTGGCAAAGAGTGTCTGACGTGAGCCACAGCGGAAGAGGCTTCCCATCTTCCCATAGCACATGTCCATCTCATGTGTGACTTTCTGTGGGTGCAGCAGGACAGTCAGGGCACCCAACGACCCCTGGGGGACACCCCACGGAGGAAGTTGTGGCAGGGGGTGAGCTGAGCTGTGTGTCAGCTGGGATAGTGCCCTTGGGTGTCACCTGGATCCGACGCTTGATGGAGCTGATGTCTGGGCGCTCGTTACTGCCACTGTCCAAGTGCCTAGAATGGATCAGACCCAGCTAAGAGCTCACCTGGAGGGTTCCCCACAGGTGCTCCCACCCCTGCCTGTCTCTCACCCCAACCGACTCACTGGTACAACTCGGCCAGGAAAACATCCAGGCTCCGCAGCTCTTCAAACAGCTCTGCAAGGGCAACAGGGCCAGCTCAGTGCAACAGCATCACCCACTGCCCAGCATGACCGACAAAGAGGGTCAGGGCAATGGGCAATGGCCACTGAGGCAGTTTTGCCATCAAGGGGTGTAGGAGGCTCCAGGCCTCTTCCCCGTGTATGGCAAAGTCTGTGTCCCCAACCCGGCACTGCTCACCACTCTTCTCTGTCCAGACCTGGAGTTCACGGGCCAGCTCAGGAACCACCAGAAAGGTGCGCCAGCCCTGCCGCTTCTTGGATTTGAGGATGTCCCCAAAGATGTGGTCCCCCATGTAGAGGATGTCTTTGCCCTTCACACCCAGGAGGTCGCACACCACATCTGAGGAGCCTGTGACAGCCAGGGATCAAGGTGGGGTGGGGGGGATATATTCCCCTATGCTGCCCATAGAGTCCAGGCAGAGCCCAGCTGGGCACTTACCACCGGAGTAGACAGCACAGTGCTGGAGAGGGCCAGTGTATGTCCCAATGCGCAGCTTCCCCGTGTCCTGCAGGAACAGAGGACCCCAGGATGGGGACACTGTTATCTGTGCCTGCTTCGTGTCCAACCAGCTGTGAATCTACCTTGCTATGCCCACGGGAGCCTTCTCAGTGCCTAAATAGTGCCCACCACCCCAACTAGCCCTGCAGCAGGGAAGAGGTCCCCACCGTGTCGACTTGGCGCAGGACGGTGCCCTCAGCAAAGAAGAGGGGCTTGCGGGTGTCCACCACAATCAGATCGAAATAGGACCTCCAGGGGCGCTGTGGGACATCAGCCTGCCGATGCCGGGGAGGGGGTCAACAAGAGGATGCTGATAACACCCAGCGTGTCCCACCCACCCCACAGTGGGGACAGACTCACCTTGTCCTCATTGCTGAAGTCAAACAGGTAGGACATGATGGCCTGCAAGGACATCTGGCATCATCATTGCGGCCCCCAGGGAAGGCAAGACGATGCCTGTGCTTCAGCACATCCCTTCTGCCTCCCCCACCCAGGGCCGGCTGGACCTGGTGGTGGAGTACATGGACACTCCCTACTCACATCAGTGTAGGTGTAGTCACTGTTTGTGGCCAGGAAGACCTTCCCCACTTCCTTCATGCGGCTCAGCAGCAGTGGCACACGGGGCTAGTGAGGGGCAAGTCAGTGGGGGGGAGCACAGAGGTGGCCACAAGGAACTGACTGAGGGGCACAGAGTAGGGAGGGGTCCATAGGGGTCTGCACAACTCACATCCTTCACCACATATTTCTCCAAGTTCTCTAGCGTCTTCTCCTTGAGGCAGCCCTGCAGAAGGGGTGGGGTGGGGCTGGCCAAAATCTCCCAGGGTGTGTGTGTGGGAAAACCCCAGCACGCTCAGCACCCACCACCCAGCCCCTGCCCATTGCACCCACAGAGAGGTGGACATGGTCCATGGCCTCGCGCACATCCTGGAACATGCTGCGGAAGGACATGAAGAGGTTCCCATGCTTGTAGCCGGTGTCACAGCTGCAACAGTCAGGAATGGAGGGGGTGAAGGGGCTGCCCTG
This sequence comes from Chamaea fasciata, assembly GCF_029207755.1. NCBI lineage: Eukaryota > Metazoa > Chordata > Aves > Passeriformes > Sylviidae > Chamaea > Chamaea fasciata. The sequence continues at coordinate 1,411,221 of NW_027094115.1, read as the reverse complement.
CTAAGGGAAACTTCCCTCAGGATTTACCGTCTGATCCAATACCAAGCCCCCACCCATCACCTCCCTCTTACTTGACATATCTGGAGCAGTTGGTGAAAAAGTCCACGAGACAGGCATAGAGGTGGGCCTCTGTGGGGGAGGGGCCTGTGAGAGGGGGTGCAGGGTGCAGCACCCCAGGGTGGTGGGAGGGCCAGGACAGGGGGGGTTCTCACTCACCTGTGAGGTTGAAGAGGGTGTTGAGGATGTGGAAGCGCTTCATGTCATCCCGCTGGATGAACTTGTTGGGGTAATAGTGGAGGATTTCGGCTCTGGAGGAGGGAGCACAGAGCTGCACTCCACCCTGAGGGACCCCTCAACTTCCCCCTGCCCCAGGGGTGGTGAATTCCCAGACTCACCCCTTGAGGAAGCGGAAGCCATGGGCACAGACTAGCAGGTTCCCGTGGGAATCCACCTTCAGCAGGTTCCCATACATGGCATCAAACACCAGCCCCCTGCACCACACAGCTGTCAGTGGGTGGGGGGCTCACTTCCCCTCCCCTCCCGTCTCTGGGACCCCCTCCACAAACTGACCGGGTGGGGAAGGTGGGGTCATATTTGTAGGCAAGGATCTCAGGAGGATACCCAATGGCAACAAGGTGCTCCAGCAACAGGGTGAAGGCCAGCTCCTCATAGTCAGGGGACTTGTACACTGCAGGGGGGAAAGGGGGATATGGGCAGGGGCCGAGGGATTCCCACCACTACCCCACGCTGCCTTAGGGCCCCCCTAAAACGCACTGGCCAAGGTGTAGTCCATGTCAAAGCCAAAGCACTTGATCTTCTCCAGCGCCAAGCTCCGGTTGACGAAGATCCTGGGGGTGACCATGCAGGGAGTTACAGGGTGAGGAGAGGTTTAGGGCTGGGGGTGGCATATAGGAAGAGATGGGGTCATGTTCCCCTAACCCAGTCTCTGGTCAGTGCCCTGGCAGGGTTGCATGCTCACCCCAGCCCAGGGCCCCCATGGCAAGTTATTGCAGCAGAAAAATCGGTTATGGAGCTGGAGGAGGGAGGGAGGGGCAGAGGGTGCGACGGGAGGGGGGATAGTGACTGCTGTTGGGACCTGCCCCCACCCCGGTATGTCTAGATGACAGCGAGAGCCTCTGCCCTCTCCCGATACGACAAGGGTCCTCTCCCATACCTGAACCCCGGGGCCCTTTCTTCGGGTCCTGCTCCCCTCCGCATGTGCCCTCCCACCTATCCTTCCCCAAGCCCTCTCCCCGCATCCCCAAGTCCTGCTGCTCCCATTGCCCGCCAGTCCCCCCGCATTCCCCAGCCCACCGGTGCTGGCAGTCCCTCCGGAGGGCCTGCGGGTCGCCCTGCCGCGGGCCCCGGGCCGCCGCCGGGCCCCGCTGCCCCTCGCTGCCCATCGCCACCGCCTCCGGTCACCGCCTTCGGCCGCCGCCACTTTAACGGCGCCCTGCGGAACGGCCCCGCCCAGGCCACCGGCCGTGCCCGGCCCCGCCTCGGGCAGCACAACCGGGACGGAGCCGCGCACCCCGAGGCGGTGACCCCCAGATGGGTCAGGCATCGCCCCGTGCTCCCCTCACGGGGTACGGACACCTCCTCACGCGTGGCCCCCGCGCACGGGGAGGGCTCCCCGTTCCTCGGCCGTGCTACCACGCTGCCTCCGTCGTGTCCCCCCCCGCGACCCCCGAGCCCTGGGCTGCTGTTTGCCCAGCGGCGCCGCTGGCAGCGGGAACCGCCCGGCGGCGAATCATTAACCGGGGTCAGCGACCGGCCTCGCCGCCGCCCCAAAGCCGCCCCGATGGGCGCCGCGGCCGCGGGGGGGCTGCGGAGAATACATCCAAGCCTCACAACGGGGAGATCGGGACAGGATGGAGCACCCACGTCCCGTGGGACGCAGCGACCCCCGCCCTACGGCGCTGGGTTAGCGTCCCCACGCAGCACATAAAGCACCTCCTGAAACCTACGTGTATCGCCCCATGGGACCATCTCCCGCCCTCAAACACTCCCGGCTGCCCCCGCCGAGGTTCTTGCGACACCCCGGGGCCGCTGACGCGGGGCCCCTGGACCGGCCTTGACCCAGGCAGGAGGGAGTATCCCACGGCACATGGAGGGGCGGCAGAGCAACTGCTGTCCCAGAGCTGTGGAGGGACGGACACACGGCCGCACACACACACACACGCACGCATCCCCCCACACCGGGGATGGGGCTCATGACAGGGGCAGCCGGCCCCAGGTGTAGGGCCGCGATAACCCCTGCGCAGGGCTGTTTTACAGCTCCTCCCATGATACAGGGGGCATGTGGGGCTCTTATCTTTGCCCCCAGCTCCCTCCCAGGGCACAGGGCCAAGGCAGGGAGGGCTATGGCGCAGCACCTGGCCCCAACAATATCCCAAATCCCCAGAACCACAGGCAGCACTGGCATACGAAGGAAATCTTTATTAAGTCCGAGGTAGCAGCAGTGACAGGAGGCCAGAGGGCAGCCCCCAGGGCCCCCGAGCAGGATGGTGTCCACAGCACTATGGCAATGGAGGCAAAGCTGAACACTGCAGAGCCTGCACGAAGGGTACTCCACGACTTTGTTCCAGGGCAGGCAAGGACCAACCTCTGCCCTTCCCCCAAGAAATCACTACCAGGGGATGAGTAGAAGTGAAAAAGTGACCCCCAGTAACTGCTTATCTACAGCTACAGCAGATCAGGGTGTATTACCTGGGGGCAGATACAGCCATGGCAGCACACCCCCCCCCCCCACAATATTAGCGCCAAGACAGTTATATTAAAAAAAAAAAAAAAAAAGATACTTCAGTGACAGCACTATGCGCAGATGGGCGCAGCCACCACCCCACAGCAGGGAGCCTCAGTGGCCCCTCGAGCGAGGACAGCAGTGGGAAGCATGAGCACTGGGAGCCCGGGTGCCCTCACACCTTCAGGACAGCGAACCTGAAGACAGCCATGATAGCAGCGCTAATGAGGCCGGAGATGGGGACAGTGACAAACCACGCCATGAAGATGTTTCGGAAGAGGCGCCAGTCCACTGCCTTCCTGGAGCGCAGCCAGCCCACTGAGACCACCGAGCCCACCTGCCCAAGGAGTCAGGGCACTGCTCAGCACCAGAGCAGGCATCTGCACCCCTCAAACATGCACTCCTTTACCCCCACAGGCCAGAGCCCTGGATCCTGCTCCAGGCTGTGGGGACCTCACAGAGCGCAGGCAGGGACTGCAGGGCAAGGAGTTGCCACCCCAGAGGGGTGACAGGACCAGAACCCTGCAGCACTTGGGTTCCCACAGCCTCTTGGCAGAGCCTAGGGAACCATGAAAGGGGTTTTATTCTCCCATCATCTCCCAACTGCCCCAGGGACCCACCCCGAGGCCGGGCAGTCGCTGCCACCTCACATTGAGATTGCCAGCAGCAGAGCTGGGAGCTGACAGTGGCCAGCAGCCCAGCGTGGGGTCTCCCACACAGCTCAGCCCTTCAAGCACCAGGATTCGGGAACACTGAGCTCCCACTGAGCCAAAGCCATTCCCCCGCTACCCCTCTTACCTTGCAGTGGGTTGTGCTGATTGGGAGGCCGACATTGGAGGCAATGACCACCGTCAGCGCTGATGCCAGCTCAATGCTAAAGCCGCTGCAGGGACAGAAAGCAGATCAGAATAGGGGCGCTGGATACCCCAAAACACCCCGTGGGCACAGCTCAAGGCAGTGCAGCTTGGCTCTCTAGACCCCCAGATGAACCCCCCAGGATGCAGCAAGGTGTTGGGAGCTACACACACCCCAGCTCTGCCACTGAAACGCTCAAGACAGAAGGGAGAGGGGCTCCTGGAGCAGAATGCAGCTCTCAGGCTGCCTGGAACATCCCCTCTGCTCCATGATAGCCCTTACCTGGATGGTGTGATGGGAGTCAGGTCCTTCCCCATCGTCTGGATGACTCTCCTTCCCCAGACCCATAAGCCAATGCAAATCCCTGCACCCCCATAGAGAAGCAGCCAGATGGGAGTTGCCACCTTGGTAGCCACATCGCCCGTCTGATAGACCAGGAAGAGTGCAACCAGGGGCCCAATGGCATTGCTGGAAGAGAAAGGGGATCTGGTCTAGATGGCCAAAGGCTCTTGGCAAGATAGAATAACCCCGGAAGTGTTCAAGGCCAGGTTGGATGGCACATGGAGCAACCTGTTCGAGAGGAACATGTCCATGGCAGGGGCTTGGAACAAGATGATATTTAAGGTCCCTTCCATCCCAAACTATTTTGTGATTCCATAATTCTGTGAGCACTAGCCCCAGCTACCAGCCTCCCTGGCTCCCACTAACTCCACTGACCTGACATCATTGCCACCATGAGCGAAGGAGCCAAAACAGGCCGTGAGGATCTGCAGGAACTGGAAGAGTAGGGACACCTCAGGCTTGTCCTGCTCATGCCACTCGTCCAGGGAGCTACTGCTGCCCTTGTGGTCACTGGCACCCAGCTCTGCCTGGGCTGTGTTCAGGTCCATGTCTGCAGCTGGGTGTGCATCCGCCACTGCGTTGCAGTAGCTCGTATAGCTGTCCATGCGGACCCTCTTCTTAGTGTCCACCACAGACCAGCTCAGCTTCTCCCCCTCCTCACTATCCCTGGCACGCAGAGAGTCCAGGGGCATGCCACAGATAGCCATGGTGTAGGAGGTATAGCTGTTATTGCGCCGCAGGGGCTTGTCCCCAGAGTCCCCCATGCAGTCCCCCATCTTGGCAAGGTGCAGCTTGTGCAGCAGCTCCTTGTAGAGACCGGAGTCCTTGTGCACAGTGTGGTACTGGTATTGCCCACCTGAGCCCAGCTGGTGACCCACTGCCTGGCTGAGGTGGACCAGGTTGCCATTGGGCAGCCGCACAGCTCCTGCCAGTAGGGACAGCGGGTGAAAGGGTTAGCACCAAGGGGTGCCTGGCATTGGGGAAGTCTTACCACCCATATCACCCCCTGCTACTCACCACTATCAATGTTTGTTTCCTTCAGGTCAAGGCTGGGAAGCCTCTCCTGCTCCAGGGCCTCCTCCAGCTCCCCCAAGTTGAAGGAGACCATCCTCTCCTCCAGCACTGCTTGGGGGGGGATGGCCGACCCTGCATCAGCAGCAGGGCCCTTGGCGTCGCCCGGGGGCATCTTGGCCTCCTCTTGCTCCTCCTTTGGGCAAACATTCTTCTCCATCAAGGGGCTTTCAGAAGGACTTGATTTTATCTCTCCTGTGAAGAGGGGCAGCAACCATCAAACCCCTTTCCACCACTGCACCCAATGCCAGCAGCAAGCCCACGCACACCTTGTTATTCAGATATATGGCAGCCAAATAAAATTTACAGCTCCTCCCCATCCTGAACTTTGGAAACTGCTGGATAGTCAGACCTTGTTCCAGGCACAACAGCCAAACCATCTGAGCCAGCTCATCCCCTATTTTTAGACACCCCCACCCACATGGGGTGTGGTGAACACCATTATGGGGCTTTTATGTCAGTAATGTCTAGTGCAGAGGTTCCTCTTTAGGCCATGTTTGTCCCATCCCTGTGGGCAGTGGCATGCTCTGGACCCACTTCTGGAGTGGCTATGACTCCTGAAGCTGACAGGTGCCCAGAAGAGCCCAGCTCCTCTACCAGCCCAGCAGCTCCAGCCTGGGCTCCTCTCCAGCTTTCACTGGTGGATGACAAACCCAAACAGGAGATGGTCTCCACCTCCCAAAGGCAGCCTGGTTTCCTGTCCACCCTAGGGAGCCAAGCCAGCAGCACCCAGCTGTGGAAACTGAGGCTGTTCCTCCACCTCTAACAGGAAAAGCATGTTTTCTCCAGGTGAAAACATGAGGTCAGCTCCTTCAGAAAACAACCAAAACCACCTTCTTGTCATAAACACGACCATTTTCCTGTCACTTTGTTTCCTTCAAGGACTGGGTTGTGGCATCAATCCTTCATCCTGGCATCCAGTCCCAGCAGAACTATTTCCCCTTGCATGCCCACCTCCTCCCAGGGATGCTGTAGGCAGGCAGGGAGCGTGTTTGACAGGCAGAAGAACCCACCTCACAGGCAGGAGTTAAGTTAAACAGCTGGAGGATTGTCAAGAGCAGCCATAAAGCAGTTAGTCACACCCCAATTACACCAGCACAAGGACATCCCCTCATCACCAATTCCCAAGGCCCCAGCTTGCACACATCATTGATATTCACGACCACATGCAGTTTCAAGCACAGCTCTGGAGGCAAAGCTCAGGGTTGATCCTCTGGATGCCTTTCAAGAGTGTTTTGGGTATTCTGCTACAGGGAAAGGACTTCAACAGCTTTAAACTTGTGATCTGCATCAGCCAGGCCAAGGATTGCTCAGCAGGTACGAGAAGATTAAAGGTTAAAACAGGCACATTGTCTCTTGCCTTCTCTCTCCTCTATTAGAGTGGGACAAGCTGTCTGATACTGCCCACAGCTCCAGGAGAGATCACCCCACAGATCAATCAGCCCCAGACACTGCTCAGCAGCACAACAGCTGCTCCTGGGGGTGGTTTTGGGTGCCTGGGTTGGGAGCAGGCAGAGCCCAGTGTGATGAGTGCCCCAGTGACTTGGAGCAGGTTAATCTCAGAACAAAGATGAGGATTCTGCTAATAACAGGCCCACAGCTAATGGGATCTCCCACTGGGAAGAGAAGTCGGTTAGCCAGACCATGCCCTTCCCCGAGAATTGCAGAGGGACGTGGTACTTACGGTCAATTTTCTTCTTCATTCTTGGACATACAAAGAACCAGACGACAAGAGCACAGACAACAGCACTCCCCGCCGAAATTAGGAGGATACCCCACAGAGGAAGTTTGTCAAAGCCCAGCACTAGGAAATAAAACAACGAATCTTTGAAAACCTCTGGGCAAAACCCTCCTCAATATGACTGGTTTTCCCAGGCATAGGGGCTCCATCACCTGCAATGGCCCTGAGCTAATCCACCTGCCAGGGAGAAACACTGCTGGGAAGGCATCACTGACCACACTGAGACCCCAGATATACTCTCTGAGCCCCACAGGTCATAACCCCATCAGCAGCTGACCCTTCACAGCCCCTTCCCCCAGCCAAATCCTGCAGAGTGGTGCATGCCCCAGGCTCTACACAGCTCGTCTCCTCATTTGCTCCAATGTCAAAGGAAAAAAACACCTCCCAGTGTGGCTGCTGCAGCAGCAGTGCTGCTTCCCTGCTCTGGAGAAGACATGGAAGCTTGGGCTGCTCCCCCTGGAGCTCACCAGCCTCTCTGGCTACTGGGGAGGGCAGCTCTTCTGCTCCAGGAGTCAATTTAGGCTTCACAGCATCTGAGGTGATACATGACCCACTTAGGGGCATGCTCACAGGTAGACTTGACTTTGAGCAGAGGACTGGCCTCACGCAATCCCAGGTAGGGCATCAGGTGCTTGTGACTATCCAAACCCTGCATTTGCTGCTGCAGGCAGTGACTTACTGCTCCTGAAGCAGCCCAGACACCTCACTCAGGCAGAGGTCTGCCTGCAAACCCTGTGCTCAAGCAACCTAGAGCTCACTTAGCAGTTCAGGGCTCAGAATAAACACAGATCCACTTTGGACATGCCAAGTGATAAAATGATTTTGGAGCAGCCCCAGTGCCCGCAGCAGCGCCACTGCAGGCCTATCCTCCTCTCCCCCATGTTGGAGAGCCCAGGGAACGGGAAGCTGACACCCCTCCAAAAAATTTTCCAGCCACTATTTACAGAGCAAACCCTGCCAAAGCCAGCACTGCCTGCCTGCATCCCACCTCCAGAGGCTCCTCCACAACAGGAAACCCACGCTTACACCAAAAAACAGCCCAGGTCACATCATCCCAGCAAACAACAGAGGTTACAGAGCCTCTGGCTCCACGGGTAAATCCACCCGTCCCTGCTGAGCCCTCTTAGTCCTGGTCGTGACCTGTCCCCTGCAACACAGCATCTTAGTTTGGCTTTTCCAACTGAAGCTCAGACTCTGCAGTACACAGGCCAGCTCTTCTCGCCAAGAGTAATTAGCTTGTTTTGAGGGACAGGATGAAACAGAAGGTGCAGCCCCATTCCCTGATCCTAGCCCCACAACCAGCAGCCTGAAGAGTCTCTTCAACAGATACCTGAGTTTTAGCACAGGTAAGAGAAGGGAAGGGGAAGTCATGTTATTGGCCAGTCCTGGGAAGTCTAAGGAGAAAGGTCTGGAGGAGTTTAGTTTGAGCAGGTCTCTTTGGTTGGGCAACTACCTAGCCCAGACAGTGCAGGCTAGCCTGCCACCTTCTGTAACCGGCACAGGCCAGCCGCCTTCTAGGAGATCTCAGCCCTGTAAAGCAAAAAAGGGGTAAATCGTGCATTTAATGGAGGCTTTAGAAAGAATTTCAAAATTCAGGTTCAAGCATTCTGCTGTGCACTTACAGGGTGCTCCAGTGTACATGATGGAGAAGAGGTTGATTCCAACAGTGCAAGCATAGAAGACAGGCAAAGCTCGCAGGCCGTTGGGAACAGGATCTGCCTGGAAAACATATATCAGTACTGTAGAGGGGTAGACTGGGGGGCTATGCAACAGCCAAAGAGCAGCTTAGCAACAGATTCTTTCCAGAAGAGGTTTGTGCCCTCAGTCACCTACAGATGACACTTCCCAACAGCCTTTAGGTAACAACCCACAGTCAAATGACCCCCTGGCTGGGAGGTCAGGAGGTAGCAAAACACCTGGGCCCCACAAGGCTCCCCAGAGAGCTAGAGCAGGCCCAGCCAAGGGTTCCAGCACTCCCAAGCCTGGTACAACTCATCTCTACCTAGCTTCTGAACCCTTTCCCTGGCTCCCCAAACTGCCACCTCCACCTACTCTTTTCTTTCAACTCCTCAAGAACTTTCAACGCTTTTACCCCTCTCCAGCTGACTTGGACAAAATAAAAAGTCCGTTACTCACAAAGGAGTTTATTTGACCACATACCTGGCAGCAAGGCCCTCACCCCAGCAGCAGGAGCACTTAATCCCCATTGCTACCCAGCAAATGGGATTTGGCATCAGGACAAGCAAACCAAGCCATCCTGAATGTCAAGCAGCATGGAGCAACTGGACTGTTCAGCACCAGAATGGAGCGTGACAGAGCCAGCTGCACTTTGGGAGGCTGGTTACACAAGGTTACTGTGACAGAGGTGACACTGAGCTGTTTTAAAGGGCTGCCAGTGATAAGATCTTAACATTTCTTGAATCGTTAGAGGTAAAACTTAAAGGAACTTGACCTCAGAAATGCAGAAGAAAATGCTAGTTTCTCTGCATAGCTGGGGTCCCAGGTGGAAGAAATGTGTTTTCCCTGGCCCCAGGAACAATTCTGTCCCTCCCAGCTGGGAAAAGCCATGGCTGTGGATCACCACCTTCAGCTACAGCTCACCCCAAGGAAAAAAATCCTTACACCAGGATTTTGGAACAGCCCAACTGACAGCCCTGGTCTTATCGATTCTGGGCTACTTCATTACTGGGAAAGAGGGCTGTTCCTGCTGAAGCCAGAAAGACAACTCCCATGCTTCAGAAGGGAGGTGATGCCCCAAAACCCTCCAGGTCTACTCTGCGGAGTGGCCACAAACCCCATTTTCTCACTTCTTGAGCTCCCAAAGGGCTCCCCTGGTGCCAACACATACACTCCAGGATGTGCTAGAAGAAGCCCTGGTGACCATAAGCCAACCAACGAGTCCATTGAGAGCAGCCAAGAGCCCCAAAGTGTCAGAAAACAGGGCAGATAGACCTTACCTTACAGAGGATGAACCTCTGGACGAGGAAGAACAGGATAGCAGACGTGATGCCCGAAAGAAGAGGTGAGATGAACCAGGACAACACTAGAAAGTGGAAGGCACAATCAGCATCCTGCTGCTGAAAAAGAAAGCCCAAGGACACATGGGGTCCACAGCTGGGGTGGTCCTGCCAGCTGGACTTACCAATCTTCAGCAACTCAGACCACTTGACACCTTCTTGCCCTTGGGCCACCAGTGAGAAGCCAATGGTCGCTCCAACGATGCAGTGGGTACCAGAAATGGGGAGCTTCAAGAATGAAGCCATCAGCTGCCACACAGCAGATCCTGGAGAAGAAGCAGCCTACTAAGAAAGCCATCACCAGGGCACCCTAGGACATACTGCCCCTACATTGTGACCTCCCTGCTCCTTACCAGACATGGCGCTGATCGAACCTGCCATCAGCAGCTCCTGTGTGGAGTTGTACATCTCCACATCAATCAAACCCTTCCGGATGGTCTCACTGACCTTGGCTCCCAGCAGGACGGAGCCCACCGTCTCAAAGATGCTGGCCAGGATGCAGGCCTGCCGCAAGGTCACCACCCCCGAGCCCACAGCCGTGCCGAAGGAGTTAGCCACGTCGTTTGCACCAACAGAGAAGGCCAGGACGAAGGCAATGATGAAGCCCAGGACCAGCATCCAGAGGAAGCCAGCCATGGGGGCGGTGGGCACCGCGGAGGTCGGCTCCATAGCGGGGCGGTGGGTTAATAAATTAGGTATTAAATTAAATAGAGGGATCGCTATAGGGCTCGGCGGGGCTGCGACGTCCTACAGGCCCGTCGGTCGTAGGGGCTGGGGGCTGGGTGCCGCGCCATGGTCTGCGCCGCTCTTCATCCTGCGGGAAAGACAGAGCTTAGCAGGGTGAGCACCGGATACCGGCCCTTCCCGCCGCCGGTAACGACCGCTCCCGCGCGCGCCACCGCCCCCTCTCGCCGCCATGTGTATTGTATGGGTGTCCGCCCCTGCCCGTCACCTCCGCTCACCGGCTGGGCCGGGCCGGGCCGCGATAACCAGGAAGCCGCAACCACAGTCTCGCTTCGCTGCCGCTCCGGCGCCGCTCCCCCGCTTCACTCACCGCAGGCCCGGTCCGGACCCGCCCGCCCCCGCCGCCCGGACTGACGCGGCCCCAGCGCCCGGCTCGCTTTAACAACGCCCTCCGCCCCCACGTGACCGCAGACCCGCCAGGACCCGGCACCGCCCTCGCCAGCCATTGGTCCGCTCTCTGAAGGAAAGGGCGGGGCCTCGCCGCCATTGGGTAGCGCCGAGCAAGGAGCCCGGGCCTGGGCCCAGCCCCGCCCCTCCGCGCGGGCACCGCGCCTGAGAACCACGTGCACGCTCAGGGTCTCCCGAGCGGCCGCGCGGGCTCCGGCGAGTGAATGGCCCGGCACCGGCACCGGCACCGGCACCAGGCCGGCCCGGCACAGATCAGCACCGGCACAGCCCGGCACCGGCACAGTCCTACAGTGGGCTGACTCCACTCTGGCACGGCCCAGCACTGGTGTGAAACATCCGGTCGCAGATATGTGCGCTGCCCTGGCATCATCTGGCTCAGCCTTGCGCGGGTGTGGCCTTAACCGGGTTCGGGCACATCTGGCACGGCTTGGCACCGATGTGGGTTCTGCTTCAGTGTGGCACAGGCACAGCCGCAGCACGTGTAAGGGCCCAGGCTGGGCTCCAGCATAGCCCAACACAGTTTGGCATGGGTGTGCATGCCTACAGGTGGAACAGCTCTGCTCAGCTCCAACATGACCAGCCTGTGCCAGGCACAGCAACAGTGCAGCACCAGCCCAGGCAGGCACTGAGCTGCTAACCACTGGGCTGGCGCTCCAGTGTGGCTCAGTCCCACTCCAGCTCTGAACTGACAACACACATGGGCCTTGTGCCTGCACTGGTTGAGACCAGCACCCAGAAACAGCACCACCCCAGGGGTACCCACTGGCCTCAGCAAGGGCCACACATGGGGACAGATGCCAGTACCTACCAGGATCAACCATGGCACCAGCATCCACAGTTGAGTGGTGGTAACTCAGGGGATCCTGCAAGGTCCCTGGAGATTCCCATGGGATCCTACTGTGTTCCCCCCCAGCACCTCCAGCCTGGGTGACACAGGCGGGGGTGAACCCCTGCACACAGCTAGCGCTCAGCCCTCTGTGAATATGTGTGCACACAGCCCCATTTGCACATGCACATGCTGGGGGCACACGTGTGCCCTGAGCAGGGTGAGCGCCAGTGTCCATTCCCTTCTTGGGGTGATCATTGCCCAGCAGGAACCACGGCTCAGTGGTCAGAGGCCACAGGCAGCCCCAGGGCAGCGGGTCAGCCAGCACGGGAAGCTGGGGTGTGTGGCCAGGGGTTGTTCCGCCGCACGGGTCAGCGGCTGGGGGCTGGCCACGGCTGGGCCATCACATGCCATCGCGTCAGGGGGACACTAGTGACAAGGGGTTGCAAATGGCACCTGGTGCGGGGGGGGAAATGGCCAGGGTGCCCCAGCCCTGCTGCATCACTGCCCCTGCGTCACCCGGCCAGAGTCCGTCCTGTGTCCCCATGGGCCCTGTGTCCTGGGCCACGTGCAGCACTGGGTGCGCAGAGCCACAGCACAGCCCAGGCTGGGCCTGGGGGATAAGGAGGGACATGTACCTGGAGCCTGGGGACCCCTTGCCACTCTCAGCTCACCAAAGCAGTAGCAGGGGATGACCTCTCTGCATATTCCTGTAACCACTGGGTGTCCCCATTTGTGCTAGGTGTGTGAACTGGGGAGGAAACTGTGGCAGGAGTCCCTGGATGAAGCTGGGAGGATCCATGTTCTGGGCCCCCAGGTCCCATAATCCTGTACCCCCAAAGCTGAGAAGGGATCCAGGTGTGTCTACACCCCTGCAGGGGTAGAGGCAGGTCTGGGGAGCAGTACAGGGCATACAGGGTACAGCAACAGGTGCATGGGGTGCAGCACTGAGTATGTGGAATGCAGCACCAAATGTGGAGCACAGCACAAAGTGTGCAGGTGTGTGGCCAAGTGTGGAAGGGTGTAGCACTGAGCAAAAGGGGGTACAGAGCCATGCACATGGGGAGCAGCACTGATCACGTGGGTACAGAACTGAATAGATGGGGTGCAGGGCCAAGGATGTGCTAGGAGCAGGTTGTGTAGCCCTTCAAGATGCCCCCAGGACAATACATTGCAGGTTCTCAGCACTGGGAAGGAATCCTTAGATCCTTTGTCAGCTTCACTCCTACACTGAGCCCCGCTCCTGAGCAGTGGGACTGTGACACTGGAGACAAAGCAGTGAGGCAGCACTCGGGGAGCTGCTGGGAAAAGCCCTGGGAAACCCTCCAGCCTGTGGCCATCTCACATACAGACCCAGGGGCTACATCCTCCCACCCCAGTAACACCAGTAACTCCTCCATTGGGAGTCTTTGATGGATGCTGAACCTGCCCTGAAATACACCTGCTTGGCATCAGCACTCCCGGTCCTGGTGCCGGCTTTGGCCCACAGGTCCCTGCACATACCCTGGTGCTCAACAGCATCACTGGGCATCCAGTGGTAGTGTTCAATAGCATCACTGGGCACTCATTGGCACACTATGGACCTCTGAAGTGTCACCAGCAGTCTCTGGAAACCCCCAGCATGGCAGAGGCTGGCGGCCCTGCCTATCTGGGCTCCACTCCTCACTGATCCTCTTATTTCATGTTGTCCTACTCTATTGTTAATTGGTAATAAATTAAAATTAATTTTCCCGAGTCAAGTGTTTTGCCCATGACTTAACTGTTGAATGATCTCTCTCTCTCCTTACCTCACCCCAAAAGTTGTTCCACTGCTCACACCCCTGCCACATGTGCCTACATCGCCCCTCTCAGTATCACCAGCTGGACACTGTAAGTGCAGTCATGTTCCGTGAGAACTTACACGATCCAGATTCATGAATAGTTTGGCTTATTGGAGCAACAGGGAAGCAGGTTCAGAATAAATGCATGAACCACAGAGTGCTAATATGTCATGACAAAAGGTATAGAACAGAATATATATAAAATATTCCTATGTGTTGCTGGAGGCTGGGAAGCACTCAGTGCCTGTTCTGGACATCAGCCAGACACAGGGGCCCTGTGGCAGAGCTCCACAGGGGATGCCTGTACAGGCAGCCCAGCTTTTCCTGGTGTTCCAGTAAGCTGGAATGGAAAAAACCCTGTCAAGGTCTGCCCCAGCTCATTCATCCAGCTCCTTTCTTTGCCTTGCATTTCTCCAGGAGATGGTGCCCAGCATATGAAGAAATCTCACTGGGTGCCTCCCCTGCATGGGAGACCTCTTCCACTCACTATGTGCTGGTGAATCACTGGCAAAGGTATTAGTGAAAACAAACGTGAATCACATTGTGAATAAGGTTGAGAGGGACAACAGCGGGGTCATCTGGTCCCACCTCCCTCCTAAAGCAAGGTCATCCAGAGCACATTGCACGGAATTGTGTCCAGACAGTCCTGGAATATCACAAGTGAGTGAGACTCCACAACCTGGGCAATCTGTTCCAGTGTATGGTCACCTGCACAGAGAAATTCTTTCTCATGTTCAGGTGGAATTAATATGAATTTGCAAAAACGCAACAAAGGGTCATGTCCAGGGTCACCGTATTGCTTACAGCCTGGATAATACATTAAAGTGAAAATCAAATTAGAATCAATTAGAATCAGTGGCAAGTTAGATTCAGTGGCATCATGGGGTCCCCGCACCCCCTAAGTACCCACAGGACCCCCAGGCCGCACAGTGGCCTCCATGGGAGTTTGCTGCTACTGCAACACAATTGACTCTGCTGCTGCTCTTTATTTATACTACTCCAAATATTCTGCTGGCTTCTGTCTGTCTGTCTGGGCACTCCAAACTGGCTCAGGAAGCTGTGAGGCGCCTATGGAGAGAGGAAGCTGCTGAGGCCTGACCAGGGCACAGGGTGGGTGTGAGGGTCTGGAACAGCACTGGGCACCCACAGGCTGTGGGCACCCCCTGCAGAGGGGAGCTGTGGACAGAGAGAACTCTGAGCAGAGCACAGAGCGCTAGCTCACAGCACTAATCTCCACAGTGACTTACTGGGCACCCAGAGCACCAGAGCTCAAAATGCCTCATGCCACCCAATACCGGTTTGGCAGCCCCCCTCCGTCCCACCAACCTACCTTCTCCTCTTCCTCCACACATGGAGCACACAACACAGCACCATTCCCAGCAGCATCGAGCCAAGGACCGCCACGATGCCTTCGATGCAGTACTTCTGGAAAGAATTAGCATCCACAGCATTTGTGTCTGCTCTGCCCACCACAGCGTTTGGGTTTGCCCCGTTATCCACAGCGTTTAGGTCTGCCCTGCTGTTCCCGGTGCTGGCGGATCTCCTGTTGACAGCGCTGTTGAGGCTCAGGCTGTTCACACCTGGAGGACCAATTGTGCACGTTAGTGGGTCCTGCACACCTCTAGCAACCTCACCGGAGGGCTGACATTGCCAACAAATGTTTTTTCCCACTTCACTAGCATCTCGGAATGAGGGACTATTCTGTGGTGGCAACATTTCCATGGCTGCAGTAGAAACCAAGGGAACTCCCAAAGGCCTTGCAAGTCCCTGCTCTCTGGACTCTCTCTCCTCTCAGCTTTGTTTACACTTTGGAGTGGCCACAATCCAATTCTTCCAGTGTCTGCCTTTGCTCCTTGTCCCTGGGGATTCTTCATGTGCGCCCACAGTTTCTCTTGTGCTCTGGCCAGGGATGATCTGACTGGGGCAAACACAGTCCCTGGGACTCAGCTGGAGACACAACTGGCAGTAGAGACTCTGGACCACAGAGTCTTGCAGTTCACCAGCACCCGCAGGGCATGCATGACATGGAGAGTCCCTACAGTGAGGGTCTGAGGTGTGGGTGGGGTGGGGCAGGGCTACGGCGTGCCCCTACATGCACCTGAAACCTCTGGTTTGTGCCCGATTGTTCTTGTCAGGAGTGTACCCACCTTCCAGTATCATCTTCAGCTCCTTCAGGATTTCATGCAGCACTTTGGATATCTCCATGGAAGGTTGTCCCCTTCCATCTTGATACTCTGGACCTTAATGGAAAGAATAAAGTTGCATTTCCCCCCCCCCAGCAAACCCTGGAAACAGTGCTCAGGCTGTGCAGTCAATCAGGACTGACCAGTGACTCTTGCAGTGCCAGGGGAGTTCCAGTGCAAGGTCCAGCCAAGAAGCTGGGAAAGCCCTGCATGTGTGCACAGCTGCAACTAGATTCTCCCCAAGGAGCTCCCCTTATACCCTGGAGCACCATCTGTCCTGAAGGAACAACAAAACAGGGAAGAGGATCATGGAAGAACACAGCACACCCAGGCTTTTCTGCCTGTTCCTGGGGGTCCTTCACACTTGCCCACATTTTCTCTTCTACTTGCCCATCTTCCCTTTTGAGGCTTGGCAAGTGGTGCCCTGGATGGAGATTCTCTCTGATGCCAAAGGATATAGCTGTCCCTGTGGACAGGACTCAGGGATTGGACAGAGAGCATGGGGGGAGCACAGCTGTCTGACCAATCGCTCCTTGAAGTGAGATGGACAAAACCCATTCCTGTGTCAAGGAGAGCCATCCCCAGCTCTCCCTCCCCAGCCCAACACCCACACCCCAAGGGGGTGCAGTCAGGCCTTCTAGAGAGATATCTGAACTTCCCTCTCTCTTATTGCCTTTTCTGCAGTACAGGCAGTATTTGCCTGCCCCCAGTTTTCAGGACTTGTCGCCCACTTACAAACTGTGGCAGGACTGCCCAGTGCCTGGATAATTTTGGAAACATTCCTATATCCTGGCATGGAGGCCCTCCCCAGGGTTGGCTAGCACTGCCAAGGATCAGGGAAAAGTAAAGCTGCACCATGGCTCAGGCACAGAATTTGCAGGATGATGTAAGGTCCCCTTAAGCCATGCTGATCTGAGAGTGCACCCCTTTGGACCCCAGTTCCGAGGAGGGCTCCCCCTCTGTTGTGGTAGGGCCTCCAGGGTCTCACAGCAAAGTCTGGATGCAGGTGCTGGGGGAGGGACATTAGATCCAGAGTCACATTTCCCATCATTTGCTGAGGGGTCTCCAGGTGGCCTCATTCCCAAAAGAGCAAAGTTCTGAAATACCCAAGAATGGAGTGTGAGAGGTGGTGAGCATCTTGCTGCACCCACAAGAGTGTCTGAGTGTGTGTCCCTAGGACAGCAACAGCAACAACCTGCACCCCAGAGGTGACAGTCACCCCAGAGCCAGTCCTGGCTGCTAGCAGAGCACTGGCTCTGCACTGACAGTTTGGCACCAGGGCAGAGCCTGGAGACACCTGGGGATCTTGGCAGACCTCCGGGTGTCTGAACGGCCAAAGGACAGCGGATTACCTGACACATCTGTTGTGTGAAAGGCCCTGGTGTTTTCCCCAGGGACTGGCACTGCCTGACGACGGCCTTCCTGAAGCACTTCCTCCTGCACAGCCTCACGCTCCAGCGCTTTAGAAAGGAAGTGTGTCAGTTGCATTCCGAGTCACTGTTGCTCATTAGGATTTGTCAGAGCAGGGTGCTGGCCCTGGTCTGTCTACCCACCCACTGCCTGTGCTCGCCACGGAGCAGCCCCAACATCCTGGGCTGGCAGGGCCACCAGGAGGAGAATGAGAATCAGGGTCCACCGTGCCTGTACCATGATGCAGCTGCTGCTGCTCCTGCCACTGCTGCTGAAGCCCCTGACACCCAAGCTACACTGCACACCAGGGCCTGGCTTTGTGATTCCACAGGGCGCTTTGTGACCTCATGGGGGCTTCTACCAGCAACATTCTGCCATCTCCATGGGGGGCCCAAATATGCCCCAGGTGCTGGTGACAGGTCAAAGCGGAGCCACCAGATTCAGCCCTTCCCCAGAATACACAGGGTTCTCTGGAAAGCTGCTCTAGAAAACTCTGCAGTGACTACCTGGGACTTCACCTGTCTCCAGAGCAAATCCCAATGCTCCTGGAAGTGCCTGAGGGTGTCAGGCAGCTGCTAGTGTGGACCTGCCCTGAACATGGACCTAATACTTCCTGGAGTTCCCTTGGAGGAATCAGGAGCTGGCACCTGGGAATTATCTCAAACCCTTCATGCCCCACATCAGTCATCAAAAAGGACTCAGTTGGCAACTAGGCACCATGAAGCTGTTAATTTACTTTGCCCCTCATGGAGTAAGGAGCATACTCAAGAAAGCAAAGAAAATAGAACGTGTGGGCTGAGATAAAAACAGTTTAATAATTGAAATGCAGAAAAAAAAAAAAAAAAAGGAGATGGTGAGAGGGAGAGAATACACAAGAAAAAACAAGTGATGAACAATACAACTGCTCACCATCCACTAACCAATGGCAAACCAGTCCCCAAACACCTATAAGCCATTTGTTCCTGGTAACTTCCCCATACTGGGCATGATGCTCCATAGCACAGAGTATTCCCTTGGCCAGTTCCAGACCAGCTGTCCCAGCCATCCTCCCTCCCAGATTTTAGTATACCTCCTCCCTGGCAGAGCACAAGACAGAAAAATCCTAGGCTCAGGCAAGCAGTTCCTTGGGGCCACCTCTCCTGTCTCCTACCTGATTTGCTGCCCATCCCACTGACCCAGCAGCACCCACTGCAGGAGTGCCCTTGCCACCAGCATCCCATGCGCCTGGCAGAGAGCTTGGGGATGTCTGCAATGGAGGTTTCCCCCAGCACGGCTCCCACTTGCCCGGGGGGGCACCACGCAGCTGTTTCTTCACCCCTCAGAGCTTCTGTCTCCAGTGGACTAGCACCAACCCACCTTCACTGGCCACCTCCATGCAGGGCCACAATGCCACTGCCCTGGGGCAGCCCAGACAAGAGGGGCCCATCACAACACCTCATCACCTACCAAAGGAGGGCAGAGGAGTGACCCACATACCTGGGGACCCTGCTGGCACCAACACAGAGAGACAGAGGTGGTCCCAGCCCCCATGGTCCTGCAAATATCTATCATAACCACCACCGCGGGGGCATCCCCCGGCAGCCTCATGTCCCAGGGAAGCAACATCCTCCTCAAGGAGGATCTTGTGAGATTGCTCCCTGGTCAGACAGGATGATTCCAGCAGCGTCACCATGGCTTGGAACCCTTGAGTTAACCCCCACGGAGACGCTGGTTTGCTCTCACTGCCGGCGGAGTTGTTCAGCCCCACTGCACCGTCTCCAAGAGCACCAATTGTCTTGAGTCTGGAGCAAGTCACCACTGGCAGGATGGAGCCCCGGAGGCTGTGCTGGGGTGCACGGAAGGACCCAACGCCACCCCAGCCTGCCATGTCCCAGCTTCGCACGGGGCACATGGCAGCTAGCACTGGGGGAGGGGAGGCGTGGGTGTATTCCAGGGTGGAATGGTGATAGATTGTAACTTTATGAGATATTTACTCCGGGTTGTGTTCCATTAAAAGCTTTTTCTCCAAATTGCTTTGAGCCGGAGGGGAAGGCAGTACCGGGGGCACTGGGGAACAGCACCCAAGAGGTGCAGGAGCTGTGCTGAGCCCCAGATGAGAACCAGCCCCAAGAGGTTACTGAGCTGCCCCCAGGGCTGAGGCATGGCCAGCAGGGACGACAGAGGGAGAGATGGCAGCCCCGTTCCCTGCCTTGGGGAAAGTAGCCAGACCTGGTGAGTCCGTGCAAGACTCTGTGGTCACAGCCTCATGCAGAAAGCAGCACGGAGCCCCTGGGACAAGGGCAGATGGGGGAACAGGGCCAGGGATGGACACACAAGGGATACAGCACCTTCGTCTTGAATATGAGCAGTGTTCCCTGCCGTGGGGACAGGTGTGAGTGCAAAACCCTTCAAAGCCTCAGGGCAACACACCCTGCCTGGTGTCCCCTGCACTCAGCTCTGCAGCTCATCTGTGCCTCACTGCTGCAGCCAGATCACCTCAAATCACCTCAAGAGTGGCAAGGGATCAGCTGCAGGCCAGGTAGGAACCCTCCTCTGCTGGTCTGGCTGAATTGGTGGGGAGTGGGGGAATAAGAAGAAAAAAAATCCCAGCACTGACCAGACAGTACCCGGAAACTTCATCTCTCCTTGTTGCCCATTTCCCATCCAAACTCTGGACCCCACCCCAGGTGCGGATCCTGGGAAGGTGCAGTCCCCATTGGCATCAGCCTCGCACCACACGCTGCCCTGCCCTGAGCACTGTCCTTGCCCCAGGACTCCTGTCTCTGTTCCAGCTTCACTAACACTGCCCACCACCCTCGGGGCCACACTGTTCCTCTGCCTGAGAGACAGAATGAAAGAGGAAAAGCCCAGAACTTCAGGGCTGAGCAAAAGTAACAGCATGAGCTGCCAAAGTGCATCTCAGACCTCTGAGGGAACTGGCTGATGGAGTCACCAGGCCCTTCTCTGTGCTTTTGGAAAAGTCACAGCCATCAAGTGAAGTCTTCAGTGATGGGGAAGGGAAACTCCACCTTCCCAAAAGAAATTTAAGATGTTGTGTTTTATTCCCATGTGTAGATGAACAATGTGTCCAGCCCCAAACTCTGGGGGTTCAGATTTATTATTCAGATTTAACAGAAGCTTAATGCACTAATTCCAGGTAGATGGGCTTTGGATTAAATTCTTAACTACTTTCAGCTAGTTCCTTAGACAACTTAAAAATAACCTGAAAAGTATCTGCAGAGCTGTAAACACATGTTTAACAGCACATAGCAAAGTATGTCCCAGTGTTAGTACAGACATTAAAATGTTCATAAACAGGATCTATGTCTGACTAATTGAAAAGAAATACCTAGATTCTGTGAACTACCAATTCCCTCAGCCTCAGCTCTATGCCTGGGAGCTCTGCTGAAGCCCAGGGAA
The DNA here is from genome assembly GCF_029207755.1 of Chamaea fasciata. Classification (NCBI taxonomy): domain Eukaryota; kingdom Metazoa; phylum Chordata; class Aves; order Passeriformes; family Sylviidae; genus Chamaea; species Chamaea fasciata. The sequence goes on along the minus strand of NW_027094115.1, from coordinate 1,390,662 downwards.
GGCACGAGGTGATTCAGGACAGCCAGCACAGCTTCACCAACAGCAAGTTCTGCCTGACCAACCTTCTGCGATGGAGCAATTCCACCCGGGGACAAAGGGAGGACTACGGATGGTACCTCTCTGGGCTGCTGAAACAGCACCCCCAACACCCTTCTCTCCCTTGGAGACAGGGTTTTGCAGGGGCTGTCTGGTGGGTGAGTTGACTGGATGGTCGCAGCATTGATTAAGTCGATCAAGGGGAGCAGCTGATGGGATTTTTTTTTTTTTCGATAGTTTTGATATGGTCTGTCCCAGGACCTTTCTGGACCAAACCTCCCGCACAGGGCTGGATAAACCCATGGTGAGGAGTGGGCTGTTATAAGTGTATATTATGTAGTTGGCTTTTCGCATAACTATTATAATTGTACTGTATTATGTTTTTATTAATAAGAATTTAGAAGGGTAATGAATGTGTATTTTTGATCATACAAGAGGGGTAAGATTTTTTTGTAACGCTTAAGCCACCAAGCCCGAAGCTCTGGGAAGGGGGTCACCTTGTGACCCTTTGAAGAAAAAAACTGTTAACTTTCTGTTTTCTTATCCAACTGAAAAGAACCAGAAAACCTCAGAAGATTTATATTCATGTTACCAGACTATGTGGAGACACCCACAAAATAAATCTACTAGACAAGATTATCGGGGATACTTAGATCAAAAAGGAATGTTTGATTACCATCTATTGAATATTCAACACGGCGCTCCTTAAAGATAGAAGTCCTAAAGGGTGAGGTGGGCGACGGGCAGACCTGGTGCCAAGTCCCCCCTCGGCCGACAAGCTTGGTTTGTTCTGTCTCCTATTTTGCCTATTTTTTTTTTTTTTTTTATTTCTATTAAACTTACAAAATTCTAAAAGAGAGTGGAACTTGTTTTTCACAGGGCCGAGGGGTCCCAGTGGCCGGGGTGACACCAGGCCAGAGACCGGGGGCAGGAGCGAGGGGACCGCTGGGGCCACTCGCCCAGCCCCGAAGGCGGCCAACGCGGCGGGAGCAGGCCCGGGACGGCCGCAGCCGCCCGGCCCGCCCCCACCGGCCCGGCCGCGTCACTTCCGCTTCCGCGCCCGAGGGGCGGTGGCGGGGCCCGGGCGCCACCTGGAGGCTCGGAGCGGGTCTTGCAGCCCCGCGCCCCCCGCTCCGTGAGGGCACAGCCGGGAATGGCGAGGGGAGGGAGGGGCCGGGGACATGGGGGACATGGGGGACATGGAGGGTATGGGGATTGCGACACTGGGGACACGGGGACACGGGGACCCGGGGGCTGGGCGTTCCCTGGTTCTGGGAGGGACAGGAGGCCCCAGCGGTGCCACTGGGGGGCCGGGAATGCCTTGGAATCCCCAGCGGCGCGGGCGGGGCCTCTCGCGACGCCGGAATACATGTGCGCCGGTGGGGTTCCGGGCGGACCGGAAACGGCGCCGAACCCGTTGCCGTGACAGCGGGCCCTGGGCCGTCATGGAGGCCGCGCTTACTGACATGTACGACCAGGCGCTGCTGGGCATCCTGCAGCATGTCGGCAACGTGGAGGAATTCTTACGCATCCTCTTCGGTTTCCTCTACCGCAAGACCGACTTCTATCGGCTCCTCCTGCGGCCCGGGGACCGCTTGGGCTTCCCACCCGGCGCGGCGCAGGCCATGGCCCTGCAGGTACCGGCGGGGCCCGGGGGGATGGCGCGGCCTGGCCTTGCTGGCGGCCGGCGCTGTCCCTATCGCGGGGCCAAGCCGAACGGGCCGTGTCTCCCCGGCTGGGCGGCGTTCTTCGTATCGGGCCGGCGGCGGAGTTAGGTCCGGGCAGAACGGGGGATGTGGGGCAGTACAGCAGACCCTGGGGCGCCGGCGCTGCCTGGAGGAGCGCAGAGGAAGCAGGAGGGATCCTTTGAAGCGGGAGGAGGCGTCACCCTCGTAAGAAGATGAGCCCAGGAGGCAGGCGAGGACTGCGAGACCCCGGTGGGAAAGAGCCGGGTTGCGACAGCTGCTCGGAGCTAGGCCCCGGGAGCACCGGGCCAGTGTGGTCTCGGAGCTGCCGCCAGGAGCCATGGGAGCAGAGAGCCCAGAGAGAGGCAGGAGGCAGATGAGGACCCAGGAGTCGTGGGGGGAGGCAGGTCTGGGCCCCGCTCAGCGAGAACTTTTGGCCAGCATTGCTCTGGTCCTGCTCCTGGACGGGAGGGGGCCAAACCCCTGACCTGCCTGGTTTGGTGTTGAAGCAGCTTTGATTTGGGGTCTTCTGTCCTGTTGTTAATTTTCACTGGTAAGGAGGAAACGAGCTTGTAAAACTTAGAGTGAGGCTGGGTTTAGGGTGTTTGTCTGCCTAGACTGGGTGAGTTTTCCTTCCCAGGCACATCAGGCCTGGTGTGCCTCAGGTTGGGGGACAGGAGTCGTGCCCCTCCCTGCAGTGCCCTGTGGCACACGGGGGTCCTCATTACCCGCAGGGGTAGCCCCTGCTGGCCTTTCTAGATTAGGCAGACCCCAGAGGGGGCTCAGGCTGCAGAGGGTTGGCATGGAGCTCCAACTATTGGGCAGAAGGGCAGTGCTGATGGGGTTCCTATCTGGTGTCAACCTGGGACTTTTTGGGGTTGGGCACAAGGAAGGAGGTGCAGTGTTCCTGTCGTGGGAGGGTGTTAGGGCAGCCTCATGGATGCAGCCAGAAGTATGCAGAGTGTGGGGACGGTGTGGAAGGGGCTCGTTTCCTCCTCATCCTTGCTTGACTGCAGTCCAGGGGACACAGTTCTGAGGTGTTGCTTTGCATGATCCATGCAGGGCTGGTACTCACTTCTCCCACGTTCTCCCTTTTGCTCACTACCTGGGGAGGAAAGCTGGGATGAGTGGCACAAGCTTCTGTCCATTTGTGATTTTGCTGGCAGGAGCCCTCCCTGGGCCATGTCCTTTGTCCTGCATCTCCTGGACCCAGGGGAAGACTTGAGTTGAGCAGGTGTGCCAGTCCACTGCTGGAAGCACTAAATCTGCCTCCAAAGTATTCCTGGGGAGCAAAGGGGGACTATGTTTGATGCTTGCACACTCTTTAGAACATGTTTACAGTGCCAAAGCCCTGGCACTTTGGTGGCAGAACTTACAGCCCTTTCAAGAAGCAGGTGCAGGGTCTGAGTGGCCGTCACCTTTTGCTGCAGACACAGTTATGGGCTTTACTTCTGACCTTCAGCCTGCACTGGACAGGCATGGCCAGAAGTCAGATGAGGGGTAGGGCTACATCTGGAATCACATCTTCTCCTGCAGCTGTCTGTTTGGGCACAGCCAGTGCCAGGTCAGCTGTCCTGCAGCTTCTCCTGGGGCAGCTCATCCTGTTTGTCTGTTGGGGACTTTGAGTCCAGGCTTGCAAATGGTCCCTGGGTGAGCCCTGGAATATGGGGTAAGGGAAGGCTCTCTTGGAACCCCCTCCCAGTCAAGAGCTGAATCTCACCACTCTGCTTTTCCCTGGAGTAACCAACCCTCTTCCCAAGCTAAGGTGAGTTTAGCTGTGAGAATATAATCCTAGAAACAATTCCAAAATGCTCCCAGGAGTTTCTGAGGTGTGCTGGTGTGCTTGATGTGGCCATGGGACTTTTCAAAGAGACAGCAGCTATTTTTGTTGGCGACCGATGCAGCTCGGGGTAGGTATGTGGTGCAGAGAGAGGAACGGCAGGAAGGAGTAGGTGCCCCAAGTGCGTGATGCTCCTCCTTTCCTTCTCTGGGCACCCCAGGCAGAGCTGGCAGTGCTGCTCACTTGGTTTGCTCTTTCTGTCCCAGGCATTCCGAGTGTTTGAACGGATGGCCAGGCAGGATGATGAGAAGAGGCACCGGGAGCTGGAGGCAAAGCTGAGGAAGAAGGAGGAAGAGGAGGAGGCAGCTGCAGCTGCTGAGAGGGTGAATCTGTGCCCTGCAGCTCAGGAGATTGAGGTGGAGACAACAGAGCACATCCCAGCACCAGATGCCGGGGAAGCTGCAGGCACACAGGAATCAGCTGCAGCCCAGGGTGCTGCAGCCCCCAGCCGTGTATCAATGGAGCCTCCGGGGGCTGCTGCCCCAGCAGAGCTGCCCACGTAAGGGTCTCTTATTTTCTTCATGCTCCTGGTGGGGGGAGGCAAAACCCTGGACAGGGTATCCACTGTTCCCTGCACAGCCCATTTTGGATTTTGACCTTCCTCTGCAGACACTCAGCCCTTCAGGAGGCTGTGAGGATTTCCCTTGCAGGCTTCCAAGGCCAGAGGCATTGTGTAACTCCCCACAGGAGGGCAGCAGTTGTTGTCCTGTGGATATTTCAGGCTTTCCCACTCTGAGTAGGGGAGGTGGTATATCCTGTTCATGGCCCTACAAAGCTGGGCTGGGCCATGCGGCTCCTCCACAAACTGGTTGTGGTGTGTACTGTTCCTTTTCTGTACTTGGTAAGGCTCACGTGGAAGTCCTGGCGTCAGCCTGCAACCTTTTTGTTAGTGCTGGGCTCCTTGGTGTGCTGGGAGACATCCCAGCAGCCATCTGGGAGTTTGCACGGATACCTGCAATACCTGCAAGTTGATGCTGGCAAGCCTGGCCATACGACAGGTGGCTGCAGTAGCAAATGGGTTCGGAGCCCTCTAGAGATCTCTGGCCTAGCCGTTGGCTCAGAGCATGGTCAGCTTTGAAGATCAAGGATGTGCTGCAAAGTTTCCTCTTTAGCCAGGCTTGGTGGCTTTCCAGCAGTGCCAAGCAGCCTCCATTTGTGCAGAAGTGTCCTTGTGTCAAACTTCTTCCACAGCTTCTGAGACACTTGCAGTCTGACTGCTGAGCAGCGAGATGTGAGCTCCAGAGGGCCAGCATGGCCTCTCTGTACCATGTACCCCAATGCAGGTCCTGTACAGGGTTCACTCATGCTTCCCTAGCATCATCTTGACCCTGATCCAAGTCAGAGCTGCCCAACCCTTGCTCAGGACCTCATGCCCCATGAGGTTCAAACTCCTGTGGTTCTTTGCTGACCAAGTCAGGGGAGTGATGCTGTGATCTGGCTGTGCAGACTCCATCGCCTCCTCCTCTCCCTGATGTGTTCTGTGGTCAGACCCCATGTGATGGCTGTGCCGACCCTCTCCGATCACCACGATGGTCCTGGCCATATGTGGGGCTTTGCTGTGGCTTGTCCCTGCCATCCCACTGCTGCTTGGTGAGGAGGGAAGCTTGGGCTGGTGATCCCTGTCCTCCCAGCCAGTTTTGGACATGTCATTGGAAAGAGCAAGCTGCCTGAAAGAAGTGGACCACTGGAAGAATTCCACATCCTGTAAGGACTGGGATGGCTGATGCCCCTGAGGGGCAGAGGGAATTCACATCTCAGACTTTGGGGCTGTCGACCCTTGGCATATGGAAAGAACAGTCTGAGGACCAAAATCTTGAGAACAGTGGAATGATACATGGCAGGAATGGAGAAGTTTGGTTCTTCCCCCAAGGGATGGTTGGGTACTCGAACAGGCTTCTTGGTCATGGCTTCGAGGCTGCCAGAGTTCAAGGAGCATTTGGACAATGCTTTCAGGCAAATGGTGGGATTGTTGAGGTCGTCCTGTGGAAGGCCAGGAGTTGGACTCAATGATCCATGTGGGTGCCTTCCAGCTCAGGATATTCCATGATTCAATTATTCTAGGACAATGATGGAGTCAGGTTCTGCAGCCTTGGCTGGAGGCTGTGTTGGAGAAGAGCCTGAGCTCCGGCTGTGTTGGGGAAGAGTCTTAGGGTGGCCACCATTGGGGGAGGCGGAAAGGGGACCGGCAAGGTGCCTGATGAGTCACATGGTCCAATGGGAGGAGAAGAAAGGATTTACATGTAACTGATGTGCATCCCACAGGATAGAGATAAGCCAGAAGCCAAAAATGAAGTTACCTGCAATGCCTGTGCTGGAGCTCTCTTGGTAAAGGAGGATTCTCCCTGGGACTGCCAGTCTGACACCAATCCCTGGGCAAAATTAGCAAGTCAAAAAAAGCCCTGCCAGAATGCACAGCAGAGGCCTGGGTGTGTCCAGCCCACTTTCACCCAGTGGAGAAGAGAGGGGGAGATTGGAGGCCCAGTGAAGCCCTGAGCAGAGGGAGCTGGGCTGGGCTGAGTGCCAGTTGCCTGTGTCCCTGTGCAGGCTTATGTTTTCTGTGGTTTGCCCCGTGAAGTTTCACCTCAGGGCTTTAGTTGTGGGGCAGCAGCTGGTGTGAGGAGAGTTCAGCTGCCTGAAAACAAATGTCAGGGCTGCAGGAAGGAAACTGGAGGGATCAGGAAGGAAGATGAGGGCTTATGTAGGAGCAGGATGGGTCTGAGTGAGTGTGGTGGGGCCAAGAGGGATGGTTTCCACTCCGTATGGTGAGAGCCTGGTTAAAACTCAACCGTTGTATGTGCCACCCTCTGAGTGTGTCCTGGCACCACTGGAGAGTGGCCCTGTCAGACCTCAGACACTCAGGTGCTGTTTTGCAGTCTGCAGCTGTGGCATTGAACATCAAGCCCTGTGTGGCTGCTCTACGCTGGGTGTTGCAGTGAAAAGAAGGTGCCTTCTGCTGAATATAGCTGCCACTGCAGTTTCTGCTCTCCCCAATGGGCTCTTCTCCCTCTTCCCTTACTGCTCCCACCATCCTAAACTTGCTGGTGGGGTGGAACACCTGCAGCCCCCTTGGTGCCTGCCCAGTTTAAACACGTGGTGGCTGAGACCAGGTGCAGTAGGCCCCGTCCCAGTCCCAGGAGTCCAGTGGTTTCCAGGCCAGGAGAATGGGGTGTCTGCGGTCTTGAAGTAGGGCAGAGGAACCCACGGGTTTGTCATGGGGCTGTAGTTGGTTTTGATGCCTCTGGGGGGCACTGGAGCCCCCAGAAAGGCAGTGGGGGCCGGGCAGGCACCCCCTGACAGACTATTAATAATTTAACCAACTGCTTAATTCTCCACAGCCCCTTCCTTCTGAGCAAAACCCAGAGCTACCAGCCTGGGTACAAGGGGCGCATGAGTAATGCGCAGTTCTGGCAGCAGGAATGCAGAGAAGAGCTTAAATAAAAATACTTTCCAACTCCCTTCCTTCCCCCTGCCCCTCCAGCCGCTGGTGAAGAAAACCACTGCCGCCAAAATCTATATAAAAACTTGCTCATTCTGTCAACCTGACGGCTCTGGAAATGTAGGGCAGGTACCATCCCAGATCTGCCAGCTCCCATCAGAGCCTTGCACTGCGCCTGGATGCTGGGGTGCTGGTTGGGAGCATCTTAAAGAGCACTGTGAGATGGTAGCAGCTTTTTCAGGGTCGGTCCAGATGAATGAAGCCAGTTTTGCAGGTGTGGAGGTTTTCAGGGCTCGGTTTAGGTCTTGGCGAGGTCTCCCCAAGTCCCTCACCTTCCCCACTTGTGAAAGCAGGTGAATCAATTCCTCTTTTCTGCCCTGTAAATACACCGAGAACTGAGGTGTCTTTGGGGTGACACTCGTGCCAAGAAGGTCTGCCGAGGGGCACAGAGGTATCTGTCCCACAGAAGAAGCCAGGCTCCTCTTGCAGCTGTCCCAAGTGTTCCAGCCATCCTTCCCCAGCTGTTGCAGCTCTCTTGCTGTCCCTACCTTATCAGGAGGGTAGCAGGGCACAGCCCTCCTCACACCTCACCAGGGGGCTGTTCTTGCTGGCATTGCAGCTGCACCATCCCAGCTCAGGCTCTTCCCCCATCTGCTCCCAGAAGCCATCCTTGCCTGAGCTCAGCTCCTAATTTTGAACACCTCTGCTGCCCAGCACCCTCCCCTTCCCCCAGCTTGGATTCCATCCTGCATATATTTGCCACACAGCATTTAAAATAGAGCCTGGCAGCCCACGTGTGGCACTGCGCAGCCCGGCCTGTGCTTGTGCTTTGTGACTTTGGCTCCGGGCTTCCCTCTGCTCCTTGCTTTCTCCCAGTATGAACAGGGGTGGGGAAGTTCTCATCCCCCTGTCCTGTGAGTCCCTTCCCTTAGTCTCTGTATGGGCAAGAGGTAGTGGCAGGAGACTGGGAAGGGCAGTCCTGGAAGCCTGTGCATGATGGTGAATGTCTCACCTTCATGTGTTTCTCCATCCAGCTTTTGTGTCTCCCAGATGTTTCTGCCAGGTGTGCTCTGGGTCTGTACCTTAGAGATCATCTGGGTAGGTGAGGTCTCTGAGAGGAGGATCTTTGGGTGTGGACAGCACAGCCAGGGCTGGAAGCAGGGCCACTGGGACATGGAACACCATGCCAGGTGGGCCCAGGAGGATATGCAAGTGCCTCATTCCTGAGGAAGCCTTTGTTGGCTGCTGGGCAATGTGGCACAGTAACATGCAGAGCAGAATGAAACCCTGGGGTCTCTGTGGCCTCAGGCATTCGCCTTCTGCACTGTGGAGAGGGGAGAGGTGGCTAGAGTAGTGGGCTGTGGTGAGGAGGGAGCTCTTCGTGGCTCCCAACTTTGTAGGGCCTTGAAGGAGACCCTTCAGGTGTTCTGGAGTCTGTGACTAAGGAGGGGACTCCACTCATCCTATGCACACAGTGCCATCATGCCAAGGAAGGGGGCAAACAGGGTGCTGCTGATTAACAGAGCCCTGGCCACCCTGACTGCCCCAATCACCTGGGCCAGGTGAGCCCCATCAGCGGGCTGGTCTCTCTGACATTGCTCTGCTATCCCTGGAAGTGGGTGTTGGGGCTCAGCAGTGACCTACAAAAATCCCTGGTGTACTCCTGGCTTGCTGGCTGTGAGAAGCAGAGTGGAATTGAACTGAAATGCATTAATCTGGTGAACTGACTCCTAACGTTCCAGCTCTTTCCTGAGACCCATCACTCCCATTCTCAGAGCCCTTGGTGACCTGGAGTTAACCCTTTGTGAGGCACACTGGGAGCATCCCTGGGATGACACAGCAGTGCTCTGGGAAATTTCCATGAGGTGCCTGTGTGAATCTAACTCGACTTAGCAACGGCTTGGCTTTGCTGGAAGCCCAGATGGCATTTTGTTGTGAGGTGCCTGCAGGATGGGCTTCCTGTCATGGCTGCATCCTCCTTGGGGTGCTGGGGACAGGAATTTCACTGCTGGTCACCCTCTGTGGGGGAGCAGGGCTGTGAAGAGGAGCTGTTGCTGCATGCTGCTGACTTCGAGGCTGGTTTTGTTTGACTCAGAGACTGCGTTGTCCCAAGTTTTCTCCTCTCAAGCCTTTTCCATTCCAAAGGGAGGGGAACCCTTAGGTGCTCAGCAGTTTTGTCTGGGACTGTCCAGACCAGGAGCCAGTTAAACTGGTTTTCTTCCCCACTGCCCCTATGGACTTTACTGATGAGCTCACCTCAGAGTCTGTGCTGTTCTTCCAGCCTGACCTAGAAAGGAGCTGATCTTGATCCATATTTAAGGAGATTCTGTCCTGGTTCTGATTCCTCTTATGCACGTGGGGCTGTGCACAGGGAATTCCTCCGGCATGGCCAAGGCCTGTCATTAGCAGGAGTCAGACAGAGCTCAGAGAACAGCCTGACCTGATACAGCTGAGCTCCATCTGGCCCCATATCCTGTTTCTATCGGCAGCAGATGCTGGGGGAAGAGAAGAACAGAATGAGTGGTGCAGTGATACTTTCTCTGTGCTTTCACCCTGTCCTGATACATAGTGGCTCAGAGGTTTTCTAAACACTTGGTCCTTCAGCCCTTTGGGAGGATTATTTTCCCTTTTCTTTCTGAACTTCAGCCCTCCCATGCGTGGGGGCTCTGCAACAGCATCCTGCACCAGGTCCTTGTCGCGCAGCGCTGCCATGTGTGGCTCTTCTCTCAGTCTGGTTGAAGAGGCATTTGAGAGGGTCCCCAATCCCCTTCTCTGCCCTCTGTGGGATTCTTCTATCATGTCCATTTTCCCCTTTCAGCTTGTTTTTGGGCTGAAGAGTCATAATTTCTGTGCTTGTTTCTCACTTCAGCATCTTTGTGTTCCTGGTCCTACACAATTCTCCGGTATTCTGAGGGCCATTCCCATGCTTGTGTGTGGATCCATTGGTGTTCTCTACCTCCTACCCTGTTTCTTTTCTCCTTTGCTGTCCTGCTTTTGCAATGAGGCCAGGAAATCCTCTACGAGCCACATGGTACCTCACAGTAAAGTGACATCACTCCAACCCCTTTTCCTCCCTTCCCCGACAGCTGACAGCTTTTTCAGGTGGGAGCAAGAGCTTCACGGTAGCTCTGTGTTGGTGAGACCTTCTTCTGCCAACACACCCCAGTGTGTCCTTGGCTCGTTATGTGGCAAAGGCTTTTGACCCTTAGGGTCTGCAGCACTGCACTCGCAGCGCTGTTGTATTTGGTTTCTGGGAGGAATGTGTCCAGGTAACACTGAAGGAAGCAGGGAAATGTAACTTAAGTCATCTTTGCTACGTAGAGTCTTTCTTGCAATGGAGAGAAGCCATTCCTGCTGGGAGAATTATTTTAATCCATATGCCTTCTCTCATTGTGGTGGGAACTTAACTGCTCAGGAAGCATCATTTCAAAGGGCTGAAACAATTGAGCTGAAGGTGAAATCCCTTAGGCCTTTCTGGTGCAGCCCTTGTCACTCAAGCCTTTTGCAGTCAGCGTCCAATTTTCCAATGTTCTCATGGAGACCCAGGTCCCTCCAGTTGGGTAGCTGAGATCAGCAGCAGAGTGCCAGTTTCCCTGTGCTGCACTGAACTGCTAAGGCTTTTGGTTGCCCTGCTGAGGTACTGAGCTCCAAAATTAGGTCCTGGGGCCAAAAATAACTAAATTAAGACCTATAAATTTTTCTTTCAACAAGCAGAAAATCCCAGGGCTGGAAACTGAGGGACAGCATGTGCCCAATTCTTAGGTAAAAAAAGCAATTGCTGTTTGCTTGGTTTAATATTGCAGTGTTCACCAAAAGGGGACTAATGTGGAAAACTACCTGGATTGGGCCCGGTTGTGTTGGTGGTGCTGAAGTCTGAGAGGCCACCTTGTCCTCTGGTCCCACAGCTCAATGGCATTGGCTTCCTTTGGCCTTACCCCCTTTCCCAGGGGAACGTGGTTGGCTGTGTGTAGGTCTCTCTCCCAGGAAATCTCTGAAGCCCAAGGCGGTATAAGCAGTGTGCAAACAATAAAGATCCCAGGGGTCTTTTCTGGACAGTAGCATGTCCTGCTGTCCTTGACCTAAATATCCCAGCAATAGTGAAATTTAGCCCCCTGGTGCCAGCGCTCCAACACTCTTCTGCAAGCTGGTAGTGGCATTTTAACTTGCCTAATGTCAGTAAGTTGGCGCTGTCGAACAGCTCTGTAAATAACTCGGGACGCTAAAGGGAAGGCTAAAAGCTCTCTTGGAGTGAGCTTGGAAAAGGGCAAGGCTCTCTCCCAGCAGGGTGAGGGGCAGAGCATCTCGGTGAGGCTGGTGGGGGCTCCAGATGCAGAGGAGGCGAGGGGATTTGTTGGTTGGCTCCTGAGTAGAGCACCAAATGCATCATGTGGGTGGTGCCTTGGGCACCTGGTATGCAGGAGCCTTGACCCCTTCCCACTGCATCACCCGGGCTTGGTGACATAATGGGATCTAGGGTAATGTGTCTTGATGGGCTTGATTTTTGGTTGCTGGTCCCATCCTGGTGGTAAGTTGAAGCTCTGAGGCTTCCTGAAGGTGAGGTGACCTTTGAAGTACAAGTCATATGAGGGAGCAGCTGAGGGAGCCGGAGGGGCTTAGCCTGGAGAAAATGAGGCTCAGGGGGGATCTTCTCGCAGCTGACAACTCTCTCAGGAGGGTGGAGCCAGGTGAGGATCTGGCTCTGCTCATAGAGAATAAGGGACAGGACCAAAAGAAACAGCCTCAAGTTGTGCCAGGGGAGGTTTAGGTTGTATATTGTGAAGATTCCTTCATGGGAGAAGGGCTGCCCAACCCTGGCACAGGCTGCCCAGCGCAAAGATAGAGTACTCATGCCTGGGGGGATTTAACAAATGTGCAGATTTGGCACTTGGGTACGTGAGTTAGTGGTGGCCTTGACAGTGCCGGAGACACAGTTGGACTTGATGGTCTCAGAGGGTTTTTCCAATCAAAATGATTCCATGATTCCATGATCCTTGTAAGGCTGATGGTGGGTACTGCAGGCTTGAGCCTGGGCTGCACTCCTGGCTGGGCTGTGCCTCAGGTTTGAATGAGGGGGAAGGCACTGGCTTGCATTTTTCACTTTTTGTTTTTGAGAGCAGGACCACCAAGCTGCACAGTGCCGTCCTGGAGGTGTGTGCTCAGGACCCCAGGGATAGTGGGCTATGGGGAACTGTTGACAGACTTCTGCCCACTTTGGGGCTGAAGAAGACTTTCCAAAACTGGATTTGGGTTGTTCTCCAGCAAACCAAACACACCTGGACTGGAAGAAATCCTGAGGACTGGGAGGGCCCTGGACCACTGCTGTGCTCAGGGCTGGAGCTTGCTGCCAGCCGAGGAGTGTCGAAGAGGATCCAAATGGATCAGAGAGGATCAGAGTGGATCCTGAGGCTTATTGACTGCAGCGCGACTTGAACTGTAAAGGAAGGGATTTGGCATTCAGCTTCCTTAGTGCTGTGCCAGAGCCCTCAGTAGTTGAAGTGTTGGTACAAAGAAGCCTTTGTGGAGCCCTGGGTGCCTCCTGGACCCCAGGAGAGGTCTGGGAGCCGCAGTCTATGTTTTCCTACTGCGGTGCTTTCCAGGCAGAATCCAGAGACAGGAAGTGCAACTGTCCTGATGTTTTGATGCCAAAAGATGTTAAATCTGGAGGTGAGGGGGGAGGCTCCTTTGCAGCTTGCTTGCAGAAGTAGCACAAAGCTGGGATTTTCCATGCACACAATCCCTGCAGCTTTGGGAATGCAGCTTTCTGGTGAGGTTAAACCTCTGGCTTTCCTACCTGTTGCTACAGCACCCACACTGGAACCCTGAGGAGCAGAGGGCACACTTTACCCTCTTCAAAATCCTCTTAGAAGCTGGGGGGTTTTTTAGCTTTGGCTTACCAGTTCAAGCTGAAACTTGGTAGCAGCTTTTTGGGGTGCACAGACCTTCCCATGACTTGAGGCACTTTGGGTTCTCATCTAGAGGGCTAGTAGAAGTTCTGGAAATCTGTTCCTGTAAATCTGTATACTGTTGCGTGTGCCAGTATCTTTGGGTGAGCATGGCCTTTCTGCAGAGATGCAGAATGGGCTCTGCCATCCCTGAGCCTGCCTGCCTAGCTGGCACTGCTCTATGGTTTCTGCCCTGCTGGGCTGCATGCAGCCCCTTTAGTGCTGAGAGGGCAGGATACAGGTTTGGTGCAAGGTGCTTCCCCAGTAGGGAGCTGGGATTTGTGATAGTGTGAAGGCATGGAGGCTGCCAGGGGTCTGACAGGCCACCCTAGGAGGGTGACCCAAGTGTTGCCACAACAGGAGGATGGTGGCTGCTGACATGGTGCTGGTTCCTGGCAGCCCTGTGCTGCCTGCAGCAGCAGTTTCAGGGGGGCAGACTGTGGGCTGCTCCTCTCATCCTTCCTCAATATCTCCACATCTGGCCTGACATGATTTCCTTAAAGCTGCCTAAATAATTCACCTTGAGTAATAGCAAACCGCAGTGCCAGCTCTGGAGGAAGTTTTCTGGGAATGCCAGTGGCGTGAGGATGTCTGCTGTACTGGCCACTGAGCCATGACATCCTTGACTGTTAGATGCAGGTATCCTGGACTTCCCTTCCTGAGAGGGCAGGGATCCTGCCTTGGAAAGCTGAACTGCTCCAGGCTGGGAGGATCACTTTCATTGAGTTGTTCTCAAAATCCTTGGAAATTTTTCCTCCTTATGGGGAAAAAAAGAGATCCATTGGGATTATGCCATACCAGTTCCCTCCCATGACACTTTCCCACCTCTGCTCCTCATGCTGCTGTGTCTTCTCTTCAACTTTAGCATACCTGCACCAAAACTCCTCAGAGAAGAGGAACTCAGTGAGCTACCCTGCTGCTTCTCAGCTCAAACAGCCAGATCCTTTGGTGTGTTTGGTTCCTGCTCTTCGTTTGTGTCCAGCACTGTGTTCGTAGTGTTGGTGCTGCAGCTGTTGAGCTCCAAGGACAGAAACGTGTTCAGCTGACTGTCCGCAGAGCGAGGATTGCTGTTGCCATTTCCACATTGCTCAGCTCATCGTGCGTCACCAACCCACGGAGCTGGGAATCCCGGAGTAAGAAATGCCCAGAAACCTGTGTATGGGGCTTGACATACAGCTCAATCCTCAGACATCTAGCATGCCCACCGGAGACAACAGTGCCACCTCTCTAGGGGATCTTGGTCCCCTTGTGCTGCTGCTGAGGATCTCACCCTGTGTGTATGGAGTGGCTCCAGTCCCAGGGACAGCGCAGCCATGCTGCGCCATGTGGCTCCGAGGAGTGGGAAACAGATCGGCTGCTTCTCGACGGTGCATTGTTAAAGGTTTCACCTCCCCCAAAATGACACATTGCGAGCAAAAATAGAACAAGACAGAACACATAGACCCACCCTCACCATCCCCACCACCCGGCAGCCAAGTGCACGCAGTGCCAAGCCCTTGGGTTTAAAAGCTGGTGCTTTGTCACCCTCCCTCAGTCCTACCACCACCTGCCCCAGCCCAGCAGGCATTCAGACAGTCCGGTGAGTGACCGTTGCACTGGGAGCAGCCATACTGCTGGGACAGTTGCCACTCAACCCACAGTGTGTGCTGGATCTGGCCTCCCTCTTCACCTGGTGGGTCTGGGGATGGGAGCAGGAACTGTGGTGTTGGTGCAGGAGGTTCTCTCACCCGCTGCACAGTGGTGCTCTTGAGACATGACAGATGCCTTTGGCCAGAAGGGCCACCTCCGGTGTGGTGGCATGGCTTAGCCCAGCCTGCTGTTAGCCAGAGCTGTCTCCTGTGAATGGTGTGGAAAGCTGCCTCCCAGCCAAGGAGCAGGGTCCAATTCTGAAGTGCCACTGGTGTATGCTAAGCACAGTTGGACCAGGCAGAGATCTGGCTGGAAAACCTCCAGGAAAGGAAGAGTTGCTCCAGGAGGTGGTAGAGCTGTCAGCTGTTTGTCAGCAGTGCCTAACAAGGCTGCACCCTGCCTTTGTCACCCTGGATCCTCCATGCCTCCAGAGCTGGCAGTTACACTGGTAGTGAAATTATCCAGGCTTTGTGAGTCCCCCAGTGATCCTGTTCAGGGGTACAAAGTCCATTGCATGGTTTTTTAACATTGAAAACAGAGCTGAAGCAGAGGTTGGTGGTGTTTTGGGAAAACAGCTGGAGGGATTTGGACTAGGTGTTGAGGAGGAGAGAAGCAGAGAAGTGATGGCACTGGAACTCACACCCCCCCAGGACGGGCAGCCATGCCTGGAGGGAGATTCAGGCACAAGGGGGAACTTCTCTCCCTGAAGCTGGATGAGGGGGAGCTGCAAGGCCAAGGCAATGGGGCTGAGCTTGTCCAGTGAGCTGCACGTGATGGCAGAGGTGGTGGTGACACGTCCCTCTGTCATCCAGCTGTGCTCCAATTATGGCACAGTCACAGCTCTGGAGAATGACAGAGCTGTCCCACAGGGACAGATGGGCTGGGAGTAAGGTTGCTGTCACCTGTGCTGTCCCTATACTGTGCAGAGAGACATTGGACAAAGTTCCTGCAGAGCAAGTCCTGCCTCAGTTTCCCTGTCACACAGTTAACACTGGCTGTGAGGCTGATGAGTCATTCATGCCCTCATTGGCAGTGAGATTCCATTTGGTAAGCTCCATGTGGGGCCACAACATCCAGAACTGCCTGGCTGGGATCTGCTCTGCCCCAGTGCTCTTCTCCTGAGGAGGAGAAGGCACATCCAGGACAGACCTGGTGGCTTTTTGACAGCAACTGCTTGCTGTATTTATTCATGCTGAGGCTGTTTGCAGCTGGCATCTCACCATGTGTGCCTTTGTACCAGTGGATTTCTCCCATCTTTGATGATTTGCATCTGGTCTCATGAACCTTGGCTGGGCATGGGCCCAGTGCCTCCTCCTGCTTCCTTTTGAGTTTTTCCCAGGAGAGGTCCAGAGGGGAACAGCCCAGGGGAAACTGCCGTTTGATGGTTCTTGTCTGGTTCTTTTGTGGTTGTGGGGAGCCGCAGAGACTTGGAATGGCAATTCCCAACTTCCCCCACGTGTCTTGCTGGCAGGTTTGGGAGAAGCCAGGTTGGGCTCTGCCATGGCCATCATGGTCACTGATCCAGAAAGCTGGGCTTTTCATGGAGGGAGGCTGCAGAGGACTAAAGGGTGGTGCAGGTAGGACTGTGGGGTGTCGAAACCCCCTCCATGCTGCTGCCCCTGAAGGTCATAGAACAGAAGGTAGCCCACATTACTTAGTCTCTTAGGAGATTAAAAAAAACCCAGCTGGGTTTAAAATCGGGTTAGATTTGTCCTCTGGTTCACCATGTGGCCTCGTGGCCAACCTGGGATGGAGGGCAGGAATCCCATGAAGCTGTGCCATGCCTGGGCAGACCCTACAGCATGGGTAAATGTCCTGCAAGGGCATTTAACCAGCCAAGCTGCCCTAGGCTACACACAGACCTTCCTCCCTGCCCCGGACTGATGCAGGGTAGTCTCTGAGACAGTTGTGTCTTGAGAGCCAAGCTGGGTGCCACCACTGGGTTCTTCCTAGCCGGGGACCAGGGGACACATGAGATAATGCCTGGGGACATGCCACTGCATTTCAGCACATTTGCTTTGTTTACTTCCCACGGGGGTGTGTGCGGGGCCCTGAAGACCCTGTCACCACAGCCCCTGGTAGCCTGCACCATTCGGCTTCTCACCCTCCAGCCTGTTTGACTCCTACAATCCGGGGGTGGTTGGGAAGCGACAGCTGGAGCCAACGCACCAGCCCAGTGCGTGCTGCCATGCCAACCCTGTTTCCATGGCAATGGGCACCCAATGGGCGACTGCCAGGCAAGGCCAAGATGCCCGAAAAATGATGCGATGCCCCCTGAAACGGCCATCTGAGGCTGGGAGCCTGTGAACACCACCAGTCCCAGTAGTGCCTTCAGTGCAACAGGGCAGGTGAAACCCTTGGTGCACCCAGTGAAACCCCAGAGAAGAAAGAAATGGGGAGGTGTGCACAGCCACATTTTCAGCCCCGTCTGACTTACAACCTAATTTAATTTAAATAGATGGCTCTTACATAACCCTCAGGGCACTGTGCTGCTGAAGCCAAGCCCACCCCGTACTAGTGAGGGCCCCCCAGAGTGGGAGTGCCAGGAAGGCAGTGGGGCACAGGAAGATAGGCTCTCCAGGGCTGTCTGTGCCCTGGGGCTGCTCTTCACCAGCCCCCCCTTTACATAAGTCCCTGAGCCCCATGTTTATCCAGCTCTACACTGAAGCCTAGGTGGGTATCAAAACATTTTAAAATAACACTGCCTTTTGTTAGCACTGCAGCTATCTTTAGAAGATTTGATTTTATTTGAAAGCCCTCTCTGTGAGGGTTCAGTGGAATAGATCCCCAGCCCAGCAGTTTAAAGGGATATAGGTGTGGTGATCTCCTTTCTTGGCTGGAAACACTGTTTTGATTATTGCTTATCGATAAACCCCATCTTAACCCTGCAGCTGTCTTCTCAGCTTTTCTGACATTTCTACAGCTGGAAGGGGCTGTGTTGTACTCAGAGTGTTGTTCATGATTCGCTTGTCCAGGCACTCTGGGATGGCTCTTGAGGCATCCTGGTCCCCAGCTCCATCACCTCCATGTAAAAAATTGCCCTGATCATAACAGCTGGTGACTTTCCCAGTTGTTAAAATAAGGGTGAGGAGAACCAGTGCTGTGACCCGTGATGAACTTGGGTCACAACCATAGGCCACCACTGCTGCAGCCATGAGAGTGGCTTGGCAGACAGCTCACACCCAGCACATGCCAGTGTCCCTGCTCCAGCTGTGATGGGAAGTGGAGGCAACAAGGGACTCTCTACTGGAGCAGAGTTGGCCGGGGCCCAGTGGGGGCCAGCTGCACCTTTTGGGCAGCCAAACTGTCACCGTCATGTGTCTCACCAGTTGTCCTTTCATCAGCCTGACCAGTGCTCCAGCAGACTGGGGAGAGGGGACTATGAGTCGCCCACAGTGGGCAGTGTGGCTATGGTCTCTCTGTCCTGTGGCTGCTTACTTGGACCTGCTCCCTTCCATAGAACCAGTAGTGAGGGAGAGATGGGGCAGAAGCCCAGCCTTGGAGATGCTGTCGGAGGGCTGAGCAGAGGCTATGCCCTCCCTTTTGGTTTCTTACATCCTGCGCTCAGGCTTCCTGCTCTTTCTAGGCTCTCATCTCTCTGATTTTTAACATATCACCCCTTTCACCCCCCACCAGGAGACAGGAGCAGTTCCAGACAAACCCTGACAGCTACAATGGAGCTGTGCGAGAGAATTACACCTGGTCCCAAGACTACAGTGACCTGGAAATTAAAGTGCCTGTGCCCAAGCACATTGTCAAAGGCAAACAGGTAAAGTGGTGTTAGCGACGTCTCTTTAGCATTTCCCTTTCCATCGGGGTGCGCAGCTTTTGTGGAAAACTGTGTTTGGAGCAGAAAGGCTCCTTGTCCTTTGTACTGAAGGACCAGGATGTGGCTGTGCCTTATTCTCCAGTGTGAGTCTGGTGAGGACTGAGGTCACAGACTGTGTTCCTGTTGTGCTGCAGTGTCCTCTGCTCCATCTCAGCTAGATTCTCTGGTGCTGCCTCACCCTTTCTGTGCTTCTTTCTGCTTCTACTACCTGCATACTCACACGTGTGTTTTGGAGCCTTGCTGGGGATGGATGCCCTTCCTCATTTGTTCCTCTAGCTCTGAGTGTCTTCTGCCTTCTGTTTGGAAGCAGGAGCTGCTGGAACAGCTCCTCTGGCACTGGGGAGCTGGATCAGGCACAGCCCCTGTGTGGCTTGACCTGCTCTAGATGGAAGGGAGCCGGCCTAGGGTGGAGGCTGAGGGCCAGCCCCTCCCCCTGGCTGGCTTTGTGCACAGAGCGGTCTCACGTCTCTCTTTGGCTCAGACAGGAACTTCCCTGTTCTGTGGTCATGTTCTTTTTCCTGCACCACGTCTGTTCTCTCCTGGTCTGGGACCCAGAAAGGAGTGTGCCCATGGCTGGTCTTAGTTGGACCTAAAAGTTTGAACTCTTTCCCAAGTGTTTCCCTTCCCTCTCTATTTTATCATATGGGAAGCCTGTGCTCCCCGCCTCCTGCTGTCCTCTGCTTCCAGGGTGGCTGAAAGGAGCACGCTGGAATTTGTCACTGGTTTCAGCCTACAGAGCTCCTCAGCATGCAAAGGAATGTCACTGGCAGCAGCAGCCCAGGCCAGAGGGGTGAGGGGGCACATGGCTGCCACAGGCACAGCAAGGCACCAGGAAGATGGATCTCACCCAGCAGGTCTCTAAAAAAAACCCAGGCTGGTTCTTCAAAGGATTCTGGGGTGTCCAGATGGATATTCCATCCCTCCGCATCATACTTTGTTCACGATTCCTCTCCCTGACTGGGGAAGTTTCCTCCATCTCAGGGAAGTTGTGTCCTTGCCAAAAACCCCACCCAGGGCTCTGTCTGCTCCATCCTCAGGCATGGAGAGGTTCAGGAGCCTGCAGGAGCTCACAGGAGTGGCGACAAGATATGTTTCCTGACCTTTCCTTGGTTCAAGACTGTGCCATCACTTTGGGAGAGTCTCTGCACCTCAGAGCAGGCAAAGGAGGTTTCAAGACACCCCCTTCCCATGCCAGTGCTTGTGGCATGGCTCAGCCTACTCCTGCCGCAGTACCTGCCCATGCTGCCCTCTTGAAGTGATTGGTTGTTTGGGTGCTGGACTTCCCTTCTCCTTGCACTCTTTCTTGGTATTTTGTTCATCCATCCTTCTTGGGGCTTCTCTTGGCAGCTGAGTTTCCATTTCCAAATGATTCTATGTATTCCCAGCCTTGGGGGAATGAGAACAGACAGACTGGGTCTTGGGCCAGAGCAGGAGGACTCAGAGCAATTTAAAAGCTCCATGGACTTTGGACATGTTGTTAATGGGTACCTGCACAAGAGCAACATTCTCCTGCATTCAGACAGCTTCATATTTTTAAAAAATTATCAGGTTTTTGGCTTGTGCCTGCCAAGGCAAGATTAAAAATTTCCCCATTTGGTCGCTGGGCTCAGAGTGCACCCAACTCTAATGCTGCTCACCGTCTTCCTTATTTTTGGGAAGACTTTTTGGAATTCAGGCTGTTGCTATGGCACATTTTGCTCTGGTGAGCTTAAGGTTTCCTTGTATGGAGCTCAGGTGTCCTTGGAGCGGAAATGGGCGATTGGGTAGGTGGGAGCATCTTCCTCCATGGTCTCCACCTCTCTGATCTACTTATGGGTGCAACAGAGGCTATGGATCTGAGCAGTTAAATAGAAATAATGACTCCAGGCCTCTCGTTGCTGGACTCAAGAGGAGACAAGCTCGATTCCTCTCTCAGTTTGTATTTGCTTGTTTGAGCTGCGTGGGCAGGCATGGGCGTTCAGTGTGGACAGAAATCACTGTGGTGAAAAGGCCACAGCACGCTTACGACAGCTGGCTTTCTTTGGGAGCAGCCAAGTGTTTTGGGGAGCAGAGGTGCTCGCAGGGAGCGCATGGGGAGGGACAAGCAGCTTCAGAGCTGCCAGAGTACTGTGGGTTGCTCTTGGCCTTCCCCCCGTGTGGGCTGTCCACAGGTACCACCTTGTGCACACATGGGTCCTCTCAGACATGCCCCTCCATGCACAGAGGGACAGGGCTTTCCAGCAGGGCATGCACTGCCCCTGTCCCTACTCCTGGGGGGCTGGTGTGCTGGGTGGGACCTTCTTGCTAGGTGCAGATAGGAGCAGGTGTTGCAATTGCTTCTCATGTTGGCTGCTTGCACAGCAAAGTGGCCAGGTAAAATTTTCCCAGTTTGTATCTCTTCTTCCATTTGGGTTTCTCTGCTTCCTCTTCCAATGCGTGGCTGGTCCCAGAGCCAACTTAAAGGTGTCCCTAGGCCCCACCAGATAAATTGTGCAGCCACCTGTGAATAAAACTCCTCTCACATTTGGTTGTTCTTTTCCATGTAGATCCCACAGACACAATGCTGTGCCTGTGCCTTCCATGTCTCCAGCTTTCCTTGCCCTCCACACCACAAAGAATTTCTCCCCAGAAGGTGACTTGGGAGTCACCTTTCTTTTTTCCCCTTGGTCCTTTTTGGGCAGGCCCTGTGCCATGCTGAGAGCCCAGCATCAGTAGCTCTGTCCCTGCAGCCAGGGACCTGAGCAGATGGTGGTAGTGGAGGGCAGATCCTCATCCCCATGCCTCGTCTCTGCAGTAAGGTGTCAGCACTGGGCTGGAGGGAGCTTCTCCATGGAGGGAGCACCTCCTCTGGAGATGTCTTCATCCCAGGGCAGCTGCTCTTGTAGAGGCTGTCCTCTACAAGCTGCTCTTGTGGAGGCTGTCCACAGCCACATGCCAGGTCACAGCCTGTTGTTCTCGCCTATCCTCACGTCCCTTCCCCAATCCCCTGTGAGCACAGTCCTGCTCTCAGCCTTCACACTGGAGCTCAGTCCCATGTCACCCTTTGTGTGCTGGGCCTCCTCTGATCCTGCCAGAGCACACAGCAGGTTCGGGGGCTGTACCCGGGTGACATCAGTCAGACACAGCCGCGGTGCCCTCCCTGGCTGGAGCAGCTCTGCCTGTCTTCTGCCTGTGTGGAGCTAGTGAGCTGCTGGAAGTCTCCTAGGTAATGGATAATGTAATAACATTTCAAATGAGATCTGCAGAGCAGGAGGAAGATCTGGGGGAACTCTGGGAGAGAATGCAGGCAAATCTCACTGCAGTCTCCTCCTCTCGGGCCAGCACTGGGGGCCACGATCCTACCTCTTCCCAGCCAGGTCCTCCCTGCATCCCCTGGCTTGGCATAGGCTCTGCTGGTGGCACCTCAGAGCTGGAGGGGACAAGAGAGAACATATGGTCTCTACGGAGACCGAGTGTACTGCGTGCCTCTCACAGCCTGCCTCTGTCTCCCCAGGGGGCAGCCATGTCACCTGCATGGCAAGTCGGAGCAGGGTTTCCCATATGGCTGCTGTGGGCGGGAACTGGCCCCGTTCCTGGGGACAGAGCTGCCCCTGTAGCAGGGAGCTGGGAAAACATGCTGCAGCATTCCTCCTGCACACGGCCCCTCCTCACACACCCGATGGGAGGCCTGAGCTGAGCCCAGTGCTGGCTCCAGCAGCAGAAGCAGAGCCAAGGAGCATGCTTTCAGCATGGTGCAGCAAAGCGGGGATGACCTGCTGCAGCCCTAGTATAAGAACCCCCAAATGGCCCCTGCTTATCTATCAGGGTGACACACGCTCATGCTCAGCTTGTCACATTGATGGACAGGCACACTCCTGAAGAGCTCTCTCACAGCAAGTAGGTGCCCAACCTTTGAATGCTGTTTGGAGGCCTGTGGCATTACTGATCTTCTTTGAGGGGAAACTGAGGCATGGGGTAGAACCAGCTGCCTTGAATCCTTCAAGGGTCCCCCTGATGGCTGGACTGTACTGCTTTTCCTTCCCTGAAGAGTTTCCCTCTCTCCTCCAAACTATTGCTGTTTGCTGTGAGAGAGCAGTGGGATTCCCACCCTGCTGCTACAGGCAGGGCTGGAAGCTCTTCTCTCATCCCCTGCAAGTGCACTTGACCCCAAACCCCAGCTTGCACAGTGAGATGGCAAGCAGGAGCCTTCCAGATTATTGTCTCTCTCTTTGTTTCCAGGTGTCTGTGGATATCAGCAGTGGTGCAATTCGTGTAGCTGTGCTGGAGGGGAGCAGCCAACACGTCCTCATGGAAGGGAAACTCATCCACAAGATCAACACAGAGAGTTCCCTGTGGAGTCTGGAGCCTGGGAAGTGCATTTTGGTAAGGGTGGTCTACACCAGCTATGTCTCCTTGGCTCGCAGTTCTGCCACACTTGACATAGGAAACTGGAGCAGGTGGAAGTTTCAGCCAGCTCTGGTTGTGTCTGGCTTTGCCTGTCCATCGTCTGGTTCATGCTGCCCTTGCATGTGTGCTGTGCCTTGCCTCCTACTCCTGAATTGCCTGTCAGGATGCCAGCTGGGCAGCATGAATATCAGGCTGGGCAAAGGGGTCCCCAGTTCCAGCTGGTGTAGCACAGTCATGACTTAGGGGTGGTCACTGTCCCCAGTCCTGGCATGGGACCCTGCACCACAGTGCTGGTCCTGCACACCTGGCCTTGCTGACTCTGCCTTCCAACTCTTCTGGCCCCACTCCGACACCAGCATCTTGGCAGGTGCCTGTTCCCCACCATTCCTTTCTGTCCTGTCACGGGATTCCTACTTGCCCTGTTTGATGTGGACACTGTGGCTCCTCTTCCTTCAGCAGGCCTGTGGTTTGCTGTGTGCCTGTTGTCCCAAATCATCCCTGTTGAGACAGTCTCAGGGCTGCTGGTGCCCAGCTGTGTATTACTGGTGGGTTCCCAGCCCCAAGCCTCATTTCTGATGTGCTCCAGATGTTCAGGCTGAGGGTGTGAGTTCAGCTGTGTTCACAGCTGGAGTTGTTGCAGGAGTTCTGCCCATCACCCTGAGATCTTGAGTGTCAAACAGTTTCCAAAGTTTATATGCCAGTTTGGGGGCCAGGATTGTGCTAGGAGCAGGATTTTGCTACCTGTGACCATCTTTGCCCTATCCTTTTCCACCCAGAGGCTTTTCCAGGAGAATTTCAGGAGTCCCAAGGCTGTTGTGAGACCCAGGAGGGGACACATGCTGTCCCTGGGAGGGAGGGAGCTGGATCCAAGCCTTTCTCCCTGTGGCACGAAGGTGGCAGCAGATGGCACCCAAATCCAAGCCCTCACAGTGGAAAATGGTGTGGGAATGTGCTGCCAGAGTTAGGAATCCTGTGGATGGTGTGTGGGGAGGCTGCACAGTGCCACTCGACCACTGCTGATCCACAGGGATGTACCTCTGGTGACAGGCAAGTGCCAAAAGGGTGAGTGAGGTCTCTGCAAGGGAGAGGAGCTACTTCAATGCTGCTAGGCCATTGAAGGGATGTGGTAGTGACATTCTTAACCTGCATTTTGTAAATATAAACATCCTGAAAATTAGCTTACCTGGGACAAAGAAAAAATCCTGGAACGGCATAAACCCATTGAAGAGGATGTGGCCCAATGGGTGGCTGCTCCATACAGTGTGGATGGAAGTCTGGAAGTCCCAGGTGGGTGTTTGCAGCATCAGCAAGGGAGGCAGTGTCTCTTTAGTACCTGTCAGAGCCTGGGAATGGCACAGGTGGAGCGAGACTCAATGACTCCTGGAGTGGCCACGGGCAGTGTGGGGAGCCCATGACCCCCAACCCAAGAGCTGGGTCTTGCCTCGAATAGCATGAGCCCAGGCTTGTGAGGATCTCCAGCTGGCTGCCAACATATTGATGGTGGGATGAGATCTCGCTTGAAGAATTGTAAGGTAACTGGAGCAGAGTGAGTAATTCTCGCCCAAGAGCATCTCCTTTTTCCATGCGCTGAGTAGCCAGGAGTGGTTTGCACCTCCTCCCGATTCATTCATCAGGGGACACCCACCCATGTGGGAATGTATTGCTTCATTCAGTGCCTGGATAGGGCCATTGGGGTTTATTTGGAGCTTATGGGGCATATGGACCCTTTCTGTGCCCCAGTTTGTGCATTGCTCTGTGTAAGCTCCAAATGCAGCAGTTGGGCTGTCTCCCTCCTGCAAGGTGCTGCAAGGTACCACCTGGCTTCCCTGTGGGACACAGGGATGGTGTTCCCTGGCAGGGTGTGGATGTATCCAAAACTGAACTCACCCAGTGTCAGTGCTGGGGTTGTCCGAGGAGTTCCTGCCTGCCTTGGGGACTGCTTGGGGCACCTTGGTGGCCCTGTCCATACTGTGTGTTTGTGGTCTGAGAATTGAGGTGATCCCTTGCAGCAGAATTTGGTCTTGGTGCCAAGGAGGTGGAATCTCTCTTGCTTGGTCCTATCTTTCTGAAAAGGTCTCAGTTCTGTGCAGAGAGGCTGTTGAATCCTATGTCCTCTTGCAGAACATATCAGGGATCATCAAGATCCCCAGATTCTTCAGGAGGTTTCTGTAACAGCTTTTTCACTGTCCTCAGCCTCCCCCCAGCTCCCTTCTGGGATGCCATTCATGGGCACACCATGAACAGATTCCCATCTCCTCCAGCTCTTATCCTGGGAAGATTATTTTGTCTTAAAACCCATCCTAGTTTTGCTTCCCCCATCCTGCCTGGTGTTCTTATTTATGTATCCTCTTCATTATGTCACTTGCACTCCAGCTGCCCCAGAACTCCCCTTACCAGCATTCAGAGACCACTCTGCTTTCCCCTCCTGCTCCATGGAGCTCTCCCAGCTGGAGCCCAGCCTAACACCAACATGTTTCTCATCTCATCCTTTGGCACAGCTGTGTGCATGGCAGCAGAATCCAGCTGGCATTGTTCCGCAGTGGAGTGCTCTGCCGACATGGGGTGGGGGCCTGTCCATACCTCCTGCTTGGGATTTTGTCCCAGGATTGTACCCCTGCCTGTGGCGTGCCGTACGGTACCCTGGTCCTGGGTGTCATCCCTGTGCTCTCACTTCTCTGTCACACCCGCTTGCTTGTTGAAAGCGAGATTAAAATAACCTCGCTGTTTTTAGCAATCCCCACTGAGTGTTGTGCACAACTCCTTTTGGTATTATTTTCATTGTGGAGGATTTTTCTCCCATTCCTTCTCTTTTTCTATTCCTCTCAGCCTTTGTTTTCCATGCTTGGGCTTCTGTCAGCAAGTCCTGCCTTGAACATTTATTACAATCTTGGCTTGTCATCCTGTGAGCCATGAGGCTGAGGGGAGACAATTCAGTGGTGCTCAGCCCTGCCCTCCCTGTACTGCTGAGAATGGCGTTGCTGCCTCCTCTGTCCCCCTAAACACCTCCCAATGATTTTTGAGGTGACTTTGGATGCTGTGGTTCCAACAGGAAAGCAGGCAGGCGGAGGTTGTCTTCCCAAGACCTACTTACACCCCTTGGGAGCATCTCTCAAGGTTTAATAAGGTATTTGGCATCAGAGAGGAAATCTTGTGCTACCGCAAAGCCCAGCACCGACAATGAGAGGTTGTGACCTTCCCAGTAGGGGGTGGAGATGGGACATGACACTGTGTCCATACCAGTGATGCCTGTCACCTGCTGGAGGGTCTCTCCTGCTGAGTGTCCCATTGTTCCTGCAGCAGTCCTCCTTGCAATCCATCATTACCCTGGTGCTTTTCCAGGGAACAGCCCATCCAACGTGGCTGAGAGTTCATGTCTTGGACACTGGCTGTGGGAAGTGAGCGCTTTGGCATGAGGACACTGCCAGCTTCAGATACAGCATTGGGGTATGCCTCCTGCAAGCCTCTCTCTCCTCAGGCCACTGTTGCAGAGGCTGTGTCTGCCTCCTTTTGCGCCCCAAAAGACTCATCTGGGCATTTACTCCACTGGGACCCATCAGGCAGAGCCGAAATCTGGCTGAGGGCACAGGCACACTGCAGGGACCTCATCCTTCCTCAGTGACTCTCAGCATGTCCGGCGCCCTGGGGGCCAGCCAGAGCTGTTGGCTGGAAAATTGAGCATCCGTGTCAAGTGCAGGCAAAGCTTTTCCTTGTCTCGAAGTGACAAACATAATCAGGTCAGGGTTTGTCCTTGTGGAAGAAGCCATGCTCCCTCCTGGAGCCCCCCAGTTTCCTGAGCTCTCCCCAGTGGTGCCCACAACCTCAGGGGGGCCTGTCAGCTGAGTGCCAGAGCCTCTTCCGTGGGCAGGTGGGTGGGAGAGAACTGGCACGTGTGGGGAACGAACCAGAAATGAAACCTGCCATGGCTTCTCAACTCTCCCTTGCCTCCACCTTTGGGCACCCAAAGTCCTTCTGGGGGGAACCAGCTGCATATCTCCATCACCACTGGCTCTCATAACACAGACACTCAGCCAGGCAGGGGCTGGATCTAGAGAGGACATTGGCAGAAATTGTCCAGGAAAATGGCCTGTGTCTGTATCCCCCACCCTGGAGGTGGGACCTGTCTGCAGCAAGTCCGCCAGCACCGCCTTGAACCACGAAACCGCAAACTCATGTGAATATAGTGACCTTTTTCCTGGCCCAAGGGCATTTCATTTTAGAAACTGGGGTTTCATTTAGAAACTTGGGAGTGAGTGTCACTTTGACAGCTTTCCCCCTGGAATAAAGAGGGATGAGCAGATCACCCCAGGCTGCAGAGGTGTGCAGATGGTGGCAGGGTGGCAGCAAAGGAAAGGGGTTTGATAGGGAAGGTAGAGGGGATGGGTTTCCATCCCAGATGCTCCAGGATGGGTTTTCCACACCCCACCCCACCCTCCCCCCCAGTGCTCTGGGATGGAGTTGGGGGGATGCTTGAACTGCTCCAACACTTGTCTGACCCTCTGCCAGGAGGCTGACCCTGGTAGGGATATACCAAACCCAGCATGCTTCACAGCAATGCCATGGGAGCATGGCTTGTGCTGGAGCCCTCGCTAGGGAAGCTCACGCCTTGACAGCAGCACCGTGGGGACATCCCTCGTGTTCCAAACCTGAGGAGCCTGAAGGGGGCTCCTGCTGCAAGTGTGAGACAGTTGGGGCTGCTGCCCCTCCACTTTACTTTCTGTCGCAGGGTGATGTTCTGGGGGCGCTACCACTCCCCCACCTGCCCACCCAGGATTGGGAAGCCCAGGAGCAACCTCTCGGTGGCTCTCCCTCCCCTCCAAAGTAGAACTGTGCAATTAAAAAGCGAACAAACATGCCTGTCTAGCTGGAAAAACTAACGCCTTCCCCAAGCTGGAATATTTTACTGGCTCTGCTCTCCCAGAAGGATTAAACCCCAGCCACCCCCTCCTGTATTAATTGGTTCCTTTTCTTCACACCACAGAGAAGCTTGGCTCTGTAACAGGAATGGCTGTCCATCTTTTCCCCTCTGGAGCTACTGAGCTTCCAGGGAGGTTTGAGCAAATTGTATTGTCTGCCTTTATTGATGATTTTGCAGAGGCCAGTGAATGCCATAAATCTGCCCTGCTGCTGGGATTAGTGCTAAAATACATGGGAGGAAGCAGCCCACTCTTCCTGGAAAAACTAAAAGCAAGGTGGAGTTCCTGTTGCAGGATGCCCCATGCTGGCCCCAGCACAGCCCCAGCGGCCAGCCAGCTCTGTTCCAGGCACTGCCATCAGGGATGCCCTATGACTACAGCCAGTGGCTTTTCCCAGTGAGGATGTTGGCTGGAGCAAGGAGATTATCCCCTCTCCTTGTCCATCCCTCCGGGGCTGCTGCTGAGCTGCAGTGCCATGGGAAGCAGATGCTGGCAGTCAGCAGGGGTGGCACAGTGCAGCAGGTGATGTCCTTGCCTCCTTTGCCACCCATGCTGCTGCCCACCAAGTCAGTGCCAGGGGAGCTGAGCCAAGGTTCCCCTCTAGGTTAGGGAAAGGCAAGATGGCTGCACTATCACACCAGGAGCCCAGGCCCCACACTCCACCAGACAGCCTCCTCATCCGGCAGTCCTGGGCTCTGTCACTGCTGCTGTGTCAGCCATGCAGCCCCAAGCCAGGGTCACCTTTAGGCAGGCACCGCTGGGGGACACTGCTCCTGACTTTGACCTGTAGCATGGGCTGAGGTTTCATCCCTGGGGCCTGAGCTGGGGCTGTAGGGGCCCACAGCAGGGTTCTGCAAAACCTTTGGCTGCTGAGGAAGGGAGGCACAAGCATCCCTCCCCCTCTGCCAGCTGTGAGGCTGGATCAGTATGAACTTGACTTCCACTCGTGGGCAAGCCCCATGCTGCTGTCATCACTGCCATGGAGCTGTGAGGTGGGCAGGGGTACCACATTCTGGGCAGGACAGGGGCACCTCTCCCCATTCGCTGACCCACACCTTGTCCCCAGATCAACCTGAACAAGGGGGATGAGTACTGGTGGAATGCCATCCTAGAGGGTGAGGAGCAGATCGACATTGACAAGATCAACAAGGAGCGCTCCATGGCCACAGTGGACGAGGAAGAGCATGCTGTGCTTGACCGCCTCACCTTTGACTACCACCAGAAGCTGCAGGGCAAGCCCCAGAGCCATGAACTGGTAGGTGCTGGCTACCCTGTGCCACTGCCCCAACCTGGCCCTCCCACCTGCCCTTCAAGGGTCCATCCCCAGGAAAAGGGGCCCCATGGCTCTGCTCTCTCTCAGAGCTCCTCTTCACAGTGTCCCCCCACATAAACATTTGAGGGGTGTGAGGTTCTGCTGATCAATCTTTTGCCATGCACTCCACTCCTGTCTTCCCTTTCCACCTTAACAAGTGCCTGTAAGCCCAGATCCCCTGTACCAGGGATGGGCCCTGCATCCCTGTGCCTCTCTCCCAAGCTGGCCCTGCTCAGGGCTGGACCCACATGGGTCTGGGCTCAGCCCGACCCAGGAGCTGCCTGGTGCCGCCCTGGGTGCTGTCTTGCCCTTTCCCAGGTAGCCGGGGGGAGCACAGAAGTGCTGTGTGCCCTTGGCAATCACTACTGCCAGCCAGGGAGGAGGGGGACTGCTTCCCACAGCCCTTTCCATGGGTCAGGTGGCCACACAGCCCCAGCGCCTGTGGGATGAGCGACGGGGAGAGCAAGGGGTGCAGGGAACAGCATGGCGTCACCCCAGGCTGACAGAAGCCTGTGACCTCTTTGCAGAAGGTGCATGAGATGTTAAAGAAGGGCTGGGACACCGAGGGCTCGCCATTCCGCGGCCAGAAATTCGACCCCTCTATGTTCAACATCTCCCCCGGTGCCGTCCAGTTTTGACAGTGGCCAAAACAACTGAAAAATAAAGCCGGGAGAGGAGACCTCCCCGCCCCCGGATGCTCACCAGAACCCTCGCACCCAGTGCCAGTGCCCAGGACTCGCTCATCTATGCTGCTGGCACCCATCCTTGCTGTGTGGGGAAGCCTGAGGAAGCAGGCAGATTTACATCCTGTCGCCACGGCAGCCTGGGCACCAGGACCCCTCTCCTGCCTTCCCCTCCCTGCCCCTCACCTTGTGCTGCTGATGCTCCATGTTTTTCTGGAATAGAGGGAGTGCGTTGGGTCGCATTGAGTGACATCATTATTATTTTGGTGGATGAGGATACTGGTTTTGGAGTTTCTGGGGATGTGGAGCCCTCCCTGCCCTGGCACTGGGCAGCTTTTGCCCTCACAGGTGAAGATGGGTGCTGGCTATGGGCAGTGGGGATGGGGAAGCCTGCCTCTGCCAGCACCCTGCCCGCCTGGCACCCCCACATCCTCTCACCAGCCCCTCTCCAGGGTACCCCAAGGGGGCTGTGCTGCACCTGCCCTCTACCCAGCCCTGGGGAAGGCCTCCTTCTGGTTTCCCCCTCCTTCACCTCCTCACTGGAGGGTTGTCAGGACACCCAGGAGTGGGCAACGACCACAGCCATCCCCTAGGGTTTGCTCCCCCTTCATCAGGGAGCAGTGGGGGTGCTCCCCACAGCAGTGCCATTTGCGGGGGGCTACAGGCCCACCCCTCATAGCCGGCAGCTGGGCGGGTGCCTCAGAAACATACGGGTTTCCTGGCATGGTACTTAGGGGTCTGAGAGTGGGGAGAGTAGGCCCCACCTAGGCCCAGCCTGACTCTCACAGCTTCGCACCAGCCCTCCCCCCTGGAGTGTGTGGGCTGGGGGTTCCCAGCGCCTTGTCCAGTTCCCCACCCCCCACCCTTAGTTTGCAATAAACATGTCTCACCGTGGGGCCTGTGAGTGATTCAGTGCCACCTCTGGGGAGATGGGTGTGCCCGATTCTCCACCATCACCTTGCTTATGGGACAAAGGGACACCCAAGCAGGATGCCTGGGGTGTCTGTCTGCCAGCAGGGGCTCCAGACATTGGGGTGGATGTTGGGGTGGATATGGGATTCCTGGGGAGAGTGGAATTTGGGGGTCCTTCAGGGGGTGTGGATATAGGATTCCTGGGGGTGAAGGGAGTGAATTTTGAGATCCCTGGAAGGGGCTAGATATAGGATACCCCGAGGAGGGCTGGATTTATGGGTTACTTGGGTGCCGGGATGTTGGAATGTGGGATCCCGAGGGGGCTGGATTTTGAGGTCCTTGGGGTGTGATATGAGACCCCTGGGGAGAGGTGCTGGATTTTTGCATCCTTGGACAGGGGGGTGGATATGGGATCCCCAAAGCTGGCTAGGTTTCATATCGTGGATGCTTTGGGGTTACCACCCCCGAGGTGTCACCCACCACTCTTCCCCTCTACCCCTCCACCAGTGCCGACATCTCCCGGTGCTGATGCGCACACCGGGCCCGCGGCCTCCCCGGCCGCCCACGGTCCCCATGGCAACAGCAGCGCCAGCCGCCCGCCGCCCACCCGCGCCGTGGGGGGCCCACCCCCCCCTCCCACCCACCTCTCCGGCTGGGGGGGGACACCCCGCTGTCCCCAGGCCCTGGGGCTACTGGTGGCCTTGAGGGTGGCCTTTTGTGTGTCCCGTGCACCAAAACCCACCCCCGCATTATGCTGCTGACATTGGGGGACTTCAAGGTGCCCTTGGGGGAAGCAGGGGGGTGATTTTGTCCTGCCTTGACCTCTCCCGGATGTTTTGCTTAAGGAGGGATTGGAGCCTGTACGGGTTGTTTGGGGTGACATTGGTGCGGGAGGAGGGAGCGCAGTATTGGGGGAATAGGGGGGATTCCCCGAGGCGGGGGGGGGGGGGGGGGGTTGGAGAAGGTAGGGCATGGATATGGGGTCTTTGAGCAGATTATCTGGATATTGGGGCTTTTTAGGGGGAGAATGTAGGATCCGGAGGGGGTGGGGGTTTGGGGACCTTTTGCGGGGGGCTGTGAGATTGTTGGGAGGGGTGTGAATGTGAGTCCTATTGCCAGGGGTGTGGATGTGAGTCTAGATTTGGGGTCCTAGGGGGATGCTCCAGAGGAAGTCTGGACACAGGGCTATTTAGGGGGGTGAGTCCCGGGAGGGGACATCTGGCCTTTAGGGGTGGAGGCTTGGTATCCCACTTCCAGGGGTGATTTGGGGTAAAGGTGTCCCGGGGTTGGGGGATCTGGTTATGGGGCCCTTGTGGAGACAAGGGGGATCCCCCCGGCGTGTGGGGGCAGGTCCGAGTTGGGGGGTGCCCCGCGGAGGGGGTTGGGGGGGGATCCCAGGCGGGGGGGGGGGCGGCGGGGGCTGTCCCGGGCTGGAGCCTCCCCCGGCCCGGCGCCTCCCCCCGCCCCCCCGAGCCGGGCGGAGCCGGAGCCGAGCGGAGCCGGTGCCGGGGCGGCTCATTGCGGCGCGGCGCGGCGGCAGCATGGCCACCACCGTGCCCTGCACCCGTTTCACCGACGAGTACCAGCTCTACGAGGAGATCGGCAAGTAAGGGCGGCGGCACCGGCACCGGCCCCGGCCCCGGCCCCGGGGCGCGGCGGGGGCGGGGGGCGCTGCCCGGGGCTCGGGAAGCCTCTCGGTGCAGACGTGACGCATCCCCCCTCCCTCCCCCCACCCCGGGATGGGACACCCGGGACTGGCCCCCCCCCCGCCCCCCCCGGGATCGGCCCCCCCCAGCCCACCCTCCTGGGACCGGCCCTGCCCAGCTCCCCCCCCCCCCGGTACTGCCCTCCCCCCGGTATTGGCCCTGCCCCCCCCCACTGGCCCCCACCCCTTATACCGCCCCCCTCCTGGGGCCTTCCAGCCCTCCCCGGCGGCTTGGACCCCTCACTCCTCTGGGCACCCCCCTCCCTGTAACCCCTCCTAGTCCCTGCAGCCCCCTTGTTCCCCAAGGTTTCCCCATCCTTATGGACCCTCACCTTTCGACTCCCTGATCTGTCCTCATTCCCTCAGTCCTGATCACCCCAGACCCCTCCTCCATCCCTCCAGATCCCCTGCAGTTCCCAATCACCTGTCCCTAGAGACCCCCCACTCAGTTCTTATAGCTGCCTTTGACCCTATGGACACTCCATCCTTACAGACCCCTCAATTCCTCCTCAACCCCCCCAATTTTCACCGATTCCCCCAGGACTCTTAATCCTGCCCCTGGCTCCTGCAGACCCCCTCAGTCCTTAAAGCCCCCTCGCTCCAGTAGAATCCCCATTCTCACAGACCCCTCATCCCCACATATGCCCCCCCATTCTTGCAGATCTCCCCCCACCCCCGCCCCCCACCTTCTCTGGTCCTTATAGATTCCCATCCTTCCAGACCCGCCTCCCCCCCACAAAGCTCCTACAAACCCCCACTCCCTTCAGTCCTTATAGCCCCCCTGGTCCCTTCCAAACCCTCCACCTCCCTCAATCCTGATAGACTCCCCCTTCCTTAGTCCTTACAGCTCCCCTATAGACACCCCCTATTCTCCAGACCATCCTTGAGTATTTATAGGCACCTCCTCCTTTTAGACCTCCTCCCCTTTCAGGACCCCCTTGCCCCTCACCCTGATGGATTTCTCCAGCACCCCCCATTTCCATAGACCCTCCCCCATCTCCATGAACCTCCCCCCCCAGTCCCTCTCCCTTCTGGTCCTTTTAGACCATACTCCCCCCATCCCCTATTAGACCCTTTTCGGCCTTATATAACTCCCCAAATCCACTCCCCTTTCGGGTCCTTATAGATTCCAGCCCTCCTGGGCCCACCGAGCCTTAAAGATTCCCAGGTCCCCTCTGCTGCCCTGAATCCTTACAAGCCCCCCAGCTGTGCCCCCTGCATCATGACCCCCTCGGGTGGGTGTTGTGGGGAGCTGAAGAGGAGCTTTTTTTTGGGGGGGGGGGTTCATTTGCCCCCAAGGCCATGGGGGTTGCAATTTCCCCCCCATCCACGGGCAGGGATTGGTGGGGAGTAAAATGAGGGGGGAGAGGGTCAGACCTTTTGTGAGGGGGGGTTGCACCACCACCCCCCTAGACTGGGGGGACATTTTGCAGGGGTGGCTGTAGTCCCTTTGGGGGTACCAGTAGGGGGAACATGGTGCCAGTTGGGGGCTGTTCTGTTGGTCTGCCCAAAATCCAGCCCATCCTGGTTGCCATGGCAACGTCATCCTGTTTCCCCCTTCCCATCTCTCAGTGTAGCCTGCCAGCCATCGCGCATGTGTCCCCCCCTCACTGGGGTGGGGGGGGAATATTGCTCTGGCCGGAAGGAAACTGAGGCATGGTGTGGGCCATGACGGTGTGTCTCCCCCTCAGGGGCTGGCACCCACCATGTCCCCTGTCCCGGGAGCCATGTGGGGAAGGGAGGGGTCAGGGCCCTGGGAACCCCCACTTTTCCCCTGGTGGTGCGAGGGTCTCCACTATTCTAGCCAGCATGGGGCCGTTGGTGCCTGAGGACATGGAAATATGGGGCGGTGGCAGGAGACAGCCAGGCCCTGTGCCCTTCCCAGGGCACACATCCAACACAGCACCCTCTCCATGGCAGGACTGGGGTGGTGCTGGTCTCAGCCATGTTCCCAACCAGTTATGGGGATCTCCTCTGTGTGTCCTGATGCTGCCTTGACCCCCCCACAAGGGAGGGGCCTGTTGGGCAGGGAACAGGCAGGAGATGTGCAGGGACGTGGGTCCTGGAAGGGGGACAGGTGCTGATGGCACTTGAAGGGGCTGCAGGTGCTCCTGTCTGGCGTGGGCACGACCATGCTTTTCTCATCTCTGTCCCTGTCCGTGGGGTGTTGGTGGCTGCCAGCTCCCTATACTCACAGCTGGGTCCTGTGCTCACCGCTATCACCGCCACTGTTACTGCCACTACCATCATCACCATCACCGCCACCACCACGGCCACTGCTGCCATCCGGGCCACCCACTGTTCCCATGGCAACGAGCTGCCGGTGCTGGATTCTTCCCGCGACCCCCCCAATGATGCGTGGCACCGATTCCCTCCCTCCAGCTTCTTCCCCCCAGCCAACCCCTGGTGCCCCCCCCAGCACACCCACGGCAGGGGCCCAGTGTGTCATGGCCCTCCCTCCCCACCTCTGTCGGGGTTCACCCCCCTGGTGCTGAGTCATTGTGGGTGCAGCCCCCTGACCTCGGGTGCTGAGTCATAGGTGGCAGCCACCCCCTACCCACCCCCCAAGGTGCTTTGGGGCGTGCTGAGCCTGTCCCTCCCCAGGGGAGCTTTCTCAGTCGTCCGGCGCTGTGTCAAGCTCTGCACTGGCCATGAGTACGCTGCTAAGATCATCAACACCAAAAAGCTCTCAGCCAGAGGTAGGACCCCCAGAAACCCTGGGACTCCCCTGGACACCTCTGGCACCCGAGGGGGTCACTCCCAGACATCCCTGGTACCTGTGATAACCCCTGGTGCCTATGGCACCTCTGATACCCCTGGTGCCCATGACAGCCGTGATACCTGTGGTTCCCATGACACCTGTAACCAGCTGTGACCCCAGTGGTGCTGGTGACTGGATGCTGGTGGGGGGGAGCAGGGTGAATGCTCCAGGGGGTGGGGTCTGGCCTTGCCTATCCCCGTTATACCCCCTGCTGCCTCCCCCAGGGCCCCTCAGAACTTAATCTGTCCCTGAGGGGTGTCCTGCAGGTACACAGGTGTAAGCAGATGGCAGGAGGGAAGGGTGTGCATGGACAGGTGCGAGCTCTGTGTGTGCATGTATGTGAGCCATGTGTGTGCAGGTGTGAGCTGTGTGCGCACAGGTGTGTGCAGTGTATACGTGGGGTTGTGTGTGATGATGGGTATGTGCACACATGGGCAGTGGGAGGTACCTGAGTGTGTGTGCACAGGTGCATGTTCATGGTGCTTGCTCATGTGTGTTCATGGTGTGTGTATGCACACGTGTGGGTGTGCACACACTTGTGAGCAGGGGGTGCCTGAGTGTGTGTGCAGAGGTGTGTCTGTGTGTGTGTGTGTTTGGTGTGCACCCTGGTGTGAGTAGAGTGTGTCAGCAGGGCTATGGGTGTGCACATGTCAACAGTGTGTGCTGTGTATGCAGATCTGTGAACAGAGTGGGTGCCTGTGGGGTGGGGTGGGGTGCTCACAGCTCAGCAGTGGGGCTGTACAGGTGTTTGCAGGTGTGGGATGTGACAATGTGTGAGGGTGTAGATGTTTAGGTTGTGCACCTGGATAAGAGGGAGCATAGTGTGGCACAGGGTGTGTGTGTGTGTTCTGTGTGTGCACATGTGTGTCTGTGGCTATAGCTGTATGTGCAGGTGTGAGCAGTGAGTGGAGCAGTGCACACGTGTGTGTGTGAACTGTGTGTGAGCTGTGTGCACATCTGTGCATGTGTCTGTGTGCTGTTGTATGCAGACACATCCAGAGCTGCAGCTGCACATGCAAGTACATGTGTGCATTCATACAGTGCCTGTTGCAGGCACACATATGTAGAGTCACACACACGCATAGCTGCACAGATGTACACACCTGCACGCACCTGCACATGCAGGAGCCATCATGCACAGGGGTACAGCTGCACCCTCCCCATCACATACAAACACAGGTAGAGTGATGCGCATGGGTGCACCCACACACACGTGTACACCTGTGCACACAAGTACAACCACAGAGCTGTATGGCTGCACACATAGGTACACACAGGTACAGCCGCACACAGGCACACCCACGTGTGTGCACAACTGCAGGACATGAATACCCCTGCACACCCATCACACCTGCACACCCACACACCTGTATACCCACACACAGGTATAGCCACAGGTGCTTGCACACATGTGCACACTCATCTATATGTGTGTGCAGGCATACACAGCCTCACACATGGACACACGTGAACATGCACACCTGTGCACACCTGCACAGTGTGTGCATGGCTGTATCCACATGTACACCCAACCCATGTGCAGCATACCTGCAAACGTGTACACACTTGCACATGTGCACACCCAGATGCACGTGCACAAGCGCACAGGTACAGCCCCCACCTCTGCCCCCAGTGCATACCTGCACACCCCACAGAGCCACGTGCACTCTCACATGAGCATCTATGACTCCTCTTGCTGGGGTTGGGCTGCAGGCAGGTGATGGAGGGGGAGTGGAGGGGCAGGGCAGGTGCCCCGCTGACTACTGCTCCCCCAGACCACCAGAAGCTGGAGCGTGAGGCGCGTATCTGCCGGCTGCTCAAGCACTCCAACATCGGTGAGTGACTGGGGACACCAGGGGGGGTCTCACCACTGTGGACCTACTTGGGGCCACCCAGGGACACCCTGAATGACACCCTGGGGCTACGTTGGGTGTCCCTCTGGGGATGGATGGGGTCCCACCCTGGGGTCCCTCTGGATGCCACTTTTGGGACACTGGCTGTGGGTGTGGGCTGCATGTGACACAGACACGCATGGGTACCACATGTAGTGGCTGGGGGAGGGGGCCAGGGAGTACATGGGGGGCTGAGACTGAGCCTGTCCCTGTTCCTACCTGGTCCCTACAGTGCGGCTCCACGACAGCATCTCTGAGGAGGGGTTTCATTACCTCGTCTTTGACCTGTGAGTGTGGCAGGAGGCTCCCAGAGCTTTGGGAGGGGCTCAGGGGTTCATGGGGGCTCCCGGAGGGTCACAAGGTTATATGGTGCCTGACTGTGTTTCAGGGTGACGGGTGGCGAGCTCTTTGAGGACATCGTGGCACGGGAGTACTACAGTGAGGCTGATGCCAGGTGAGCCTTCACCCTGCCACGCACCCCCTAAAGCCCTGGACGTCCCCAGCCACCTGTGCCCTGCACCCTGCACCCTGGGAGGCCTGCAGGGATGGGGTAGCTCCGGCAAGGCAGGCAGGGGGGCACCCAGTGGGAGGGGGGGTGCACCCCCTCAGCCCCTGTGTTATTGTAACTCCTCCACTGGCTCCATCCTGCTGCTGGGTGGGGTAGGGCCCCCAGGTGGGGCCCCCCCATATTCCACTTCCCACCCCATGCTTCCCCCTCTGCCTCTGAGTCCTGGCACTACCATGGCCTGTGCTGGGGGGCTGGTGGCAAGTGGGGAGCCCCCAGGGCCCCTCCTGTGCTGTCTCCAGCCCCCCAGTGCCCTGTGTGCCGCCGTTTGCCCCTCCCTGTGGTCTCTGGGCTTTCACAACATTGTTTCTCCCCTTCTCTCGTTCCCCCCATCTCCGCCCCCCCTGTCCCTGTCCCCCTTGTGCCCTCACCTCCTTCATCCATTCCCCCCATCCCTCTGTCCCTCTCGTCTCCCATCACACGTTGCTCGGGCTCTGTGCGTGTCCGTGTGTCCATCTGTGTGTCTGTTCGTCTCACGGCTGCCCTCCACTCGCTGCCCCCCCAGCCCTTGCCCTCTGTTTTGCCTCCTACACCTGTCCTTGCCCCCAAAATGCTCCTTATCCTCCGATCCCCGTCTCCTGCCTCTTTCTCCCACCCCTTTACCTCCAACCTGTCCCCACACCCTGACCGCCACTTCTTGCCTCCCACCCCTTTACCTCATCCCACCCCCCCCAACCTGCCCCCCGACTCCCACCCCCTTTACCTCATCCTGCCCCCTATCCTGCCCCCATCTCCCACCCTCTTCCCCTCCATCCTGCACCCCTTCACCCCATCCTGCCCCCCTCCCACACCCTTTGCCCTATCCTGCCCCCATATCCTGACCCCTCTCCCACCCCTAACCCTCCATCCTGCCCCCCTGCCCCCGCCCCCCGTTCTGTTTTGCAGTCACTGTGTCCATGAGCTCTTTGCCCGCGTTCCTCCCACCCATCACTTTGCCCCTGAGCAGAGGGAGCCGCAGGTCAGTATCTGGGGGGGGGGCCGGGGGGGCCATTTCCCCCTCGCTGCCCCCACCCACCGCTGCCCCCGCTTCCCGGCCCCCCACTCCGCTCGTCAGGACCCTGCTGTGGGGCTTTCTCCTTACTCTTTTTTCTCCCTGACCTTCCCCCTTTTTTGCCCCACCACTTACAGGGAGGTTGTCCCCCCTAATGCCCCTGGCTCCCCCAGCTAGGTGGGGCCCCCCTTCACCCCCATTTCAGGCTCTCATCCCCTTGCTCCTTCCCTCTTTCTTTCTTTCTTGTCTCGTCTCCATCCGCGCACCGCCCCCCCCACCCTGCCCCATCCTCTATTCCCCCCCTTCCCCCATGAGTCCTGTCTGGGCGATCCCAGTGTCTGGGCAGCAGCAGGGATGGGAGGGCCTCCCATGGGGGACAGGGGGAAGGCGGGAAAGCACCCTGGGATGACACCCCATGGCTCTGTGCCAAGGTTGGAGCTCAGCTGGTGGGTGCTGAGGGGTGACCCCCAGGCAGTGACCTCCCCAGGGATGAACCCCCAGCTAGTGACTGTCCCCGCCAGGCTCACCCCCACATAGTGACCCCCAAGGGTTGATCCCACAGGCGTGACCCCTAGTCAGTAACCCCCTTGGAGTGGAAACCCTGGGATGATGCCCCAGGGGTGACCCCTAAGAGATGACCCCCAGACAGTGATACACTCCAGGATGGAGTGATACCCTCAGGGATGACTGCCCCTCGGGTGTCCCCTAGGCAATAGGTGTCCCCTAGGTGGGACTCTCCCCAAGGGTAACCCCTTTGGGTGACCTCCCCAGGTGGTGATCCTCCAGGAGTCCCCCCAGGGGTGATGCCCCAAGGCTGACCCCCCCTGGCAGGGGTTGTCATGCACAGCACCCACAAATCGAAGGTCACCACTTGTTTTTGTCAGTTCCCCCCTGTGTGCAGTGGGGTCCTAGCAGTGGGACGGGGGGTGGTTTGGAGGTGCAGGTCGTGGACAGGGGGTGTGGGGGGTGGGGGAGCAGCGTACCTCTGACCGCCCTGCCATTTGCATGCAGCCACTGCATCCAGCAGATCCTGGAGGCTGTCCTGCACTGTCACCAGATGGGGGTGGTCCACAGGGACCTCAAGGTAAGTGTGTCCTCCCAAGCCCCATCTTTCCCTCTGCCCCTCTCCCTCTGCCCAGTTCTTGGGGTCCCCACAACCTGGTGGATTCTGTGGAGTCACTGAGGTCTTGCTGGGCTTGGGGGATCTCCTCAGCTGTGAGCACTCCCAACTACCTTTTCTGGGGATGCATATTTGTCCCCCAGTTGTGGCATGGTTCTGTGCTCCTGCGGGGTCTCACTGCATCCCTCTGCTGCCATTTCCCCAAGGGGAGTATGACCTGGTGGGCATGGGGGCATGGGGGTAGGAGCAGCTGGAGCTTGGCTGGGGGGGTCAGGGCAGGACACAAGGGGATGATGGATGGGACACAGTGGGATGGTTGGATACAGGGGGATGCTGGGATAGGGGGACAGTGTTGGGATGAGACCAGTGAGACATGGGATGACCCTGAGCTGTCCATGGCGCTGTGCCACCCTTCACCCTCGACCTTTGGCAGAGGGCACCCACGGCCACAGCCCCACAGCAGATAGCCAGTTGATGGGCAGGACCTGGTCAATGGCAGTGGTTAAGTCCCTCTTTTTGCCCCATCCCTTCTCTTTCTCCCCACCCCTGTCTGTGCCCGGTGCTGTCCATGCCTGGTGCTCCCTGTGCCCGGTGACTGCATAGCCGGAGAACCTGCTCCTGGCCAGCAAGTGCAAAGGGGCAGCAGTGAAGCTGGCAGATTTTGGTCTTGCCATTGAGGTGCAGGGGGATCAACAGGCCTGGTTTGGTGAGTGCTGTTGCCCTGCCCTGCCCACCGCAGCCCCTGCCCACTGTCCTGCTCACCATGCCCCTGCGCTGTGTCTGCTATGTCCCTCCGTGTCCACTGAGTCCCTGCTCTGTTTCTGCTGCATCTGGCCCATGCCCACCACAGCCCTATCCCATACCCACCATGTCCATGCCTCTGTGCCCACAGCACCTTGCCCTATCCCCACCATGTCCACCCCTGCCCAGCACATCCCTGCCCCATGCCTATGTCCCAATCCCGTGTCCTGCACTGTGTCCCGTTCTTGTCCCCTCCCATTGTGGCTCACCTGTCTCTCCTCACCCATCTCTCTTTTCCTGTTGCAGGATTTGCTGGCACACCTGGCTACCTGTCCCCCGAGGTCTTGCGCAAAGAGGCCTATGGCAAACCGGTGGACATCTGGGCGTGTGGTAAGAGCCAATCCTGCCCAGTCCCTGTCTGGTCCCTGCCCCTTCTCCGCCCCCATCCTGGACCTGGTCCCGGTCGTGAACCCTGCCCTGTCCCTACCCCAATCCCTGCTCAACCTCTGCCCAATGCCTGCCCAATCCCATCCTACCCGGTCCCATTCTGATCCCATCCCACTCCCATTCTGGCACTTTCCAGGCTCCATTCTAGTCTTATCCCATTCTCATCCTAGTCTCACCCTCTTTCCAGCCCCATTTCTATGCTGGTTCCAGTTCCTGTTCCAGCTCTGATCCCATCCTGGGGCCATCCCATGCCATGTGTCCCGGCAGTGCCACACTGTCCCCTGTTCATGCTGTCCTGGCAGCACAGGGGGCAAACTTTGTTGGGAATAACTGCCTTGTCATGGGGACATTGCAGGAGCAGAGGGAGCCAGGGGTGGTTTGGGGTCCCTGCACTCTCCTAACCCCACTCTCCCTGGCTCAGGGGTCATCCTGTACATCCTGCTGGTGGGCTACCCGCCGTTCTGGGATGAGGACCAGCACAAACTCTACCAACAAATCAAGGCCGGGGCCTATGATGTAAGTCCCTGGTGCCAGGACCCCATGCCCTGTGGCAGCTGGCCCATTAACTCTGGAACCTACTGAGGGACAATACAGCTAATCTTTAGCAGGCAGAGCCTGGGGGTGGCTTTGAGCCATGTCTTTGGTGGCTGGCTGGGGTTATGTGGGGATGTGGAGTGACACACATGCTATGGAGCTGCCCCTCCACAGCTGTCACCCCCATGTACCTGTGCTTCCCCAGTTCCCTTCACCTGAGTGGGACACAGTCACCCCCGAAGCGAAAAACCTCATCAATCAGATGCTGACCATCAACCCTGCCAAGCGCATCACAGCCCACGAGGCCCTCAAGCACCCGTGGGTCTGCGTAAGTGCAGTGTGTCCCCCCAGTGCGTGTCACCCCAGTCCAGTGATTGCTGGCACCTGGTGCTGACCCCACTGTTCCCCTCAGCAACGTTCTACCGTGGCCTCCATGATGCACAGGCAGGAGACAGTGGAGTGTTTGAAAAAGTTCAATGCCCGAAGGAAGCTCAAGGTGAGGGGGCTGGTGGGGGAGGTGTGGGCTGGGGTCAGTGCTTATCCTCCCACCACCACTCTGCCTCTCCACGGGGCTCTCCTGTGGGACCTGCCCCTGTCCACTCTGGGACCTTTGCCCTGCTTTCTCTGGGACATTCCTCTGTTCACTGTGGGACCCCTGCCTTGCCCTCTCTGGCAGCACCGGGTGTGACACGTTCCTACCCCAGCACGCATCAGAGCCTTCCTGTGCCCTTCCATGGGGCGCAGTCCCTTCCCATTGGGTCTTGTGGTCCCACTCTGGTGTGCCTGGTGCTCTGCTGTGGGCTTTGGTCCCATCCCAGTGACACACAGTGAGGCACAGTCCCACCCTGTCCCTGCGCAGTATCTTGCCCTGTGCCGTGGCTCTAGCCTGCCCCCATCCAGCTGCACCCCCTAACCTACACTCTCTATCCCATTGCCTGGTCCCATGGCTCCATCCTGCCCCCTAGTCCTGCAAACCCCTCTCCCAATTCCCAGTCCCATTGGCCACCTCCTGTAGCACCCCCATCCCATCACCCCATTTCTCCCCCTCCATCTTACCCACTCGCATCACACCCTGTGCTCCCAGAGCCCCATCCTGCCTGTCCCACCCCAGCACCCTCTCCCCTGCTCACTCTGCCCCTCCCTGCAGGGTGCCATTCTCACCACCATGTTGGCTACCAGGAACTTCTCAGGTAAGGGGGGGCTCCCACTGGCCGGGGGGGGGCCGGGGGCCGCAGCTCCCCCTCCCAAGCTCCCCCCTGGGCCGGTGCCCCCCTCTCTCTATCTCGCTGTCTTTCTCTCTTTCTCCCCTCCCTTTCTTAACCCCCCCCCCCCACCCATTTTTTCCCCATCGGTGAGGACGGGGCATGTGGTAGCCAAGGTGGGGGCAGGACCCGGCCCCCCCCGCCCCACGCACACAGCAGCAGGTAGTGCCCGGTCCCCGTGTGTCCCCCCCCACTCCGGTGGCTGGTGGGGGGGGGCGACACGGGGAGGGGGATGGAACAGCACCAGCCACCCCAGGCCTGAGGCCGGGGTGATGGGCACCCCAGGAGTTCTTGTTTGGGGGGGGGGAAGGTGGGGGTCCCAGCTGCCGCCCCTCCCTGCCCCCCCTAACAGGAGCTCTGCTCCCTCTCTCTCTCTCTCGTGGCCCGCAGTGGGCAGACAGACCACCGCTCCTCCCACCATGTCGGCGGCCGCTGCCGGGGCCCCCCTGGGGCTGGTGGAACAAGGTAGACGCGTCCGCAAAGGGCCCCCCCCGGCCCCCCCGGCCCCGCTTGGTCTCTGTGTGTCCCCAGATCCTTAATCCCTATGTCACCCTCTTCTCCCAGCCATTCTCCCTGCCTCCCACTTCCCCAACGGGTTTCGGGTGCCCTCCTCGGAAACTGGAGCACATGCATGGCCCCCTGGCACTGCCCCCCCCACGCAGCCCTCCAGCCTCTCCCCCTCCCTGCTGGCACCAAGAGATGCCGCTGTCCCCCCTGCTGTCATCCCGCAGCTGGCCCCGGGGGAAGGGTCTCTGCACCAGCCCCCAACCCCAAGGCGGGGCTGCTGAGTGCTTGACCCTGGGCCAGTGGTTCCTGGAGGGGGACACACTGGTGGCATCCCCAGGGTCCACATCTGGGTCAACAGTGGAGAGCTGGGGATGGGGAGATAATTTTAGGGTGTTTCCCCCCACTGCTCCCACCCCACGGCACTGCCCCCCTCATGCACACAGGGGGGCACACCGGTGCATGGAAGAGGGAGCAAATGGGCTGCATGTCCTGCGTCCCCCCGTGCCCCCCCTGCCTCCCCACCCCGCATGTGTCCCCCCTAGCATGTGTCTCCCCTTGGCACGTGCCCCCCCCAGCATGTGCCTTCCCACGGCTTCTGAGAGCTGCAGCCAGTGTTT
This sequence comes from Chamaea fasciata, assembly GCF_029207755.1. Taxonomy (NCBI): domain Eukaryota; kingdom Metazoa; phylum Chordata; class Aves; order Passeriformes; family Sylviidae; genus Chamaea; species Chamaea fasciata. Next base: position 1,346,938 of record NW_027094115.1, on the reverse strand, counting down.
GTGATGCTGCGAAACACTCGGTGGGTCTTAAACCATCCCCCACACAAAGGGCTACCACTGGCCCCCCTGCCAGGGGTTCCCCTCTACCGCTCCCCAGTTTGGCTCTGGTTTAAACCCCCAACTCTCAGCCCCCGCCTGCTTTCAGAGGAGGGACCGGGACCCTTGGGGACACCCTGCTAGGGACTCCTGGGGAGACATGTCCACAGGGGAGGGATGTGTGGGTCATCTCCTCCTCCCCACATCTGCCCTCCCCCTCCTTTGGTGCTGATGGGTGCCACCCTGCTGTCACTGGACTTGTCACTGCACATTCCCCCTCAACTTGTGATGCCAGCGGGGGGAGGGGTCCCTCAGTGTGGAGGAATGACGAGGATGCTCGAGGTGACACTCCCTGCCCTCCACACCCCCACAACCACTTGTGTCCCCGTCAACCCCTATTCCCCCACTGGCCAGAGATCATGGTAGCAGTGACAGATGCTCATACCCGTGCCCGTCCTTGTCCCCCTCCAGGGAGACGGGGGCACAGGTGGCTGTCCCCACTCCCTGTACTCAACTCATCTTTTTTATGTTCTTTTTTTATGTTTTTCCCCTTTTCCTCCTTCCCCCACCCCGTTTCTCTCTTGCTCCCCTCCCCACTCCTCTCTCTCGCTTTCCTCTCTGCATTTCTCCAAGGTAAGCCAGCCCTGTCCCCCCGATGTGGGGGCCACCAGGATGGGGACCCCCCTCAGGTTGGGGGCACCTCCTTCCCTGAGTCTGAGAACCCACTGAGTTTGGGGACCCCTCCCTCCAGAATGGGGCCACCCTGCCTGGATGGGGATCTCCACAGGTTGACAACATTCTTCCCAGGATGGGGACAGCCCCCAAGGTTGGGGACCCTCCTAAGTTTGGGAACCTCCCACTAGGATGGGGACACCCACCAGGATGGGGATGGCCCCACAAGGTTGGGGAAACCCCTCCCTGGGTGGGGATGCTCTCTTCGCCCAGGATGGGGACCTTCCTGAGGCTGGGGACCCCTCCAGGTTGGGGACACCCCTCTCAGCATGGAGAACCCCCCCAAATGGGGATTCCTGGAATGGGGACACCCCACCCAGCATGGGGACTCCCCCAGTAAGGGAACACCCCCATGATGAGGACACCCCTCCCAGCATGGGGACATCCCTCAAAATGGAGACCCCTTACAGTGGGGACACCCCTCCCTGCATGGGGGCTACCTCTCCAAAATGGGGACCTCCCCCAGGATGGGAACACCACCTTCCTCCTGTGTTCCCTCTCTCTGACACTGGGGTGGCAGGTGCTGCCAGCACTCAGGGTGGGATCAAGCTGGGTGGCTGGGAAGGGTCTGGGTTTGGGGGGACATGCAGTGTCCTGTGTGCTGGGGGGGAGCACTGACACTGTCTCCCCCCACAGCAGCTAAGAGCTTACTGAACAAGAAGGCGGATGGCGTGAAGGTGAGGGGCCAGAGGGGCCCGAGGGAGGCCGGGATGGGCCGCTTCTCCGCCATACCACTGAGCCCCTTCCATCTCTCCCCTCCAGCCCCAGACCAACAGCACCAAAGGCAGTGCCGGTGTCACCAGCCCCAAGGGGACGCTCCCGCCCACCGCTCTGGTAGGTGCCCCCTACACTGCACCCCCCAGATCTCCCATCCCATCAGATCCATCCCACCAGCCCATCCCATCCATCACCATGCACGCACCTTGATCGGCTGTTCCTGGGGTCGCTGGGGAGGGGGGTATCCCAAGGATGGAAAGGGGTGTACAGGACATGGGCACAGGGTGACCCCTCTGGACAGACAAGGTGGGTGAAGGGTGCAGGCATGTGGACAGTCCCGCATCTCCCTCAGTCATGGGGACAGTGACATGAGTGCAGGACACAGTCATGCAGGTGTCCTACCGTAGGGACAAGGTAGGTCCAGGACACAGACACAGAGAGATTTCTGCCATGGGGACAGCAAGGTGGGTGCAGGATATGGGCATAAGAATGTCTTGTGACATGGGAACCCAGGATATGAGTATGGGGGTGCCCCACCATGGGAACAAGGTGGGTGCAGGGTACAGGCATAGATGCCCCATAGTGGGGACAAGGTACAGGCAGGAGGATCTTGGTGACACGGATGGCAAGGTGGGTGAAGGGTTGGGGGACGGGGACACCCTGCGATGCCAGTGGCAAGGTAAGTGCAGGGTCACAAGGATGGGGCTGCTGACTGACCTCACAGGTGCAGGATCCAGACACAGGACTGCCCAGCTGGCACAGGGAGTGTGGGGCACAAGTAAAGGTGTGGCTGTCTAGAACAGCAGGTGCAGGATTTGGGGGTGCTCTGGCAATGCCAGCAGCAAGGTAGGTGGAGGATGTGGGTGCAGGGGTGCCCACTGTGATCTTTATGGCACAAGGGGTGCAACACAAGGGCAGGGGCATGGTACTATGAGGGCAGGATACAGGCAGGGCAATGCCCAGCTGGCACAGTGGTGTGCACTGGAGAAGGTGTGCCTCGTTAGTCAGTGAGTGCAGGATATGGAGAAAGGGGTGCCTACCCTGCACAGTAATGTGTGGCACCAGGAAGCTGTGGATGGGGGAGGTGCTCAGGATGTCGACACCGGGATGGTCAGGATCCAGACACAGGGATGGTTGGGATGCAAGCTGAGGGGATGCTTTGGATGCAGGCAGTGCAGTGGTTGGGATGCAGGCAGTGGGGTAGTTGGGATGCAGGCACAGGGATGATCTGGGTGCAAGCTGAGAGATGTGCAAGGATATGGGCAGTGCTTGGGATGCAGGCAGCAGGATGGTTGGGATTCAGACACAGGGATGGCCAAGATGCTCAGATGCATGGTGAGTGGAGCCCGTGGGCACCGGGATGCAGGACAGGGGCACGGAGCTGCCCCCCAGCCCATCCTTTTGGCCTCACTTTGTCTCTCCCCCAGCTCTGCCCACCTCTTTCCCCCCTTTCTTCCCCCTCCATGTCTGTGAATTAAACCATTTGGCTTTGCTGGACTAATGACTCTCTGCTTCTCTCCCCCCTCTCTATCCCCTTCCCAAATCCGGTCTGGGTCTCTCCTCGCCCCTGTCCACGTGCTGCTCAATCCGTCGTCCCCCCTCGTTGTCCCCTCCGGGCTCTCGCTTCCCCCCACCCCCGCCTCTGTCTCTCTCCCTTCTCCCGTAGGAGCCTCAAACTACTGTAATTCATAACCCCGCGGACGGCACCAAGGTATCGCTGCCCCTGCTTTCCACCTCCATCCTCCCCCCAGCATCAGCCATGTCGTGGGGGGGGTGATGTGGATGAGGAGTGTGCACGGGGCACGGTGACAGCGGGGTCCCCCTGTGGCATCCAGCATCGTTGGGGTCCTGGCAAGCCCTGGCTGGGCTTGTCCCCTGTGCCCCCGGGGCCAGGTCTGACCCCCCTGTTTGTGTCTCCCCCCCACCGCCGCCGTCCTGTGAGCAGGAGTCCTCCGACAGCACCAACACCACCATTGAGGATGAGGACACCAAAGGTGACGGGCGCAGGGGGCGGCAGGGTTGCACTGGGATGCACTGGGAGGGAGCTGCGATGCACTGGGGTGGTGCTAGGATGCATTGGGTTGCACTGGAATGGCACTGGGGTGCACTGAGAGGGTCTTGAAATGCACTGGGATGGTGCTAGAATGGCACCAGTATGCATTGGGATGCATTAGAACAGTACTGGGATGAACTGGGATGGCTTCAGGATGCACTGGGATGGCACTGTGATGGACAGTTGTGGTGGCACTAGGATGCACTGGGATGCATTGGGAGTGTGCCAGAATGCACTGGGGGGAGCTGGTATGTGCTGGGATGACACTAAGATGCACTGGGGTGCACTGGAATGGCACTGGGATGGCACTAGTATAGTACCAGAATGCATTTGGTTCACTGGGATGCACTGGAGCCGCTCTTGAAATACACTGGGATGGAGCCGGAATGGCACGAGGATGTGTTGGGGTGCGCTGGAATGGCACTAGGATGACTTGGGGTGGCACTAGGATGCACTGGGAGTGTGCTGGATGGAATGCATTGGAATAGAGCTGGGATGCATTGGGTTGGCACCAGGATGCCTTGGATTGCACTGGGATGAACTGGGGTGGAACTGGCGTGACACCAAGATACAGTTGGTGCACTGTGATGTGCTGGGACAGCACTGGAATGCACTGGGTGGGATTTGGGATGGCAACAGGATCCATTGGGATGGCACTGGGATAGCGCTTGGATTCACTGGTGTACACTGGAATGGCACAGGGATGGCACCAGAACGCATTATGGTTGTACTGGGCCATTTCTGGGCTGCACTGGGCAAGTGTTCAAATGCACTGGAATGGATCTGGAGTGTGCTAGGCTGGAGCTGGGCTGACACTAGGATTCACTGAGATAGCACCAGGATGCACTGTGAGCATGCTGGGAGGGTACTAGGATGCATTGGGGTGCACTTGGATGGAAATGGTATAGATTGTGACATGCTGGAATGGCACTGGAATGGCAACTGGGGTTCATTGAAAAGACACTGGGGTGGCATCAGGATGCACTGCGATGATACTAGAACACAGTGGGATGGTACCAAGAGATGCTCTAGGTAGAACTGGGCTGTACTGGCATGTACTGGGATGCCCTGGAATAGCAGTGAGACACAGTGTGTTGGCACTGAGATGTAGTGAGAAATCGCTGACACCAACTGGAGTGTACTGTTATACTCTGGAGTAGTACTGGGTCATACTGGGATGGAAATGGGCTGTGTTGGAATGCACTTGGAGGGCATAGGAGTGACATTGGGATACACTGGGACAAACTGGGATATAGTGAAGTGGCACTGAGGTGGTTGGAAAGTATTAGGGTGACAAAAGAATGCACTGGGGAGCCCTAGGATACAGTAGAATGGTACTAAGATTAATTGAGATGCATTGGAGTGGCTGTAGGATGCACTGGATGGAACTGAGGTATACTGGCATGCACTAGAACAGTACTAGGATGCACTGGGAAGCAGTAAAATGGTATTGCAATGCACTGGAATGGTACTGGGATGTATTGGGATATACTGGAATAACATTGGGACACAGGAGATTGGGACAGAGATGCAGTGAGATATTACTGGGATGCACCAGGGCAAACTGAAGTGTACTGGTATGCTCTGGAATAGCACTGGGAGATACTGGGATGGAACTGGGCTGTGTTGGAATGCACTCAAGTGGCACTGGGATGCACTAGGATAAAACTAAGGTGACTGGGATGGCATCAGGATAAAGTGAGTCATTGGAATATAGTGAGATGGGCTACGCTGGAATGATACTTGAACACACTGCAATTGCACTGGCACACACTGGAATTCAACAGCATGATGCTGGGATGGAGCTGGGGTGAACTGGAATATACTAGAAGGGCACTGGGACACAGTAGGTTGGCACTGGGTCGCATTGAAATGCAGCGGGATGGCCCTGAGATGTACTGGTGTAAACTGGGGTGTATTGGGATGCCCTGGTATGGTATTGGAACACTCTGGGATGTGACTGAAATGTAGTGGAATGACACTAGAATGTACTGGGCTGTCACTGGAATGCAGCAGGATTGCACTAGGCTGTAATGGGTATATTGGAATGCACTGGGCTGGCCCTGGGATGCACTGGGAAGCAATAGGATGGCACTGGGATGCATCAGAGGACACTGGAGCCTCTTTGGGATGCACTAGGATTGCACTGGGATGTATCAGGATGCACTTGCATGGAACTGTGAGGGTACAGGGATGCACTGGAATAGCACTGAGACACAGTGGGTTGGCACTGGGAAACACTGGTATGGAACTGGCTGTTTTGGGATGTGCTAGAATGGCATTGGGATATACTGGGACTTGCAGGAGTAATGCTGGGATGCACTTGGAACTACTGGGACATGCTGAGTAGGCACTGGGATGCTTGAGCATGCTGGGAGGACACTGGATAGCACTGGGACATGCAGGGGTTGCACTGGGCTAGCCATCAAACACGCTGAGAGGATTATGTGAATACTGGTGTGGCAGAGCTGTGGGAGTCCTGGGAGCACAGTGGTCCCTATCTGTCCCCAAGGGCCTTCTGTCCCCAAAGGGTGTCTGTCTGTTCCCCTGGTTTCTGTGTCTGTCCTCAAGGTCCCTGTGCCTGCCCCTGTGGTCTGTCTGCCCTCATGGTCAGTCTGTCTGTCCCCAAGGTCCCTGTGTTTTTCCCCATGGTCTGTCTGTCGTCCCCAAGGTTTTTCTGCCCCCAAGGTCTGTCTGTCTGTCCCTGAGTCTGTCTCCATGCCTCCCCTTCATGTCCCATGTCCATCCCCACATCCCGTCCACCCACCCCCACGGTATCACCGCGGGGCTGGGGCGGTGGCGGTGACAGTGACGTGCCCCCAGCCCGCAAGCAGGAGATCATCAAGATCACGGAGCAGCTCATCGAGGCTGTCAACAACGGGGACTTCGAGGCCTACGCGTGAGTGGGGCAGGGCCGGGTGGGGCGGGGCAGGGCCGGGTGGGCCGGGGCCAGGCGGGGCCACTCTCACCTGCTGCCTGCAGGAAGATCTGCGATCCGGGGCTCACCTCCTTTGAGCCCGAGGCATTGGGCAACCTGGTGGAGGGGATGGACTTCCACCGCTTCTACTTCGAGAACTGTGAGTACCCGACGTGCCTGTGCCACCTGCCCATCTTGCCTGCCCTGCCATCCTCTCCCTGTCCAGCCCAACCCGATCCATCTTGTCTCCCTGTCTCCTTCACAGTCCCCTGTCTCTTGCCCACTGCCTGCCCATCCTGGTCACCTCGCCTGCTTGTCCCTAGCCCTTCCCTGCTGGGCCATTCGTTTGCTTGCACTGCCTCCGTCCCTGCCCCTTCCCCTTCTAGTTCCTCACCCGTTCCCTGGCCCCGTCGGCGCGCATACCCCTGCCTGCGCGAGGCCCGCTGACCTCGGCCACCCCGCAGTGCTCTCCAAGAACAACAAGCCGATCCACACGACCATCCTGAACCCACACGTGCACGTCATCGGGGAGGACGCGGCCTGCATCGCCTACATCCGCCTCACCCAGTACATCGACGCGCAGGGCCGGCCCCGCACCAGCCAGTCCGAGGAGACCCGCGTCTGGCACCGCCGCGATGGCAAGTGGCAGAACGTCCACTTCCACGGTTCGGGGGCCCCTGTCGCCCCGCTGCAGTGAAGGTGAGGGTGGGCTTGGGGCTCGGGGGGACGGGGAGCCCCAGTTCTGGCTCACCAAGGTGTCCCCACAGAGCTTGCGGTGGCTGTCCTGGTTCCAGCCCGATGGAGATGGCGATGGGAGCCGAGGCGGCAGCCGGAGCTGCGGCCCCCCGAAGCACGCGTCCGCATGCCTGTCCCCCCTACCCTGGCCCCTGCTCCCCCCTCCAGTGCCTGTGTTTGCAGAAAACAAAAAGACAAAAAAAAAAAAAAAGCCAAAATGATGAAGACGACAAAAAAAAAAAGGAAGAAATGAAAGGGGGAAAACCCACCCCAATCCCAAACCCACCCACACCCCCAAACCCAACCCAGCTGCTCGGCCACAGGCGAGGGCGCTGGGGGGCTCAGCCCCCCCCCTCGGCCCGTCTCTGCTGGGGGGGGAAGGGGGGTCCCGGCCCCCCTCCCAGCTGTGCTCGTGGCGTGTTGCTGTCGCTGGTGGTGGATGTTGTTCTTTGGGCTCCGCTTTGCTCTGTCCTGCCCCAGCCCCTGTACATAGAGAGAGCTATTTATTTTTGAATTCCCATGGGGGTGCCCAGCAATGGGGGGCTGCCAGGGGGTGAGTGAAGTGGGGGGGATACACACAGACTCTCCCCTCCACCCCATTCGAATGCCTCCCCTGGGAGTGCTGCCTATGGGGGCCTGAGGCTTATCCTGGGCACTGCTGTGCAGGGAACACAGCAGGTGCTTTTGGGAGGGTCCACCAGTTGCACCCCCACATCCCCATCCCACTGATCCCCACCCCAGCACCCCACGTCACAGTTGCCAGCTCCAGGTGCTGGCAGGTTTTGGCAAGGGGGATGTGGGTGCCATGTCGGGGGGCAGAGGGCAGCTGGGGGGTGTTGGGGTTCGGGGTGGGAGGCTCAGGACGATCCAGCCAGCACTGACGCAGCATCGAAAGCACTTTAGACTAAGAGAATGGGTCTCTTAGGGGGCACAGGCTGCTCCGCCGGAGACCCCCCAGCACAGGGGCACCGGCAGCACATCCTGCACCCCCCCTCCCATGGCCAGCGCTCGGGGGGACCCCGTCACCCCCAACCCCCCCATCCCTGGAGAGGCATTGCTCAACTCCCAGGCACTCCCCACGCGATTCCCCAGGGCATCCCCACCATGCTGAGGGCTGGTTTTGGCTGGGGGAGAGGGGGTGGGATGGGCAGGGGATATTAATTATTTTTTAATTATTCTAATTATTTCTCTGCATGCCCTTTGCGCGGGAGCAACCCTCGGGCGCTAATGCTGTATGTCAAGGAGCTGAGCTGTTCCTGTCCCATGAATGCTGGTGGATCGTTGCCAAATTTTTCTCTTTCCTCCCCTTTCCTCTCATTCTTTTTGTCTCCCCCTCCCCAGCATATCCCCCCATGCCCCTCCCCCCAAAAAAACCCTCTGTCTTTTCTTTCTGAGCCTTGTAAGTGTTAAAGATGACTCTGATTTCGTTTTTGTCTCGGGAAAACTGCAAATAAATTATGAGGAAAACCCAATGATCATTAAAGTAAGAGGCGCAGAGGGAAGGCCAAATGCATCCATCCCTGCCGGGGTGCCCAGGACATGTCCATTTGAAATCCCACCCTGGAATGCTGCAGAGAGGGAACAGGGCTTCAACTTCCAAAGACGACTTTATCCCCCTGGCCAGTGCAGCCAGGGCACAGAAACAAACCAGAGCACCCTGAGGTACAGCCCACGCCCAACTTTTCCCTTCCCGATGAGGAGGAAGAGGAGGCAGTGGGGGCTGCTGGGCCCTGGCGGGTATTGAGTCCTCCCCACCCTGGCTGGTGGGAGCAGCAGAGGGGCTCTGAGGTGCAGGGCAGGCTGCTGAGCTCCCCCCCTCCCCCAGCACCAGGACACAGCTCCAGGCTCACCACCATGGGGAGAAGCTGCCCAGGGAGGTAGTGAGCACCCTCCACCCTAGACACCCTTTTCCCTTCCTCCCTTCTCCCACCCCCCCAACCTCACCCTTAGGACACAAATACATAAAAGCCCCCCAGCCCCTGGGATGGCAGAAGGGGGCTCTGCCTGCCTCCTCAGACAGCAGTGGGGGCTCCTCCAGGCTTCCCGAGGGGTGTGAAGGCAGGGGAGTGCACGGCCGGGTACCCCTGGTCCAAGCTGTCCCAGGAACGGCGAGGGGGGTCTTCCGTGTGGACCACCCCCCATGGGTGCCAGCCCAGTGCCAGCCTTGGTGTCCCCTTAAGGTGGACAACAGTCACATCAGCCCAGGGGTCTGAGGACCCCTGGCCCAGCCCCAGGAACACCCCTGGGGTGGCTCTGGAGGGGGGTGGAGGGCTGGTAGTCCGGAGGTGGAGACCCTGGGCTCCACGTCACATGATTTCACAGCAGGAATTCTGCTTTCGGGCCTAAGAAGAGAAGGAAAACGATCGGTAAGGCTCCCCCAGGGTTTGGGGGTCCCAAGGCCACCCACCTGAGGTCCCACACAGCCCCCCTCCTGCTGGAAGAGGCCAGCATAGCACAAAGGTTGATGACCCAGAGGCTCCTCTCCTTTTGGCCAGAGCTGTTGCCAGGAACTGGGATGGGCATCAGCCCCCACCCGTGGCAGGGTGCAGAACACCCCCAGTGAGGGGCTGGGGAGCTCTGCAGCTGGAACTGGGCTGCAGGTCTCCAGGCCCAAAGCCTGCAGCAACAGGGGTGATCCCTGCCTGGTACTCAGAGCTGTGGCCCAGGATTCATCCATTGGGGGTGACCCCCAAAGGATGACACCACCCATCCCCAGCTCCCTCAGGGGTGGGGAGTGACCCTCCACACCCACCGTTTTGTAGAAGGCTTTGGATTGTGCCCCCAGCACCTCCGATTTGGAGACCAGGTCGTCCAGCTTCTCCCCACGCTCCAGCAGTGACTCCATGGTGTTGTGCTGCCAGAGAAACGTGGGCTGAGCACCAGCCCCACACCAGTCTGCAGTGGGAGATGGAGATGCCACCACCCCTCATCCCACCTTCCTACAGCCCCCACAGCTCTGCAGCCCCAAGGGAGATGGGAACTTGGCCAGGGGCAGGAGCAGCAGAGTTCCCATGTGGTCACCAGGCAGACATACTGCCATTTGGAGGAGGGGTCAGAGCCCTGGTGCTTGTGTCCAGCCAGCTAGGAAAAACCCAAGGAGAAAAAAGGGGGTAAGTGAATAAAGGAAAGATAAAAGAAAGCTCCCACATCAGGGAGGTCTCTGGGGAATGGCCTGGGGCGACTCTACCCTGCCCCACAACGTGCTCCCAGGGCCCCCACTGGCTTATGCAGGCAGAAACATCTGGCCATGGCCCTAGAGCCTCACCAGGATGATTTTGGTCTCGTCCAGCTCTGCCTGCACTCGGGTCATTGGATCAGCATCCCGGGGGTTCTGGAGAGAAACAACATGGCACTGGCAGCACCACAAGGACACCCCGGTGCCCCGGTCCACCAGCGTTCTCACATGCACCGATGTTGCCCATCTCTCCTGCCATTTTCAGGGCAGCAGGAAACACAGGAACCCTCTGCTGCTGCCCTACAGGGTCCCAAGGGTCTGTACCTGGTATTTGCTGAGGTATCCATCCAAGGCAGAGTAGGTGATGGTGGCAGGTGACCCTGAGAGCCAGTCCATCTTGCTGACCTGCCTGGAGAACTCATCCAGCACCTGCCAGGTGAGGAAGCAGCAGTTGCCATCCAGGCGCCACAGCTGTGGGGCCACAGCGGCTGGAGGGGTTTTGTTCATCAAAATAGGAGATCTGGAGATTTTTGGGAAGGGACCTTACAGATCATCCACACCCCTGCCATGGGCAGGGACACCTTCCACGACACCAGGTTGCTCTAAGCCCTATCCAAACTGGCCTTGAACACTTCCAGGGATGGGGCAGCCACAGCTTCTTTGGGAAACCTGTGTTAGTCCCCACCAACCTACAGGGAAGGACTTCTTCCCAATATCCCATCTAATCCTGCCCTCTGGCAGTGGGAAGCCAACTCCAGGCCCTTGTCCCAAGTCCCTCTTCATCTCTCTTGGAGCCCATTTAGGTACAGGAAGGGGGTCTGGGGTCTCCCTGGAGCCTTCTCTTTCCCAGGCTGGACAACCCAGGTCTCCCAGTTTGTCTCCCTGGCAGTGGCTGGAAAACTGCCAGTGGAGAAGGACCTGGAGGTGCTGGTGGCAGTGGCTGGACATGAGCCCAGGTATGCCTATATGGCCCCTGGCCTGTACCAATCAGCGTGGCCACAGGTCCAGGGCAGTGACCATCCTGTGCTGGCACCGCTGGGGCCTCCACTGAGTGCTGTACCGAGTGCTGGGCCCCTCATGGGAAGAAGGACATTAAGGGGCTAGAGCATGTCCAGAGACATGAATGGAGCCCCAACAGCGGCTGAGGGAGCTGGAAAAGGGGCTCAGCCTGGAGAAAAGGAGGCTGAGGGGGAATCTTCTAGCTCTCCACAACACCGTGAAAGGAGGGGACAGTCAGGGCAGGTCAGGCTCAGCTCCCAGGAAACAGGGACAGGAGGAGAGGGAACGACCTCAAGCTGTGACACGGGAGGTTCAGGTTGGATATTGGGAAAATTCTGTCATGGAAAGGGTTGTCCAGCCCTGACACAGGCTGCCCAGGGCAGTAGTGGAATGCCCATCCCTGGAAGCATTCAAAAAAACATCTGAACATGGCACTTGGGGACATGGTTTAGAGGTGGCCTTGGCCATGTTGGGGGAATGGTTGGACTCCATGGTCTTGGAGGGGCTTTTTCCAACCAAAACAATTTCACAATTCCATGAGAGGGGCTCCTGCCCTCTGACCACCCTGGTGACCCTCCTCCTCCACCCCTTTTGAATGAGCTGAGGGCAGAGACATGAATGAACATGGCAAAAGAGGACCAGAACGATGCCCAGGCCGAGGTGGCCAGCCCTGACAGCCCAAAAGCCCTGCGTGTGCCAGGGCAGGGAGACCGGAGAAGCCCTCTGGAGCAGCTCCCAGCATGCACCCTCACCTTGTCCAGCAAGGTGAAACAAACACGCTGTGGATATTCATTGTCTGCAATCACCACTCCAGCCAGTCCGTCGTTTCGGACATACACGTGGCACAGGTACTCTGGGAAGGAAATTCCTGTCAGAGAGGCAGTAAAGGTCCCGAGCCTTCCCCAGCACACACCACGCTCCATCCATCCCCCACAGTTTCCCCCCTCCCCCAAACCACGCTGGAAGGTGTCATCAGCACCTGCATTTTTCATTACTTCACTAGGAAAGTAAGAAGGGCTTAAAATTTGGGGTTCAGCCCCAAATTGTTCTGTGGCAAGGGCCCACAGCCATGCCACACAGTGTGGGACATGAAACTGACACCCCATGATAGCCAGAGGGAAACAAAAACCAGTGGGGGAAGAGTTCAGCCTGATTTTAATTAATTTTAATGAATAACAAGGTTGGGGTGTCATCAAAGAGGCTCCAGCAGCCAATCCAGGCTGTGTCCCACATGTCCTGCAGCTTGGGAGGCATGTGAAGCAGGACAGGGAGGCTGCAATGAGGGGAGAATTTAGGATATGGAGCCTGGACTTGCAAAGCTGGCACAGCCACTCTGCAGTGGGGTGGTCTGGGAAGTTGATGGGCTGCAACCCAACAGTTCCAGGGGTCCCAAGGGAGCCAGGGAGAGTGCAGACACTCAAGCAGGTCCCTGCTCCCTGCAGAATCTCTGCTGCACTGGGCTGGGCTCACATCCAGCTCAGCAGCTCCTGCCATCAGTGCTGCTCACCCAGGCACTGGGCTTGGTGAGACGTTTCCCAGGGGTGGGGCTGGGGGGATGTGGCCACCCAGGCCGGTCTCACCTTGCTCCTTGACAGAGGCCCTGCTGCCCAGCGGCGAGCGCTCCGCGATCAGCTGGCTTGTGAACGTCATGAACTCCTGCACACTGCGGGGAGACAGCGCCGGGCCAGGGAGCAGTGCTGAGCAAAGCAGCTGTCCGACAGCTCCCCAGTGCACTGGGGTAACACATCCTTCCCACACAGTCCCCATGCCTGGGCAGTGGGGCTGCAGCTGAGTGGTGGGTTTTCCTTGGGGAAGAGGCTGGATCCTGAACCTCTGAGGAGTGGCAACCCGCAAACAGACACCTCCAGCCACCACCCAGACCCAGGGGAGCACCCACAGCCCTCCAGCTGAAGTGACAGACTTGTGTCCTTGGGCTGAACTTGCTTTTTGGGGATTTAACAGAAAGCAAAAATGCCATTGAACCTGGCTCTGCCTTGCCAACACCTGGTGACCAGCTGCACCATGGAAGGTGCAGGTTGGAAGGGACCTTAAAGACCATCCCGTTCCACCCCCTTGCTGACACCTTCCACTAGAATCACAGAATCATAAAACACACTGAGTTGGAAGGGACCCATTAGGATCATTGAGTCCAACCCCTGGCTCTGCACAGAACACCCCAACCATCCCACCCTGCCTCTGAGAGCATTGTCAAAATGCTTCTTGAGCTTAGGCTTCGTGCTGTGACCAGTGCCCTGGGGAGCCTACTCAGTGCCCAAACACCCTTTGGGGGAAAACTTTTTCCTGCTATCCAGCCAAATCTTCCCCTGACACAACTCCAGCCATTCTCTCGGGCCCTGTCACTGGTGACAGAGAGCAGAGATAGAAGCTGCTCCTCCACTGCCCCTCAGAAGGGTGTTGAAGGGCATAGTGAGGTCTCCCCTCAGTCTCCTCCAGCAGAATACACCAATTGTATTCACATTTCTCATATGGGGCCTCCAGACCCCCATCCTTGTGGCCTCCTTCAGATGCTCTCCAATGGCTTAATGTCTTTTTTTATATTGTCATGCTCAAAGCTGCCCTAGGACTTGAGGTGAGGCCCCCCTCAGTGCAGAGCAGAGCTGGACAATCCCCTCCTGGCCAATGCCAGGACAGGGATGCCCCTCCTGACTGCCAAGCGACTACTGACTCAAGTCCCAGAGCTTGAGGCAGCTCTGCAGGTAGGGTCTTACCTGAGTGGGTCACAGGGGCACGACTCCCCCTGCCCATGCCAGGTATGCCCTCCCCATCCCACGGGGATGCTTGACTCCTCAAGCACCCAGCCACCACTGTGAGTCAAAGTTAAAGAATATCCTTAAGGCAGACTTGCTCTAAGTTTGGAAAACATTCCTGAGCCCAGGGTCAGGCCTGCCCAACAGGCTCCTCAATGATTCCTTGTTACCCCATAGCAAAAGAAAAGAGGCCAAAAATAATGAGCAGGAGTAAAATAAACCTGTTTCCAAAATACCACATCCTGGGCACGCTGAGATTAGCCAGCATGAGGCAACACATTCCCCAGTTCAGCTGGAAAATCCCAGGAAGGGATATTTATCAGGGATCAGGTTATAGTTTGCCAAACACCAAGGACTGGGACAGCTTCTGCTTGGGGGGTGATGTGGTGCCAAGGAAATGTCACTGGACACAGACACTGGCATGGCAAAGACCATGGTTTTCTGACAGCCTCCCACTGCTGGAAGCAATTCCAGAAGGGAAATCGCCTCTCACAGTTTACATCCCTTAGAGGGGTCTGCATTCCTCCCAGCCTGGACACCAGTTCCACAGAGATTCTGGACTGTTGGGGTTTCAGGCACTGCACAGAAGAGTCCAGCCCAAGGATTCCTGAACATCCCTGCTTCATCAGAGAGGGAGCACAGACACCTTCCTCCAAGTCAAGGGATCTGCTGTCAGCCACAGCCCCCCACCATGATCCCAGGGTTTCATGCATACAATAGAAAAAAGACTTAAGATCATTGAGTCCAACCATGTGTCAGTTAGATCCCAGTAAGTATCTTCTTCACAGACAGCTCTTCTACTGTGAATACTGCTTTGATTTTCCAGTATTCCAGAAGGAAATGCCCACTCAATACTTCGCTCTGTCTTCCTGACCCTGCCAAATTCCTTGGCAAATGTTCAGCAGACATGAGGCACTGGCACAGCCCAGCCCTGGTGCTCCTGCCCAGCAGGTTCCACAGCCCTTGTTATCCCAAATCCAACCCTTCAACCCAACTCTCTGGGAACTCAAAACTTCAGCTAAACACACCTTGAACATCACACCTGGGCCAAGATCTTGCAGGCCCTCTAAGTATCACCTGCGAATAAGCCTGGGACAAGCATCAAATCCTGGGAACAGCTGCAAGACTGACATGCACTGACCACCCCCCTCTCCAAACTTCACTGCTCTTCTCAAAATACCAGACTTTTCTTTAAGCAGAGACACAGCCTGCTGTGGGGGAAGCCCATAGCATAACCACACGGAGAATTTTCTTGGGATTTGGGAAAACAAGAGCTGCAGCTACAGAGTGTTTTGAGATTGCAGCTGACATCACATGCCAGTGCTGCTCTGCATCCCACTTGCACATTTGGCTAAGAAAGAGCTTTTTAAGACAGTCCTACTTCAGTCTCTCCCCTTTACCCCAGGAATTACAGAACCAAATGTGCCTGAGGCTCCATAAAACCTTGGCATGGAAAATGTGGGTCCCAGAGGAATTTCTTAACTCCTTCACCATTTAAGCAGGCACTCCATCTATTCCACAGCATGTTCTTGCTTTGTTTTATAGCTTCAGGAGGTTCTCAGGAGCTGCCAAGAGCTCCCCAACCCCTGTGTGCCTGGAGTGGGGAAGAGAACACCGGGAGCCTGGTCTGGCATCTGGGACTCAACCAGCTCATCTGAAGCCATTGGAACAACCTGAGCAGGGTTTTGTGGGCTGGGAACAGCTCCAAATGAGTCCAAACAATCCACGGGCACCAGGATCCAGGTGAGTCCTGTGAGCCTCCTCTCGCCCCACCCAAGAGGGAAGAGCTGACTCCACTCCCAGGGCATTCCCTGTGCCCCAATTTAATTGCTTGGCTCCACTGGAGAATTTGTAGGGTCAGACCTGATCTACTACTGGCTGGGCCTCCAGGAGTTTCACTCCATTCCTGAGGTCGATCCATCACTCCAAGTGCTGCAGCAGGTCACAGCTCCCCAGGGAGTAGCTCTGGGGGTATGTTCTCTTTCACTGAACAGCCTTTCACTGCTGACACTCCAGTGGGGCAGAAAACCTCTCAAAAGCCTCTGCTTCCCCTCCCCAAGGTCCTGCCTGAGATATATGCCAGACTACAGCACAAAGAAACAATTTCCCCCCCCAGAGGTTCCAGCCGCCGGCACCCACCTGGATCTCTGAAAGAAGTTGAAGGTGGACACATCATAGGCAGCTTTGAGCAAATGCACTTTGGGGTCACCTTTGTAAAGGACACTTAGGCTGTAGAGCCTCATTGCGCTGGCTCCGTGGGCCTGGGGGAAAGGAAGGGTTGGGGCTGAGGCCACGCATAGTCTGGGACACCCTCGGACTTCCCTATGCCACCCCTGTGCCTGGGGCTCCCCCGAACTCTCCTTCCGTCCTTTAAACGCTATCTCAGACAGCCAGAACCCCTCTGCCCCCGGAGCCCCGCCTGACTCCTCATCCCGACCCCCGCCCAGGCAGGCCTCCTCAGCCCAGCCTAACCAACCCCTGCCCTCGCCTGTCCCAGCCGGCCCAGTATAACCTAGCACCCACCCCAGTATAACCCAGTAAAACCCAGCCCCTCCAATCAGTGTAACGCGGCCACTCCTCAGTACAACCCCCTACAACCCAGCCCCTGGCCACCAGTAAGCCCAGCTGGCCCAGCCCCGCCTTTCCCCGTAGAGCCCAGTTTCCCCGTCATGACTCAGGACAGCCCAGAGACCCCCAGCACAGCCCCCAGCCAGCCCCGGTACCGACGCTGCGGTCGCGGCTCAACGCAGGAGGCAACCGACGGGGCGATGGGCGCGACCCGGAAGTGGAACCCGGCGGCCGGAAGTGCCCCAACCCCGGACGCCTGCCACGGTATTCCTCCTGACCTGCGCACGCGCCAAGGTGACTCCGCCCCCTCAGCCTTCTGACCAATCACCGCCCGCCTCCCCTCCCTCTGGTGTCAGCCCGGCGACCAATCAGCGCCGCACTGGCGTCGCGGGGCAGTGCTCGTTCCCCAGGGCGGCCAGCAAGGGGCGCTGTGCCCGACCGGCGGGGCCGCGGGGGCGGGGCCCGTCCCGCTCTCCCGCTGTGGGGCGGGGGGTCCCCTGCCTGGGGGCCTCTCCCTATGGTGTGGTGACCCTCTCTGAGAAAGGGCCTCCCCCGGGTGGGGGGGACACCCTGGGGAGTGGGGACCCTTCCATGGGGCGGTCCTGCCCCTGGGTGGGGGTGTGCTGCCGAGAGGTGGGTGAACCGCCCGAGGGTTTCGGACCCCTCAGAGGTGTAAGGACCCTTCTATGGGTGGGCACCAGCACAGGGGAAGGGCTGCCAGAGCCCTCCTGTGGCTCCGGGTACCCCCTGCACAGGGGGCAGGTGAGGTGTTGTGGGGTGAGGTGACCCTGTATCCCCCAGGCCCTGCTCTGCCACCTACAAACCCTCAGTCGGTCCCCCAGGGGGCTGTCACCTCCGACACCCATCCAGGCTTCCTCGGGACCCTCCTCAGCTCTGTGTCCGAGGAGATGCTGCCACAGGCCAGCACCAGGAGGTTTTGGGGTCCACCCATGAAAAAGGGTGCACCTCATGCCATTTGGACCACCACAGTCCCCTGTTTCCACAACACTGGGTGGATGACGTGGCTTCGGGGATGATGGGCGTTGCCACATCCCCGTCCTCAAATCCAGCACCCATCTCCGATCTGCTGCATCGCCTGGTGTCAATCCCAGCACCACTGGATCCTGGGGGCTCGGAACGCTTCCCAGGCGCCCTCGCCCCTCCGCGGGTGTCTGTAGGCCGTGCTGTGTCCGCGGTCTCCATGGGAGCATGTCGGTTGCCAAGCCGGCCGGTGGAGTGCTTGCCACCCCCATCGAGCCGTTGGTATGACAACGAGGACACGGGTGACCCGGGGCGTGGTGCTTCGCGTGACGGGGCCAGCGGCCCCTGCGGGGAGGGTCCTGGCCAAGCCTCGCCAACACACCTGGGGGTCCCCACGGGCTGCCAGAAACCACCGCGCTGGGCTGGGACCCCCGCGCCAACACCAGCCCGGGAATTTATTAACACATTGAGGAAGCAAGCAGAAGAGCGTGAGGGGGACTCCTCTGGAGCAAAGATGTGGGGCAACAAGGCTGATCCCACCAGGGCCCCGGGCCCTGCTCCCTGCCCCTCTGCTTGAGGCCTGGGGCTATCGGGACTCTCAGTGGGTGCTGTCCTGGGGCATCAGATGAGATAACGCAGCGCAGCTAAAGTGGAGCATCCGCGTGTGGAGCGAGGGACGGAGCGAGGGACGGAACAAGGGACGGAGCAGCCCAGTGCCTGCCGGACACCCTCCAGGACAGGGCAGGGGGCTCCCCCAGGCCAGGCACCACGGTGGGGACACAGGGGCTGAGGGGGGCACGGCTTGGCCCGCAGCCCACCCCACCCCGCCACCTGCCCCCATGCTGGATCACCGAGCCAGGATGGAGAGCAGCAGGAAGGAGAAGGTGAGGCTGCTGCCAGGGCAATGCTGGGGGGCTGGGGGGGCCAAGGGGTGCCCAGTGGGTGTGGGAAAGAGTGCAGATCCTCACTGGGGTTCCAGCCTTCCCTGGAGCAAGTGGCCAGGCGCTCCCAGCATCTCCCAACGTTCCAGCAGAGGTAGCCCAGAGGATGGTTGGTGGGGAGGACACCAGCTCCCGGGCAGCCTGGGGGCAGCCCAACATGCCCCAGAGAGGTCCCCATCCCTGAGGTCACCCCCCAGCACAGCACAGGTCCTACACCACTGAGGGCTCATAATGGAGCTGGGAGCATTTGTGGGACATTCTGCTGGTCTGGGATACTCCCACCAACCCAACATTGTGCCAGGCATCTTGCAGCCACGCAGCTGCACCTCTAGGATGAGATGGGGCCTGTCATCTTTAGCTGGCTGTCATCCTTGTCACTGAGGCACCCAGCAGGGTGGCAAATGGCTTATCCCCAGTCAAAACCAGTTGACTGTGGGAAGCATCCTCTCCCAGATGGATTGAGCTCATGGGGTCATGGGTGAGGACAGTGGAGACATTCCCTGCTGCCAACTGGGACACCAAGGGGACCCTGAGGGGACTTGGCACACGCTGGACCAGCAGAGATGGGTGTCACTGGCCACTGCAGCCAGCAGCCACATGGTTCCCAACTCCATCCCTTTTGTGGGATGCATTGGAGCACACTATTTCCATGGGAAGCTGAGAGACAGATAACGTCATGTGGAAAGACCCAAATCCTGCCAGGGAAGGGCCAAACCCATTGTTTTGAAGGGGAGTGAAGAGATGAGTAGGGACATGGGGTGCTGAGATGGAAAAAAACTTTGGAGAAATAAGATTTGGACTCGCAGGTGCCAGCCTTGGGATGGGGACCCTCTGGCCATGACAGATCTGGTGTTGCCATGCCAAGCAGCGCTGCGGGAAGGATTAGCATTGAAAACCTTCAGCCCACAACCCAGGAGAGATGGTTGAATCCAGCCCCATGCTTTTCCTGGCAGGATTTTTCCAATCATTCTGGGCCTAATACCCTCTGGATCAGGGCAAACCTCACCACAATGCTGCTGTGGGTGCCCAGCCTCATTCCGGAGGGGTCCATGCTGCAGCCATAGCATTTGGGGCTGGGTGATGTGCTAGGACGGAGGGCAGGTGGACTGAGCCACGGCAAGGAGTGCCCCCAGTTTTGGGATGCTCCAAACCACACCCCAAATGCTTTCCTGAGCCCCCTTCCCCAAAACCTGTCAGGAAACAGCAACAGCCTTGAGGCAAACATCTGTGCCGGCCAGAGCATTGGAGCCTACCTGGAGCCCGGTGACTAATGAGCCCTAATGCTGCCGACTGCAGCTGGCAGAGGAGTGCCGGCTCCAGCTCCATCTGACAGCCGGGGCACCTGGCCCCAGCCCTGCTGGCTAATGGAGGCTGCACCAAGCCCAGGGTTGCTACGGAAAGGATAAACACGGATCCTGCTTGCCAGGTGCTTCCCTGGAGTGCGTCCTGTGGCTCTCCCTGGCAGCAAGACAAGGCAGCAATCCCCAAGAATATTCCTGCCTGCCTGCCTTCTGCCCCATATTAGCCCCACATTTGATGGGTGAAAAATGGTATCCACAATTCCCAGTGGGATACAGGGAGAGGGATGCTCCCAGGGGAACAAAGAAGACACACCAGCATCCTCATCATAAAAGAATCCCATATCCTTGGTGGGAGATGCTGTGCTCCTCAATGGCATGGCCAGAAGCACTCCTTGCTGAAAATGACCCTGGGATTCATCAGGATGGGATGTCCCAGGTCACTGCTGGAATGGTGCTGGCTTCTACACAACCATCCAAAAAATTCAGCTGGGTGACAGGGATGGCAGAACCCCAGTGCCAACTCCAGTCCCCAGGGACCCCAGAGCTGACTGTGGCATCCTGCAGGCAGCACCAGAAGGGGATTTGGTGCCTTATGACAGTCCTATGGATTCCCGGGTGCCTTTGTTCAGTGGGAAAAGAATAGCAGAGCAATAGGATAAGTCATTTCAGGATGTCCATTGTCTGATGGGGAAAACCAGGGCTGGGGGAAGGGAAACTTGGCTATTTCTTGCAGTTCAGACCCCTTGTATTCCATATCCCTGGCCCCTGGCTGATGGTGTGTTGTGTGCAGGTGGAGCAGATCCTGTCAGAGTTCCGTCTGAAGGAGGAAGACCTGAAGAAGGTGATGTACCGAATGCAGAAGGAGATGGACCGAGGGCTCAAGCTAGAGACACATGAGGAAGCCTCTGTCAAAATGCTGCCCACCTATGTTCGCTCCACCCCCGAGGGCTCTGGTATGATGTCACTCCCAGTCCGTTGTGTGTCACCCCTTCCTCAGACCCCATCAAGCTCCATGTGGAAGGCTGAGCCTACCAAGAGCCCATCACCTTCTCCCCCTTTCCGTGGCTTTGCAGAGGTGGGAGATTTCCTATCACTGGACCTGGGCGGCACCAATTTCCGTGTGATGCTGGTGAAAGTGGGCGAGGGGGAGGAAGGGCAGTGGAAGGTGAAGACAAAGCACCAGATGTATTCCATCCCGGAGGATGCCATGACTGGGACAGCTGAGATGGTCAGTGAAGCACACAGGGTGTCCTATCCTGTCCTAGTCCCTTTCCTTGTGTGTTTCAGTGGGAACACTGGATGGGACACCCCCATCTGTCCAGCCAGCAGAAAGTGGGGGGTGGCCAGGCCTGGGGAACTCATGGTGGGGGACAGCATCCATCCAAGGGCAGTGGGAGGGTGGGGACATCCCTTGGGAAAGGCTGGACCTCCTGTCTTCCAGCTCTTTGACTACATCTCCGAGTGCATTTCCGACTTCCTGGACAAGCACCAGATGAAGCACAAAAAGCTACCCCTGGGCTTCACCTTCTCCTTCCCTGTGCGGCATGAGGACATTGACAAGGTAAGGGGGTGGCTGGGCAGCATGAGGGCTTAGTGGTCCCCAAGCCTCACCTACACCCACAGCCCCATTTCTGTCTGACCCCCATTCCAGGGCATCCTCCTGAACTGGACCAAGGGCTTCAAAGCCTCCGGCGCAGAAGGGAACAATGTGGTGGGGCTGCTGAGAGATGCCATCAAACGGCGAGGGGTGAGAGGATCAGATGGCTGTGCTGGTACTGCTACAGTGCAGAGACCCCAGCACCCCCAGGTGTCCCTGCGATGGGCTCACTGAAGGCTGGCTGTGCCTGCAATAGGGTCACTAGAACCTGGTGTGTCCCCAGGAAGGGACCACTGGATCATAGTTGTCCCCACAATGGGCCTGCTGGAGTCAAGTGTGTCTCTGGGCAGGGCTGTTCCATGTGTGTGCTCACATGTGTGCATGACACATGCCCAGGTCCTCACCCCTGGAGACCGTCCACCCCAAACCCATCTGTTGTGGGACAGCCTGACCCCTCATGAGCCCACAATGGTCCCTGTCCCCAGGACTTCGAGATGGATGTGGTGGCGATGGTGAATGACACAGTGGCCACGATGATCTCCTGCTACTACGAAGATCACCGGTGCGAGGTTGGGATGATTGTGGGTAAGATGCCTCTTCTACAGGGACATGTGGCTGGGGACAAAGAACTGTCCCATGGCCCTGCTCCCCTGCTAATTCCCCCATCCTTTTGGGGAGACACACCAAGGACAGGGGGGTGGCAGTGGCACTCTGCTGAGGTGTCCAGTGGCTGGGACACCCAAAGGCATTGCCTGGCCCCAGCATGGTGGTTGGGATACTTTGGGAGCAGAAAGGGGGCAGTCATCATAACAAGGCTGATCCCCACAGGGCTGCCCTGCCCCCAGGCTCTTGGTGGCTCTGGCACCTCATGGTAGGGATAAGGACCCATGGAAAGCAGCTGGAGCCAGGTGGTGGAGATGAGTTTGAACCCTGCTGGCTCCATCCCCCCAATCCCCACAGAGAGCAGCCCCCCACCTCCCCCACCTCCCCCAGCCTGTCACTATCTTTAGTGCCATCAGACATGTGCCAACGTGCCATCTGCCCTCTGTGTCGCCTTACCTGGGTAAACACATGCTGGGATGTTTATCAGCTTCTTGAGGATGGGCTGGCCTCAGCATAGTCCCCAGAGCCCCTGGGACCCTGCCATGGGGACAAGTGGCCAGCCAGGGCTGTGGGGACACTGAAGGGGTGGGGAGCAGAAGGGATGTTCATCCCCATCACTGCAGGACAAGGATGTGCAGCTCTAAGCACAGCCCTCAGCCATGATATCAGTCACTGAATCCTGCTGCTCATGGAGGATGCACTGGCTGTTCAGTCAGTTCTATTAATGTGAAACGAGGTCTCGCATGGAATTGTCGAATTGTTTGAGTTGGACAAGTCTCTAAGGCCATCAAGTCCAACCATTCCTCCAGCACTGCCAAGACCACCGCTAACCCATGTCCCCAGATGCCACATCCACATGCCTGTTGAACCCCACAGGGATAGGTTCTTCACCACTGCCCTGAGCAGTCTATGCCAGGGCTGAACAGCCCTTTCTATGAAGGAATTTTCCTAATATTCAACAGAAACATCCTCAGGTGCAACTTGAGGCTGTTTCCCTTATATCCTTGGAACAACCTGGTCTAGTCAAAGGTGTCTCTGCCCTGGGCAGGGTGGTGGAATGAGATTAATTTTAAGGTCACTTTGAACCCAAACCATTCCATGATTCTATTATTTGATTATTCTATTGCATCCCAATGCTGGGTGGAGTAGGGATACAGATTTGGGACATATGTAGTAAGTTTCTAACCATCCTTGATTCCAGCTTTCATGAAATCACAGAATGGTTTTGGTTGGAAGGGACCTTAAGGATTATCCAGCTCCATGCCATGGGCAGGGACAGCTCCTCTAGACCAGGCTGTCCAGCCTGGCTTGTAACATTCCAGGGATGGAGCAGCCATATCTTCTCTGGGAAACCTGTGTTAGTCCCTACCACCCTCACAGGGAAGGATTTCTTCCCAGTATCCAGTCTAAATCTCCCCTTTCAGTCTAAAACCTTTCCTCCATGTCCTGGAGCCACCCTTGAAGTAGTTGTATACCATGCTGCCAGTCACCAGGTTAAGGAATGTCCCTCAGGCTCCATATGGGTCCCAACCCCTGCCCTGGTACATCTGGACCCCCTCCAGTTCTTCCCCATTGCTCCACAATACTATCCCAGTTTTATCCCAGTTGGGATGGGAGGGCTGTGGCAGGGGGGTGTCGTTGCTGCCTGCCCCCGCTGCCCAGACCCATCCCCAGTTCCCGGCAGGGACAGGCTGTAATGCCTGCTACATGGAGGAGATGCACAACGTGGAGCTGGTGGAGGGCGACGAGGGGCGGATGTGCGTGAACACGGAGTGGGGGGCCTTTGGTGCCTCTGGGGAGCTGGACGAGTTCCTCCTGGAGTACGACCGCGTGGTGGACGAGACCTCACTTAACCCCGGTCAGCAACTGTAAGGAATAGGAGAGATCCAGTTCCTCTGGGCATCCCTCCCATCCCCTGCGCCACGCTGGGCTCAGTCCCCCAGCATGGGTGTCCCTCACCCTGGGCCATGCCCATGTGCGGGAACACATCCAGCAAGGAGCGGGGGAAGGAAAGAGGGAGCGCTGTGGGATGTGGCCCCTCAAATCCCAGCTCTGATGCTGCCCCCTCACCTATGCCCCCCCTAGGTACGAGAAGATCATTGGGGGGAAGTACATGGGGGAGATCGTGCGGCTGGTGCTGCTGAAGCTGGTGGATGAGAACCTGCTCTTCAATGGGGAAGCCTCTGAGAAACTCAAGACTCGCGGGACCTTTGAGACCCGCTTCATGTCCCAGATTGAGAGGTACGAGGCTGGCGAGGGAGCACCCCCAAACTGGCCTGCCAGGCTGCATGGCACTGGTAGGTCTGTGCTCTCACTCCACACTGGTGCAGGCATACTGAGGAATCTGTGCTCTCGCTCTGCACTGAGGTGTCCCGCATGAGGATCCCCCTATTCGATCATCCCATACCAGTCTGCTTTGACTGCCTCATTTTAGGGTCCTTTATCCTGTTACCACACACCAGCCTACTCTGACTGTCCCTCTTGGAGTCCCTGCATCCTGCCACCCAAACCACAGGGTCCCATGTCACGGGCCTATCACGATAAGACATCATGATCCCATCATTCTGTACCTGCCTGCTCTGTCCCATATTGGGGTCCCCATGTCCCATCAGCCCACACTGGGGGGCCCACTTCCAGGTCCCTCTGTCCCATCACTCCACACCAGCCCACTACAGCAGCCCCATGTTGGGGTCCCCCATCCCATCACCCCACACCAACCTGCTCTGACTGACCCAGTTGGGGTTCCCCATCCTGTGACCCCATACAACTGTCCCACGTGAGGATCCCCAATCCCATCACTCCCCCATCCCTCTCCAGCTGCCTCACCCAGGGTCCTCACCCTTCAGCCTTTGCTAACCCCCTTTTCTCTCCTCACCCCAGCGATTCTGATGACCGCAAGCAGATCTACAACATCTTGTCAGCCTTTGAGCTGCTGCCATCTCGGACAGACTGTGAGATTGTGCGCCGGGTGTGTGAGAGCGTGTCCACACGGGCTGCCCAGATGTGCTCAGCCGGGCTGGCCGGCGTCATCAACCGCATGCGGAAGAGCCGCAGCCAGGACACTCTCAAGATCACTGTTGGTGTCGATGGCTCCGTGTACAAGCTCCATCCCAGGTGGGGATCCCCAGACCCCGATGACATCCCCATCCTCTCCCTTCATCCCCCAAGCCTTGACCCCATTTGTGACCCCATGTTCCCACTCCCCAGCTTCAAGGACCACTTCCACGCCACAGTGCGGCAGCTGACGCCCGGCTGTGACATCACCTTCATCCAGTCAGAGGAAGGCAGCGGGCGCGGGGCCGCCCTCATCTCAGCCGTGGCCTGCAAGATGGCCTGCATGATGGGGCAGTGAGCTGGACTCCAGAGTGCTCCAGACTGCTCCAGAGTGGGGATAGCAGGGGCCAGTGGTCCTGCTCGGAGCACTGTGGGAGCAGACACAGATGCGGGAAGGAGGCGGCTCCAGCCCCCCAAATAAACGGGGTGTGTGTGGACTTCTCTGAGGCCATTTGGGCCAGTGCTCCTTGTGCCTCTCTCCCCAGGCTGGTAGAGAGACCCCCATGGGGCTGCCCCACACGTATGGGATGGTCAAGGAGCTTCCCGTGCCCTCACACCCCCTCTCCCCATCCTCACCACAGCTGCAGCAAGGGGGGCTCCAGCTCACCCCAGCCCCTTTGCTGGGGGAAAGCCCCCCAAGGGGGCTGGCCTAGAGATAAGGGGCTCTTTGGGGGTACTTCGGGGGGCATGCCAGGGTAGAGGAGCTCCCACCAGTCATTCCTGGGGTGCAGAGACTGACCAGACTGCACCAGAAATGGGCCAGATGGAAGGGGGCAAACTGGGGACAATCCCCTCCAGCCATGTCCCTACCCATGTTCCTTGAAAGGTCTGGGGCACCCCAGAGATTTGAGTTCACCAGAGGATCTGGAACAGAGTATTGGGGTCCCTTTGGGGGTCACGGACACCCCAGAGTGTTGGGGTTCCTCTAAGGATCTGGCAGTACCAGAGCATATTGTTCCCTGAAGGGTCTGGAAGCAACCCAGGGTTTTGGGCCACTCTGAGGGTCTGGAGTACCCCTGGGTGGAGGGGTCCTCCTGGGACACCACAGGGTATTGGGATTCCTTTGGGGGTTTGGGGCACTCCAGGATCTGGGGCCCACTCAGGGTGTTGGGGTCAGCCTTGGGGGTGTAGGGCTACCCCATGGTATGGGCTGTCTTGGTGGTTTGGCATTATATCTGTGATATTTGGGGTCACTGCAGGGGTCTGGGGTCACCCTGGGACATTGGGACACCCAGGATCTAGGGACATCTCAAGGTGCTGGGGTAACTCTTGGGCATCCAGGACCACCCAGGGGGACTGGATCACCACAGGGTGTGGGGCCAACCTGGGGGGCTGGAATCATCGAGGGGTCTTGGTGTCCTCACAAAGCGCATGGTCGCCCCATGGCTGGGGAGTGCACATTGAGGGGCTGGGGACACAGGGAGCGTCTGTGCCACTCCAAGGGACAAAGCCACCCAGTGGTGCTGCCCCTGAAGCCTCCGGATCCATGGCTGGCACTGGGATCCCCACAGCTCATTGCAGGAGAGGAAAGGGATCCCTCTGCCCTGCCTGGCTGCAGCCCTCAGCCAGCAAGATTCCCTGGGATCTGATTGGTTTGCACCAGAAAGAGATCCTTGAGCTCTGATTGGTGGCAGCTCTCAGAGACCTACAGTCTCTGTTCCGATTGGCCAGGGGAAAACTGAAGAAATTTCCTGCACTCCAATTGGCTGGAATTAAAGAAAAAAAGGGGGGAGGGGAAATGTGAGATTCCCTGTGCTCTGATTGGCTGGGACTGAAGAAGGGATTCCCCGTGCTCAGCTGGGACAGTGCCAATGCCAAGTGTTGGGGACAGTGAGAATGATCCCAAGCCCATGGCAGTGCCAGTGACAAGTGGGTGGCAAGTGACAGTGCCAAGTGCAGGGACAGATGCAGTGCCAGACACAGGGACATGCTGGTGCACAATGAGGGGACAGTGACAGTGATAGCCAGGACCACCCAGGTGCGTGGAGGGAACCGCTCCACACTACTGCTGGCAGTTTTGGTGTCACCTTGGCCCTGCTGGGGGCAGGCCAGGGCCAGAATGTCCTCTGCCAGTGCCTGGTGCCATACGCCCTTGTCACCATGTCCCCCCAGGGCAGACAAGACCCGTGGAGCTAGAGGAGGGACTTTATTGTGGGGGAGGGCTGGGCTGCAAAGGCATCAGAGGCTGGAGGGGTGTTGGGGTTTGGGGCGCACTTGGGGCTGTGCCTGTGGAGAAAGGAAAGAGCAGGAGATGAGTTGGGGGCTAGCGGAAGCAGCTTCTCTAGCTTTCCCCCTGCTCCACAATGCACTTAGGGGTGACCTGGCTCACCCCCATCCTACAGAACTGCAGTACGGAAGGTTCAGAAACCTCAAGCGCTCTCCCACCCCTCCGGCAAGTATGGGGTGCAGGATTTGGGGTGAAAAGTGTGGGATGCAGAGGGAAGATATGGGATCAGGATGTGGGGCACAGGACATGGGGTTCAGGATCAGGATGCAAGGTGCAGGATCAGGATGTGGAGTTCAGGGTGCAGGGTTCAGGACACAGTGCGGAATTGGGACACGGGGTGCAGAACATTTGGTGCAGGATGTGGGTTCAGGATCAGGTTGTAGGGTGCAGGACAGCGCAGGCCAGGGGGTGTGGGATTGCAATGCAGGGTGCAGGACATGGTGCAGGATGTGGGATTTAGGATGTGGGATGTAGGATTAGGATGTGGGGTGCAGGACACAGAGTATGGGATATGGGATCGGCATGCAGGATGTGGGGTGCAGGACAAAGGATGCAGAGTGCAGGATCAGCCTAGGGGATGCAAGATCAGGATACAAGTGGGCACTAACCGTGCTCAGGACCGGCAGATGCCTATGGCACTGCAGATGTCCCGGGGCATGTCCCCGTTCTGCAGCCCATCGGTGATCTGGTCATGGTACTTTTTCACCAGCCACTGGCACAGCCTGCCCATGGCCCAGCCCAGCACCCGGCAGCCCTTCTGCAGTGCTGCTGCCACCGCCACCTGCCAGAGCCACCACGGGTCAGGGGCCCATAGGGAGAGGGCCCCCAGCCCAGCCTCCCAGACCCTCATCACCCCTCACCTTGTCAGGGTTGTCACCTGCCAGCGCCTGTATCTTCTTCAAGGCCTTGGTGCACAGGCTGCACTTAATGCCCCTGCCCTGTGCCACGTCATCCCCATCAGCCATGTCGTCCCCTTCAGTCACATTCCCCTGTGGGGACACAAAGACTCTCAAGGCTGCCTGCATCCCTGGGTGACCCTGGCAGTACTTGAGGGTGGGGCACTCACCAGGGCCAGGCTGTTCCAGAGGTGCAAGCACTGCTGCTCCCAGCCACAGCGTGTGGCCATGGCCATGTCCCAGCACAAGGACATTGGGTCACCCTGGCAGGATGGGGGGGCCACAGCCTGTGTTGCTGCACGGGGACAGGATGATGAGCATGGCTGAAGGTGCCCATCACTGAGGTCCCCAGGAACCCTGGAGGTGCCCAGACACCAAAACCACCAGCCCGAGGTACTCAGTCCCATCCCTCCTGACTGTACTCACATCCTTCTCTTCCCACCATTCCTAGGTCCCCATGCAGATCCTGTCCCCAAACAGCCCTAGGTGCTGGTTCCAACATGGGCACCACGCCCATCATCCCTGGGTCCTCAGGCAGGCCCCATCCCTGCCACCCCCAGCTGCTTGTTCCCAAAAGATCCCATCCCCGCAACTCCAAGGCCCCCACCATCCCTCCTGCATGACCCCTTGCCCTCCTTCCCACATCCCTGAGTGCCAGTCCCCACACAGACCCCAGCCCCTCCAAGCTCAATCATCCAGGCTGCCATCCCCATTGTCCCCGTGTGTCTCCTCTCCTCTCCCCCCTGGGGTGACCATCACCCCTGGGAAGCAGGAGGGTCCCCATTACCTCCCACCACCAGCAGCAGCAGGAGGAAGATGGAAGCCATGGTGAGCCCACTGAGCCGGTGACAGCCGGTGACTGACGGTGGGTGACTGCCTGCATCCTCACACCTTTTATAGTGCAGCTACATGCTGAGGGGGTGGGGAACGAAAACCCCAAAACTCCTTAGAACAGAACACCGCAGGGCCCTTCCTGCGTCACACCTCCACCCCGGCAGGAAGGGGATACGGGGGGGCCGGGGGGGGACATGGGGGACCTCGGCAGCCCTCAACCTCACCAGCCTCCTCCCCTAAGGGAAACTGCCCGTAAGTCCCCCAAAGTGTGGGGCGGGGAGCGGTCAGACCCCCAAGGGCTCCGGAGGGTCTATCCTGAGATCGGAGAGGTTTATCCCGGGGTCTTCTTGGACCTCTCCGGGCTCCGGGGAGTCCAACGGCCTTGGTTTAAGTGACCCCCCGGGGTCAGTCCTGGTGTCCTCTCTGGGGTCGGTCATGGTCTCCTCTTCACCCCATGGGTTCCGTGGGACCCCGGGGTCGATCCCGATGTCTCGCTGCCGCGGTCCGTCCCAGCCGGGGTCGGTCCCCGTCCCGCCATGTCCCCCCACGCAGGACTCTCCCACCGCCCCCGGCCCATGGCCGTTGCCATCGCGTCCCTAACGTCACTTCCGCCGCGCAGTCACACAACTTCCGGGTTTGCGGTGTTCGCGCCTTTTCCCGCCGCTGCCCTACCCCCATGGCGGGTGCCGGTGTCGGCGGCCACCCTCGACCTCTGACCCCTCACCCCGTACGTGAACTGCGGGAACCCCGGGCGGCGGCCGCGGGGGTGTCCCCGTTTGGGGGCGAGGAAGACCCCGGTTGGAGAGGCTGGGGGGATCCTGGAGGTCCTGCAGCCTGAGGGGGACTGGGGCGTCGGGTTTGCGGGTTTGGGGGGGCTGTTGTGTCCTCGGGGGGTTTCTGGTGCTGGGGAGGTGTTTGGGGGGTCCAGTGCCGCGGGGAGGAGGATTGTGCCAGAGGGAGTGTGTTGGGGGGGCAGTGGTGCTTGGGGATGTCCAGGGGGCTATGCAGGGCCTGGGTCCGTTTGGGAGAGGGGAGTCATGGGGGGATCCGGTGGCCTAGGTGTATTTTGTGGGGACTTCAGGTGTCCTGCTCTGGGGAAAATTTTAGGAGAGCGTGGTCCCATCACCAAGATGAGTTTGGGGATGCCCTGGGTTGGGAGGAGAGGGGAGGAAGGGGGGCTGAGGGGGTGCAGAGTGCAGAGGGAGGGTCAGACCCGGACATGGCTTGTATTTTAGGGGTGGGGAAGATCATTTTCAGGCGAACTATTGTATCTTGGGGCGACAGTGATGGCCGGATGGGAGCCAAGATAAATTCACCAATTTATTTTCCAGACCCATCGTTAGACCCCCATGTTCCACGCCATGTTCTCGGAGCAGGCAGCCCCCACGGCGCAGGGGCTGCTGGCCCCCCCCTCGGCCAAGCCCCCCACCTTCCCCAGGGTGCCTTTGTCTGGCTATTCAGACTGCTCACAGCCCTTCCAGCTGGGCGAGCGCAGCTTTTCCCGGCAGTACGCCCACATCTACGCCGTGCGCCTTGCTGGGATGCGGCCGGGCCTGGAGCGGTGTGCACGGAGCCAATGGGGTGAGCCTGGGGGAACCCCCCCTTTATCAGGGCCCAGCCCCAGAAAAAACACTGAGGGGCTGGAGCACCAGGAGCAGATGGAGGGGCTCAGGCAGAAGAGAAGGAGGTTCAGGGGGGACCTTCTTGCTCTCCACAATTTCCTGGCAGGAGGGTGCAGTCAGCAGGGGGTCGGGCTCTGCTCCCAGGAAACAAGGGATAGGACAAGAGGACACGACCTCAAGTTGCACCAGGAGAGGTTCAGATTGAATATTGGGAAAATTTCTTCTTGGAAAGGGCTGTCTAGCCCTGGCACAGGCTGCCTAGGGCATTTCTGGATCTCCATCCCTGTGGGGAAATAACGGCTGTGTGGATGTGGCACTTGGGAACATAGGTTAGTGGTGGCCTTAGCAACACAGATCTGTGAAGCTGCCTTTGGATTTTATCTCTGTGTTTGACCAGATATATATCTGGAGTCCATAAGTGAGTGAGTGTTCCTGTCCTCAGGCTAGATGTACCCTGCAGGCATCCTTGGTGGCAAGATCTTTCCTGTCTAGGGGGAGTCCATCCCTGCCAGGCTGTGATCCACCCACAACCTTCCTGCAACCTGTGCAGCTCCAGTATACCCAGTTTTGTCAGTCTCCAGTGGCATTTTACACCCTTGACAGGGAATTCGCAGCGGAGCCCAGCGAAAAGAGCTCAGCCCGCCAGCTCTGAGATGACAGTAATGATAGGATAATCCATTTGCAGCTGGATTATGTGGTATTCCTGATGCAGCTCCCACCTGGAGTCCTAACCTTGGGACAAACTGCATTCCCCATCACAGATAGAAGTGGGTGTGGGCAGGGAGAACATGATAGTCTTTGTCACGTCGCCCCACACACGTTTGGGAGCACGATTTGTGTGAGGTTTGTCAGGGTGGGGCTGGGGGACCTTGGCCAGGAAGTGGGGTACAGAAGGGTGCAGGGGGGTGAGAGGTGCTAGTTGTGTCAGTGGGGGCTGTTTCCTGGCTGGGGGGGGTTGTGGTTCTGTGGGTGGGACCCTCACACTCAGAGTTTCCATTCACGGGATGAAGCAATGCCGGCGCTGCTGGGGCTCTGCCCCCCCGCCTGGGCACAGCCTGCAATTGAATTTTGTTTGGCTTTGCCCTTCTATGGGCAAAAACCCCTTCAGTGGAAGCTTTTGGGCTGGATTCCTGTTCTTGTGCTCTCCCTAGCCCCGTGGGCTGTGTGGAAGCAAAGCCAGTACTGCTTCCATGGCGGATGTCATTTCTTGGTTGGCCACCCTGGACTTTGCCAAGTGTGACCGGACCCAATGGTTTGTAAAGCTCTACCTCCTGGAGTCCTGGGATGGGACCAGATTTTGGAGTTTGTCTCCCAGCAGGAAGCTCTTGCAGGCAAAAATCTGGAGAGCACAGCCGCCTCCCCCTGAACACACATTTTGGGGAGTTTGAGCCAAAAAAAAGAAATTTCAACAGGATTGTTTTCATTCTGACTCAGACTGTTTGCATTCCTGGGCTCGGGAGTCCATGTTTCCAGTGTGGGGTGCCAGGGATGGCAGCGGGGTGCTCTCCCTGGGACAAGAGTCACGTTCAGCAGCACGTGATGAGCAAAGTGAGATTTTTGGGAGGAGAAATGTCACCCAGAAAGAATGAGGAGCTGGTGCAGGCTTGTTTTGGGAAAGGAGACCAGGAGCAGGTTCCTTGGTCCTCTCCAGGGCCTGAGGCTCAGGATGGATTTCACAGGCTGGTTACAGGGAATGACAGTCCCATAGCCACATACTGTATGGAAGGACACACACTGTGATGGGGGTGGAGCACCTCTGGGTCCCCAGGTGTAGGCTAAGAAGTTTTGGACTCACCTTGTGGTGAGGAAGATTTTTGCTCCTCAGCCACAAAGTGGATGCAGCTGGGGCTGCAATGCTTTTTGCAGCTCCCAAGGTTCTCCCAACCTCTATCCCCTGTGGATCCCTGCCTAAAGCCCAGGGACTTGTAAGCATGCCAGGATCTTCTCTGATGTGATGGGGTTCCTGAATTTCAGCATGGATCTGGGGCAGAGGATCTAGCCATAACAGAGGTCAGGTCTGGGGGTGTTGAGTGATCTCCTTCCTGTCAGGTCCCAGTAGGATGTTTGGGTCATCCCCTGGGTGAAGAGCAGGAACTGCAGCCCCCCGTGCCCAAGGGCAAGAACACTGCATCCTGGACCCTTCCCAGCCAGAGCTGTTACTGGGAGCTAAACACACCATCATGACCCAGCTTTCCCCTCAGCACAGAGGAAATGCCTGCAGGCTTGCAGGCTCTGGAATGCTCCTCGGCCCCATCTGGCCCACACATGTCTGTTCAGCGCCATGCCTCAAGGAAAAGCAAGAGGCTTCCCAACATTCCCCAGCACCTCTTGCTGGCCTCGATGCTGGGGCTCTTCAGCTGCTCCCACCAGCCCTGCACTGTGCCTGCCGTCGCCCCGAGGCTGCTGACCCACGTCTCTCCACAGGGAATGACATTGCGCTGCGGAAGCTCTCGGAGCTGAAGGCAGGAGAGAAGTGCTGCGTGGTGGGGACGCTCTTCAAGGCCATGCAGCTCCAGCCCTCCATCCTGCAGGAGATCAGTGAGGAGGTAATGGGCTCACCCCCTCCTGCTCCCCACAGCTCAGGGGGTTGTGCCAGCACACCTGAGAGCTCAGCTGGGTTTCCATGGCGTCCCTGAGCTCGTTACAAGCAGGGAACTGGCAGAGATTTGAGCAGGGATTTGAGCAGATGGCCTATGCCCACCCTGTCCCTGGATGCCACCTTGGTGCCACCTCTTGGTGTGTGTGTGTGCTCCTTACGAAATCGTGGAAACACAGAATGGGTTGGGTTGGAAGAGACCTTAAAGCTCATCCATGGGCTGGGATAACTTCCACTATGCCAGGTTGCTTCAAGCCCCATCCAACCTGGCCTTGAGCACTTCCAGGGATCCAGAGGCAGCCACAGCTTCTTTGGGCAACCTGTGCCAGGGCCTCACCACCCTCACAGGGTATTTTTTCCCCATATCCAATCTAACCCTTTGTCCATCTGTTCCCCCCTGGCTTGCCACCACTCTTGCTCAGTGATGCTTTTCCAGTGTTCAGTGAAACCAGCCCATCTGGGAGTTTCCAGCTGCCGGGGCCCCCAGCTGGGGTGTTGGCTGTACTGGGGTTGGGGGGCTGGGGTTGGGAAGGATCCTTGGGGGCTGCTGGTCCATGCTGAGGCCGTCAGAGCTGTCCCTGTGCCCTCGCAGCACAACCTGGTGCCTCAGCCACCCCTGCCCAAGTACATCCAGCCCTCTGACGAGCTGATTCTGGAGGATGAGCTGCAGCGGATCAAGCTGGAAGGAGCCATTGATGTGCAGAGGCTGGTGACAGGTAAGGGACAGTGGTGGCTCTGTGGTGGCACCCACCCTGCAGGTGCTGGCCAGGTCTGACCGCCTGCCTCTGCCATAGGGACCATCTTGGCTGTGTACGGCTCCGAGCAGGATGATGGCAGATTCCTGGTGGAGGATCACTGCTTTGCCGACTTGCCGCCACCGCTGCCCTGGAACGGGCCCAGCTCCGACCGGTGAGTCAGCAGCAGCAGGACTGGGGCTGGTGCTGTGTCCATGCTGTGTCTCTGAGTCCCTTGTGCCAAGAGGGCTGGCAGGGGGTCTGGGCCCCCCGCCCCGGCTCTCTGAAGCCCCTAAGTTTTGGAGCGTGGCACACTGCCTGAGCCTCTCCATCCATCCATCCATCCAGGTTTGTGCTGCTGGCCTCGGGACTGGGGCTGGGCAGTGTGAGCGGGGAGGCCTTGCTGAGCACTCAGCTGCTGGTGGATGTGGTGACGGGGCAGCTGGGTGCAGAGGGTGAGCAGAGCTGCGCTGCCCACATCACCCGTGTCATTCTGGCTGGGAATCTGCTAAGCCAGAACACGCAGAGCCGAGACACCATCAACAAGGTATGGCAAGGAGGGGGCTGCGGCCTTGCAGTGCTCCTGGGGAGCTGAGAGGGTGTGGGGAGGGGGAAGAGGGGGTACAGGGTTGTCCCTCACTGTCTTCCTGCTCACCAAGGCCAAGTACTTGACCAAGAAAACACAGGCTGCAAGTGTGGAGGCTGTGAAGATGCTGGATGAGATCCTGCTGCAGCTCTGTGTGAGTGCTCAGGGTTGGCTGGGAAATCACGTTCCTTTGGGGGAGGGAGTCTTATTCCTGAGGCGGGGTAGCAGTCTGGGGTGCAGGGTGGCAAAACTCCCTTCCCCAGCACCCTGCTTCCTTTTGAGCACCCCATATGGGGAGGCAGTTCACATCCCAGCTCCAAATCCTTCTCCTGGAATCTGGCTTCCTTGGTGAAACCAAGTGGGGTGTCCTGGGGAGAAAGAGCAGCAGTGACACCAGGGCTTTCCTCTGAGCCCCCTTGGAGGGTACTTTGGCCCCCCAGTTGATCCCTGCTCTACCCACAGACTTCTGTGCCTGTGGATGTGATGCCTGGTGAGTTTGACCCCACCAACTACACGCTGCCACAGCAGCCCCTGCACCGCTGCATGCTGCCCCTGGCCAGTGCCTACACCACTCTGCACCTCGTCACCAACCCCTACCAGGCCAACCTGGATGGTGTCAGGTAAACAAACCTGGTGTGCTACCAGCTCTGGTGCATGTAAGTGGAGTGGGACCATGGGACATGACCCAGCATGTCCAGTATCTAAAGCTCCCCTTCTTTCCCCCATAATGTAGGTTTTTGGGGACGTCAGGACAAAACATCTCTGATATCTTCAAATACAGCAGCATGGACGACTACCTGGAGATCCTGGAGTGGACACTACTGGCAGGACACATCAGCCCCACGGCCCCAGACACCCTGGGTACGGTGAGGGGTGGGGGGTTGTTGAATGGGGGCCTTTGCCAGGGGCTTACCCCCTAATTCCCGTCTTCCCCAGGCTGTTACCCCTTCTACAAATCTGACCCATTTATCCTCACTGAGTGCCCTCACGTCTACTTCTGTGGCAATGCGCCCCACTTCCAGTCCAAGCTGCTCCAAGGTGGGTCTCACAGCATACCCAAATCCTCGCAGGGGCTGGGAACCTGCGCTGGGGGCTGCCAGGCGACTCCTCTGCTTGACACCCACCTGTGCTTGCAGGAAAGGAGGGGCAGCGGGTGCTGCTGGTGACGGTGCCAGACTTCAGTGCCACGCAGACCGCCTGCCTCATCAACCTGCGCGACCTCACCTGCCAGCCCATCACCTTCTCCGGCTTTGGAGCTGACAATGAGGACAGGGACATAGAAGTTGGACACTGACCACACAGAGGGTGTGCCCATCACAAGCCCCCACCCCTCAAGGGGTCCTGGCACCCACTACCTTTGTCTGTCCTCTGGGAAGGTGACAGAGCTGGGGAAGCACTGGAGGGACAAGATGTTCATACCAATATAACTTGATTTATTTGTGTAACAAAAACTGTATGGAGGGGAGAAAGGCTATGCTTGCCTCCATGGGCCCTGCCCAGGAGAGGAGTACCACCCCTGCCACCCTACTGGGACGCAGACAGTGGGCTGGCACTGCCCAGCTCCGAGGGATGGGGTAGCATGTCCCTGACAGCACCCAGCTGTTGGCGACAATGCCTGCAGTCCTTGGAAGCAGCAAGGTGAGGGGCTGGAGCCCACCTGGAACAGCTGCCTGGGTTCAGGGAAGATGTTGGAAGCGGATGCTGAAGCATCCAACCACGGCTTGAAGCAGAGTGAGAGGTCAAGTGTCCCTAGTCCCCAAAGTTCACGGTGTAGGTTTCGGCTGTGGTGAGAGGCTGTGCTGTCCCTGTGTGCAACTCCCCGCCCTCCATCTCTGTCACCAGCTCAGTGACAACCTCTGTCTCAGTGTCCATCTCCCAGGTGCTAGCAGTGGGTGGCTCCTGGCTCCAGGGTGTGTAGGCCGTGCTGCTGAAGGGGAAGGGTAAGGCCGTGGTGGACGGTGGGGCTGTGGGGCTGCTGGTGGCCATGGTGGCGTTGAGGCGCCGCAGGCGCATCTGCTCCCGCAGCCGCATGCGGTGCCGCAGGCGCATCCGCAGGCGCAGGTGCTCACGGGGTGTCATGGGCCGGCCAGGCACAACGCGGCGGATAGGCCGGTTCCCGTTCATAGCCATGATCTCCCGGATGCGCTTCCAGTTGGAGCGGGACAGGACGAAGTTGCACTGGGTGGCCCCAATGTCGTAGAGGACGTGGCAAGTCTTGATGCTGGGGTTATAGCCCTCGGCCCGTGCCGACACACGGTACTCGCCCGGGTTCAGGATGCGCCAGTAGTCCCCGCCGCTGGCTGCGGATATGGGGGCAGCAGGGTGGGGTGGGGATGGCGCGGTGCTACCAGTACCCTGCCAGCACCTCACACTACCTACCTGTCCTGACGTTGTGGTTGATGCCCCCCACCACAATGGTGGCATTGGCAATGGGCTCTCCCTGCTGGTCTGTCACCACACCCTTGATTCCCCGGTGGATCTGGGTGAGGAAAAGGGATGAGTGGAGCTGTGTGGGACAGGTGGGGCAGCTCTGGCCATGTCCCAGTACACACCTGCTCCATGAAGGTGAGCAGAGACTCCTTGTTATTCTCCCACTCCTGCTTCAGCTCACTCTCATGGGGGAACTTGTCACAGCCCAGGTAAATGGAGAGCTCCAGGCAGTTGGTGTGCAGGTAGCTGAAGTCATTCATACCTGCAAGAGCATAGACATGCCCACCCAGGCGTTTGCTCACCTGCCAGTGGCCGGGTTATGGGGCAGCCACACTACTAGCCCCAACTTACTGCCAGCCTGGGGGTGCCACTTGGCACCCTGGACGATGCCCAAGGCACTGGTTACATCCGGTGCATGGCAGCCCCCACGGAAGGTCTCGGTCATGGTGAGGTGTGCCGAGGCATAGGAGATGGCAAGCCAGCGGAACACAGCATGGTCAGGCGTCTCCTGCAGCTCGGGTTGCTCATCCTCATAGTCCAGTGGACGAGGGGCAGCTGCTGGTGTCGGGGGGCTGGGTCGGGCCGTGTCGAAGGGGAAGGACACCAGCTTCTCCCCACCCTGCAGGTTGGCTCCCAGTACGAAGGGGTTCTTGTCCATCCACGCCATGACAGCCCGAGTCTCCACTGCCACCTGTGAGGCAGGCACAGGGCATGAGGTGTCACCCCCTGCCACCCTCTCACCATCCCCTGTGCTGCACTCACCGCCGCATCCTCGGACAGGTAGTGCTCTGGGATGGGGATGTGGTGGTTGGGAAACTGGTGGGGCACCAGCCGCCTCTCTTCAGCTGCCCACAGCGCTGAGGCCAGGTCAGGGAAGTTCCTGAAGAGGTCAAAGCCTTCCTCTGTCCAATGGCCCAGTGCCCAGTTGCCCAGTTCGGAGCCCTGCGGGCAGCCCAGGACAATGGTGAGTCCGGGGGCTGCATCTCACCACCCATGTCTCATCCCACTGCTCCAGGTCCCATCCCCTTCTCTGACACATCTCAGGTGCTCTTGGAGCCCTGCGGCCAGCCCAGGGCAGTGGTGAGCTTTGAGGAGGGGACTGCATCCTACAGCTAAGCCATCCCATCCCACTGCTCCACAGCCCATCCCAGCACCCCACATCCTACCCCACT
This sequence comes from Chamaea fasciata, assembly GCF_029207755.1. Taxonomy (NCBI): domain Eukaryota; kingdom Metazoa; phylum Chordata; class Aves; order Passeriformes; family Sylviidae; genus Chamaea; species Chamaea fasciata. The sequence goes on along the minus strand of NW_027094115.1, from coordinate 1,308,664 downwards.
TCTCCACTGTCCAATCTCACTGCCTCATGGCCCATCCCACCCTGCTGCCCCCTCACCGCCTCATGGGCCAGCTCGTAGCCATCGGGGTTGAGGGATGGGATGAGGTGGATGCGGGTGTCGGTGACCAGGCCCCGCACGCGGGGATTCCCGTCCTGGTACTCCTTGCACAGGAACTGCATCAGCAGCAACAGCAGCTCCCGGCCCAGTGCCTCGTTCCCATGCAGCCCCGCCGTGTAACGGAACTCAGGCTCACCTGGAGGCAGGGGCCGAGGAGGGTCAGCAAACACCTGGGACCACGGCTGGGGGCCCCCAATCCCTCACACCTTCCTCACCCGTCTCATGCTCGCCCGGGTTGTCAGAGACCTCCATGGCATAGATCTTCAGCCCCCGTGAGCTCTTGCCAATGTTGTAGATGCGCGTGATGGTGGGACACTCCTCATTCACCACCTTCATCAGCTGCAGGGTGGGAGAGATGGGGGCAGTGCTTGGGGGGACAAGCCCACACCCTGCAGAGAATCCCACACCCATTGAGGATCCCATTCTATGAAGATGCCCACCACCATGCAAGTGCTCACAACCACAGAGAATGCCATACCCCAAAGATGTACCCACCACCACAGAGGTGTCCACTCCTCATGGTGGATCCCACCCCACAGAGGATCCCACCACCACGAAGGATCCCGCAACCACGGGTGTTCCAACCCCACAGAGGATCCCACTCAAAAGATTTGTTCACAGACTATTCCATGCCCTACAGAGGATCCCAACCCCCATCGGATCTGCCTTCCTAGAAGTGCAGTGCCCACCTGCCTCATGTCCTTGTAAGAGTGGTGTCGGAAGTCTAGGTTGTCCGTGGAGGTCACCTCGTTCTGCTGGGTGTAGTAGCTGCTGACAGCTGTGGAGGGGACAGGGACACAGCAGCGGGGGATGGCTGGAGAGACCCCACCCCCTGTGGCTCCCAGGCTGCTTCAGGGTGACTGTTACCAGAGAGGGGGCATCCCAGGACCTCAAGGCGCAGGCAGAGGCTCCCATTCCAGCGCTGGGGGTAGATGCGGATATACCGGGCCACCACTGGCTCAGGGAACTCACTCAGCACCGGCGTGTCCTTGTCCACGTTGCCGTAAAACATCTGCCAAGCAGGGAGAGATGTACCCAAGAGGTTCACCATTGTTCCCATGTCACCCACCCAGAACAGGTCCCCACCATCTCCTCGTAGCCATTGCTGTACATCACCCAGTGTTGGCTGTCGTTGCTGAAGCCCACATAGAAGCTGGTGACAAAGTCATCACTGTGGAAGGACAGAGACAGGTTGAGACAGGGGTCCCCACGCTGCTCCCCTGCCCCACATCCCTGGCTCCACCCCCACATCCCCATACTGGATCTGGGAGTCGCGCCCCTGGGTGATGACACCGGTGAACATGGTGATGCGGCGGGTGTCCACTTCGAGCCAGTGTGCCCGGCTGTCATCCTCGGCACACCATGCCCCATCAAAGAAATCGTCCTCGTTGGTGCCCGCCTGGGGAGCAGTGAGTGGGATGTGGGTGGGGGTGTCACCATGACCCATGGGCTGGGCACTGGGGGTGACCCTCACCTGCATGTTGAGGCGGCCGCGCTGGGCACCCAGCCCGTGACGCAGCATGGAGGAGGCCAGGATCTGGTCATCCTCGATGCGGTGCGACTCCAGCCCAATTGGGGGACACCCTGGGGACAGCACGGCGTGATGGGTTTCCCCTGCCCAGCAGGGTATCCCTGTCACCACAGAAATGGGGACACTCACTTTTCTTCTCTGCTGGAGGGGCCCATTCCTCCTCATCTGGATCCCACTTCTTTCCTCCTGTTTTTTTGGGTTTTCCTGGGAAAGGAAAAGGCACAGTGAAGGGGGCAGGGACAGGCACAGGTGTGAGGGGACAGGAATGGGGGCTGCCACCCACCTTTGCGGTCCTGGCCCTTCTCCTCCGCCCAGTGCTCCTCCTCCTCCTCTTTCTTGGGCTTCACTGTTGGTGAAGTGATACCCGCCCCAGGGACATGACACCAGTTCCATGAACATGCCACCCACCCCAAGAATGTGCCACTGATGCTAGGGGTGTGACACCCACCCTGGAAACATGCCCCCTCCCTGAGGATATGACACTTGCCATGCAAGACATATCACTCACCCCACGGACATGCCACCCACTCCAGGGATGTGCCACCATCCCTGAAGACATGACACCCACCTTGGTGACGTGACATCTACTCCAGCGAGGTGACACCATGCAGATATGTCACCTATCCTAGGAAATGCCACTGACCATGGGACATGTGACCCACCCTGATGATGTGCCACCCACCGTGGGGATTTGACACCCACCATGGGGATGTAACCCAGCCCAGGGACATGCCACCCTCCCTGTGGCTCCGCCATTGACCCTGGGGCACACATGCCCACCACAGGCACATGATCTCCCTGCTGGGCCCTGCCCACCCCGCCCAGCCCCCTCCACCTCCTCTCACAAGGTCTGATTTTCTCCTCGCCCTTCTCCATCCCGTCCTCTTTGTCCGGGTGTTCGTGGGGCTTCGTTGGGAGGGGCAGCCCATAGGTCCCTGCAGGGCACAGGGTGAGGGGCTGGGACAATCTTCTGGAGATTGGCGGGGCAGGGATGACTGGGAGTGCTGGGGTGCCTCACCCTTCCCACTTCATCACTCACAGTCATCGTAGTCAGGTGGCTCGAAGCCCTCGCCATAGTCCCCTTCCGTCACCGGGCCAGGCAAGGGGGGCTGCGGGAGGGGCTGTGGGGGGGGCTCCTCTGGCTCTGCTTGGGGGAGAGGGGGGAAGGGGCTGTGCTGGAGATGGGGAGGCAGTGAGGGTCCCCATGTCCCTGCAGGGTGCCCTCTGTACCCCATGGGGTCCCTATGGGGTCAGCATGCCCCCCTGGAACCCACATTTCCCTTTTGGATTCCCATGTGCCGTGAGCACTCCATGTCCCCACCAGACCCCTCTATATCCCACTGGGATGCCCATGCCCCCAAGAGATCCCCACACCCCTAGTGTCCCCCCAAGAATGTCCCATGCTCTGATGGGAATTCCATGTCCCTACAGGGTTCTCCATGCTTGCACAGGGTTCCCATGTTCCTGCAGGGTTCTCTGTGTCCCTACAGGACCCCTCCGTATCCCTACAGGATCCCGATGCCACCAAGAGATCCCCACACCCCTACAGGATCCCTGCACCCCTTATGCTGTCCTCATGTTCACCCCAGCTCCAGGCTGCCCCAAAATGCTGCTTCCCTGGGTTCCCAAGGCTTGGGACTGTCCCCCAACCTCACTCTGAGCAGTGCCAGTCCCTCATGTCCCCGTCCTCCCACGTACGTGTCTCCTCGGGCTGGGGCCAGACCCGCTCAGGTCTCCTCCTGCTTGGGGGCTTGGGGGGCTTCTGCTGCCGCCGGATGTACTCAACTGGGGACACAGAGGGTGCCACTGGCTTTGTGGTGAGAGGGGGAAGGGGACATGCCCTCTATCCCTCCCTGCAGGCCAGGGGCCCTGGTGGCCCCCCACCTACACCCCAGCACCGTACAGTCCTCGTAGTCCTCCCGCTCCAGCTGCTCATTGTAGTCCAGAGTCGGGGGTTCCGGCTCCTCGGGGACCTCTGCAGAGAAAGGACACATGGAGAAGGGGCATAGGGTGGCACTGGGGTGCAAGCAGGGGACAACAAGGAACAGGGAGGTGGCACTTGAGAATAGGTAAGAGGCCCTGAGGGTGTGATGGCCCTGGGGCACGTAGAAGGTGACATTTAAGAGCAGGGAATTAGTCCAGAGTGCAGTGGGATGCAGGGAAATGACACCGGGGAGGGGGGAGGTGGCCCTGGCGTGCAAGGTGATGGCACTGGGATGCAGGGAGATGGTGCTGGGACACAGGAAGGTGACATAGGGGTGCAGGAAGGTGGCATTTGGGAACAAGGAGGCGGCCTGTATTGCAGGACATGGCCCTGGGGAGCTGGGATATGGCATTGGGGTACAGGAAGGTGACATTTGGAAACAGAGAGGTGGTCCCAAGACACAAGGAGATAGCCCCAGGGTGCAGAGGGGTGGCCCTGGCCCGCAGAGGAGTGTCCCCAAGACATAGGGTGGTGGCCTTGAAGACTGGGCACTCACCTGGCTGGGGCTCAGGATTCCAGTCCTCCCGGCCCAGCCCCCAGCGCTCATTTGGCAGCTCTTCTATCTCTTCTGGGGACAGAGACAGAGCGAGGGGCTGGTGTGGCCTCCCCAGGCCCCTGTCCAGGCCCCCTCTAGCCCCACAGTGGGAAGAAATTCCCATGGGAAGGAATGCAGGGAGACAGAGGGGAAACCCAAGGGGACAAACCCTGGCCAGCTGCAGGGTGCTGCTGAGCTCAGGCAGCTGAGCACGATGTGGGGTGATGCTCTGCTCCAGAGAGACCTCCCACCCCAACCCCACTAGTGGCAAGATGGGCGTCCCCAAAACTCAGCTCGGACACCTCCATCCTTCTCCTCCTCCTTGTTGTGCAAAGGCTCCAGGAACTCAGGTCTCTCTTCATCCTCCTTGCCCTGTGAAGGCTGCAGGGTTGTGGGGGGTTCAGTGGTGGGGCTTGGCAGCACTGATGGCTTCTTGCCAGAGGGTTTGGTGGCCTTGGGTGGCTTCTCCTTGGGCTTTTTGGAGCCTTTTGGAGGTTTTTCAGAGCCTTTTGGTGGGTTTTCAGAGCCTTTTGGTGGCTTCTCCTTCGATTTCTTGGGGGGTTTGTTCTTGCCCCGGTCCTTGTCCTTGTCCTTGTCCTTATCCTTCTTGGGGCCCCGGGGTCTCTCTTTGAGCTTCTTGGGGTTTTTTTCTTTCTTCCCCTTCCTGGGTTTCTCAGGCTCTGTCAGCGACCCTGGAGAGCCTGAGGGGACAGAAGCGGGGGGGCAGCCACTCCGAGGCAGGGTGAGCGTGGCAGGGCCGGGCCGGTGGGTCCCCCCTATCCTGCCACCCCCATTCCCCGTGGGATCCTGGTGCCAATCACTCACCGGTGCCGGTGCCGATGCTGAGGTCGGTGCCGAAGCCCAGCTCACTACCGTCCCCGTCCCGGTCCCCGCCGTCCCCGGGTCCAAGGAAGCCCCGCAGAAACTCCTCGATCTCGGCGTCGGTGAGTGCGGGGGGGCCCGGGGCTGCCGCCAGTGCCGGTACCGGCAGCAGCGGCAGGAGCACAGCCGTCAGCAGGAGGCAGGAGAGGGGCCGCCCCGCCGGGACCATCGCGCTCCGCACGGGCCCCGCTCGCCGAGAGCCCCGAGAGCCCCGGCCGGGCGGGCTGGGGGCGGTGCCGCGTCCGGGGGCGGCACCGAGCGGCGGCGGCGCCCCGCGGGGTCCGCTCAGCACCGAGGCGGCACGGGCGCTTAACGGGACCGGGACGGAACTGAAGGGACGGGCACCGACACTGTCACTGTCGCCGGCCCAGCACCGGCACTGCACCCACCGGGGCCGGGACTGCCGGGAATCCGCACTGACACCGCTCGGGACTGGTGCACTGGCACACCGGCACCGGAACTGGCACTAGCACCGGCGCTGCCGAGGACCCGCGCTGCGCTGGCAGCGGCACTGGCGGTGGTACCGGGACTGGCGCTGGCACCGGCACTGCCTGGGACTGGTACTGAGCCCATGCTGGTGCTCTGCGGGGCCTGGGTTGCAGGGGCTGGGACTGAATCACCGCTTGCAGGGCACGGAGACCAGGAAGACGCTGGCACCAGCCCCGGCACCACCACAGCAGCCCCACATGCCGTGTGTAAGGGCCTGGCCACAGGGCCGGCACCCGGCCGGCGCTGGCGCTTCGCCCGCAGCAGCGGCACCGACACCGCGCTCCTAGCACGAGGCACACCCGCACCCCCGGCACCCCCGCGGGTTCTGCACATGCAGGCACAGCACATAGGAACCACATCGCCCGGAGCAGCACATGGACACGCTGCACGTGTCAGGACACAGAATGTGGGACGTGCACAGCACATGGAACACGCACCGCACATGCACACAGAACACACGCACATGGGTCACACACTGGACATGACACCCGGCACACAGAACACGCATGGGCCACACACACTGCACATGAGATCCCACACACGGAACACACACTGCACATGAGACCCTGCACACGTGTGGCAGTGCCTTGGGTTACCTGCACAAGCACCGCACACAGAGGAAGCACACACAGGGGACGCAGTGCACATGCGTTACACATATGTGACACCCCCCGAACCCCCGCTCCTTGCAGGGCTGAGGTTCAGGCTGGGGGGTGCCCCCCCTGGGGCGCTGGGGGGCGCTAGGGGATGATGCTGGGGGTGCACTGGGTGTCCCCCACCCGCCCGGGCCCTGCAGGCTCCCTGGGCAGCCGTGGTGGTGGCAGGGCCACGTGGCAGCTCAGGCAGGCCGCGATCGTCACAAGCGTGACCACCCCCCCCCACCCCCGTCACACGCGTGGCCCCCCCCAACCATGACTCACTGTCCAGCAATGCTGGGGCCTGCCGGGAGCTGGGGGGAACCTCACCTGCACCTCCCAACGCCTCCCAGTGAGCCTTTGCTGCAGTCCCTACTCCACCTCATGCAACCCCAGGAATGTCCCCCCTTCCAGTTCCACTCCCACTCCCACTACAGCCTCCCCTACTTGAAATGGCGTTCCCATGTGCAAGCCCGAGTACAATATCCCTCCCTCCCCCCACTACAGTGTTCCCCCAGTGCAGCCCTGCCTTTCCCAGTACAAATCCTCCCACCAGTAACAGCTCCCAGTACACCTACCCCAATCCTAGTCCCATGTAGACCACCCAGTATAGTCCCCCAGCCATTACAGCCTCCTTCCAACTCAGTTCCACCCCCATACAGCCCACCCACTACAGTTCCCAGTATCATCTTCACACCCAGTATAGTTCCCCTTCCCAGGACAGATTCCACCTCCCCCGGACCCCCACAGCTGCCCCAGCCCCTGGCAGGGGACAGAGGCCTGGGACCCCAGGGCAAATAGCCCACAGGTGACACTGGAGGGATGGGGGTCCTGGGAGGGGTGGGTACTCCTGGAAAGAGGTGGGTCTCAGTAGGATGGGGTAGGGTGTCATCAGGGTGGAGGGGTCCCACAAGGGTCCCGGCAGGATGGGGATCCCAGAGTGGGTCCAGGAGGATGGATGTCTCAGCAATGGTGTGGGGGGGGATCCCATGAGAGTGTGGCAGTCCAGCAGCATTGAGGAAGTGTTCAGGAGGAGGGGGTTCCTCAGGGGGGTCCACACAATGGTGGGGGGTCCAGCAGTGTGAAGACAGATCCCAGTGGGGTGGGGGTCCCATGAAGATGTGGAGGCAGGGAGAGTGTCCTATGAAGAAAGGGTCCCCAGGAGGGTGGGGATCCCAGAGGGGAGGGGGTCCCAGGGCTCAGTGCCCCCCTCCAAATGCGAGGGCCCGCACCCAGGACCACATTTAACCCCCGGGGAGGCCCAGCCCTGGCGTGCCACCCCTGCTCTCCCTCACTGGCCACACTCGTCCCCACCCTTTCCTGCGCCTGAGTCACTCCCAGCACCTTCCGGGTGTTGGGGCGTCCTGCTCCATCACAGCCTCAGGCGAAGCCGGGCGCTCTCGAGACATCCCTCGGAGGGCCGTCCCTCCATCGGGGGTCCGTCCGTCTGTCCCTTGGAGGGCGTCGCTGTCGGGTTGTCAGCGTGGGATGTACTCCTCGCGGGTCTCTTCTCTCTCGCGGGTCTGTTCTGGGGGCATCCCATCCCCGTGGGGTCTGTCTGTCTGCCGGGACGTCTGCCTGTCCTTCCAGGTGTCTAGCTGTACGTCAGGACACCTCTGGCTGTTGGGGTGTATTTCCATTTTCCTGGTGTCCATTTATTGGTTTGCCTATCTGTCCATGGGAGTCTCCCCCTACCCATAGAGACCTCCATCTCTGCCTCGGGGTGTCTGTCCATCTTCTGGGTGTCTGTCTGCCCATTGGGGTGTCCATCTACCTCATGTGGTGTCCATGTGTGCATTGGTGTGTCTAACTGTCCTTCTGAGTGGCTGTCTGTCGGGATGTCCACTGGGTGTCTGTTGAGGCATCCGTCGGTCCTTTTGGGTATTAATCTCCCTCCTGCCTCTCCACCCTTTGCAACCATCTCATGGTGTCTTCCCATCCACAGGTCCATCTGGCCATCCATCCATCTGTCCCCACAGCCCCAATGCCATGTACACCGCTCTCGCCAAAAGGTACCCCCTCCCCACCCCCCCAACCCCCTCGATTGCTCACATCTGACCCCACCTGCTGCCCTACAGTGGTTCCCCTTTTGACCCTGGTGCCACCAGCCTGGGTGCACGTCTGGTGGGTGGAGCAGCTGCTGCCAGTGGAGGTCCCTGAGGCCACCCTGGGTGTTTTCTTCTCAGGGGGACTCATACCTGGTGCTGCACAATGGGCCAGAGGAGGAGGCCCACCTCCACCTGTGGATGGGTGAGCACGGGGCAGGGATGGAGCGGTTGTGTGATGGCGCAGGGGCAGGTGGGGCCGGGTGCTCACCTGGCTCCCACAGGCCAGGACTCCTCGCAGGACGAGCGGGGCGCCTGCGCCCTCCTTTAAACCCAGCTGAGCTCTCTGCTGGGTGAGCACCCCGTCACCCACCGCGAGGTGCAGGGCAATGAGTCTGACCACTTCATGGACTACTTCCCCCGCAGCCTCACCTACCAGGTATGAGGGGTCCCCAGGGGGGCTCGGGTTGCTCCCAACACTCCGACTAGGCTCCCAGCACCCCAGATGGGTGCCCAGTGTCACTGCTGGGCTCTCTGCACCCTCAGCACTCTGCTTCATCCCCCCCCAGGGTGCTGGGCACCCCCAGAAGGTTCTCAGCATCCCTGCTGGGTGTTCATGTCTCTGTTGGTTCTTGTCAAGACCACTGGGTGCTGGGCACTGCACTGAGTGCTCAGCACCCCTCTTGGATGTTGGGCACCTCCACCAGACACTCAGCACTCCCACTGGGTGCTGGTTACCCCACCATGGGCTCAGCACCGCCATGGGGTGCTCAGCATCCCCTGCAGCTGCTCACTATCCATGCTGGGTGGTTGTCACCCCCATTTGGTGCTGAGCCCCTCCCCTGTGCCACCAGGAGGGTGGCATGGCCTTGGCCTTTAACCACACCCACCCTGGCCCCAACCCTGCACCCAAACTGTACCAGGTGAAGGGCAAGAGGAAGATCCGGGCGAGCCAACGGGACCCATCCTGGGCCAGCTTCAACACTGGCGACTGCTTCCTCCTCAACCTGGGACAGGTGGGCGGAGGGCACCTGTACCCACTGTCCCACTCCTTGTCCCCGCTGCTGCTATCCCTGGCCCCCAGACCTTTCTCACCAGGTGTGAGGCAAAGTGCAACATGTCTTGTGTGCTCCTCTATCCTCTGGGGTGTCCATCAGCTCAGTGGCATGTCTCTTTTCTTTGGAGCATCTGGCTCTCCACAGGACTGGCTGTTTGTCCTCCTCTTGGGGTGTCTGTCTGTCCTTCCAGTGGCCACTCGGACATTTCCCTATCCATAGCGGTGTCGTCTATCCATTGCAGTGCCCCTCTCCCCATCACGGCATCTCCCTGGACCAGCTTTAACCCCAGTGACTTCTCCATCCCCAGCCTGGGCGAGGTGGATTGAGGGCTACCCTGGGGTAGTTCCATCACCACTGTCCCCTTCCCTGCCCCTTCTCTCTCTTCATCTGGTGTGGGGCCCGGAGCAATGTCCTGGAGCACAGCAGGGTGCAGGAGCTGGCTGCTGCCCTCTGGGACAGCAAGTGGGGTGGCAAAGCACGCTTGGAGATTGTGGCTGATGGTGAGGAGCCACCTGAGATGGGCCAGGTATGTCCCCACTGGGCAGAGAGGGGGATCTGGGTGTCCCTGGGGTTGCTCCATGACCCCCCCATCTCATCACCCGGCAGGTGCTGGGCCCCAAGCCCCCCTTGCAGGAGGGCAGCCCTGAGGAGGATGTGGTGGCTGATCAGAGCAACACAGTGGCAGCTGTCTTCTACAAGGTAAGGACATGGCGGGACACCATGATGGGACCAGGGCTGGGCACACCTAAGTGTCACTATGGCAGGCACAGGAGGTACATGAGGCTGGGAACAGCCAGGGGACACTATGATGGCCCCCAGGAGCACATGAGGTTGGACATGGCCCAGAGACACTCTGGTGACCCTTAGGAAAGCCACACAGAGCTGAGCATGGCCAGGGGACAGACACTGCAATAGCCCCAGGGGACACCACAGGGGCCCTGGAGCAGGGGAGGATGGGGAACGCCAGAGTGGCTGGGTGGGAGGGAGAGAACACTGGGCTGGAGAGGCCCCAGGTGACTCCAGAGTGACATCCCCTCCACGGGCAGGTGTCAGTCGCAACAGGGCACATGGACCTGACCCAGGTGCCCACCAGCAGCCCCTTCAGCCAGAGCCTGCTCTGTCCTGATGACTGCTTTGTGCTGGACAATGGCGCTGGCAGGACGGTCTTCGTCTGGAAAGGTGCCCAGGGATGGGGATACAAGGTGACATGGAGACAGGGACTGTCCCCAGAGCAGCTCTGAAATCCCCCTCTGCAGGGCGCAAGGCCAACGTGCAGGAGTGCCAGGCAGCCCTGAGGATGGCCGAGGACGTGATCGCCGGCATGGGCCACCCGCCCCAGATACAGGTGGGTGCAGGTGCTGAGGGGTGCTCGAGGGCTGGTATGGGAGGCATCACCCCCTCCCAGTCCCTGTCCCCTACCTGTCCCTGTCCCCACAGGTGGAAATCCTACCCCAGGGCCGTGAGACACCCTTCTTCAAGCAGTTCTTCACCAGCTGGAAATGAGCAGCAGGTGCCCATGGGGCAGTTCCTAACCCAGGGTGTGACCAGGCTTATGCCAGCTGTGCTAGCTCCCAGAAATGGCTGCACTCTGTTCAGCTGTCCCTGTTACTGTGCCATCCCTGTCCCTGTGCCTTTGCCCATCCCATCCCCATGCTGTTGGCATGGGATATCAAGGATGTGATGCACATCCTTGTGCATCACATCCTTGATGTCCCATACCAAGCCCATGCCATCTCTACTGCTGTGATGTCCCTGTGCCTTTGCCCAAACTATGTCCATGCCAGGCTCATCTCCATGCCATCCCCAAGCCCTTGTCATCCCTATCCCTGTGCCATTCCTATGCCAACACCATGCCCAAGCCCCTGCCATCTTCCTCTCCATGCCAGTCATTCACCTCCTTGTACCATACCCATGTCCACCATATCCCCAAGCCTATGTCACGCCTACCCCTGTGCACAACAATGCCATCATCCCAGTGCCCTTGTCCACCCCATGCGCATGTCATCCCTGTCTGTCCCTTTGCCATTCTCATGCCCATGGCACTGCCTTCCCCATTGCCATGCCCATGCCATCTCCAAGCCCATGCCATGTCCTTTCTGTGACAACTCCATCCCCGTACCATCCCAATCTCCTCAACATACCCAAATGCATGCCATCCCTGCCCGTTCTCTGTCCCCAGGTCCCTGTGTGAGCACCTGACCCCGTGTGTTTGGGAAGGGTGGGAGATGGCCCATGGCACCCATATGGCTGCCACCATGAATCCCCCATGTCCCCAGATCCCTCATGTCTGCAAACCTCCACTGTACCTCCATGTCCATCCTCTGCTCTCTCCACAGTCCCTGCACCCCCAATCATCACCACTGTTCTCAAAACAAAAGGGCCACCAGTCACACCCACAAAGCCCCTCTCCACCCTGGGCCCAACCCAGATACCAGGACCTCAACAACTGCAGGCTGCTTCCTCCCTCATTAGACCCAGATAATTAGTGTTGAGACTAATTATGTCCCCATTTACCCCTTGCTCAGCCCCTGCTCACAACAACCTGTGTGAAAACATCTGGCATTATGGACATCACACCCCTGGCATTTCTCTCCAAATCCCACCAGGATCCTGCTACATCCATCGTCAAAGAAAAGCCCTTTTATTGTAGCTGGGGAGGGCCCGGGGGGGAGCAGGGAGAAGAAGGAGCTTGGGGGAGGGACTCAGAGAAGCCACCATGTCTCCCAGCACCCGCAGGAGGGGTGGGTAAGCTGGGGCCCCCCGACGCCCCAACCCTTTCTCTCCTTCTATTCCCAAAGTGACACCAGGGCAGGAAACTCCGTGTGCGGGAGGGGCTGGGCTGGGCTTTTCCTTGTTCACAGTGAGTTTGGGGGGGTGGGGAGGGGGGGGTCCCACGTGCTTGGCCGGGCTGGATCTATGCTGCAGGGGAGGTTATTCACTCCCAATTCAAATCCCCAGAGCATGTTTGGGGTGAGGGAAGGGAACAGTGGGGAATGCCAGGAGGAAAACACAGGATCACATATGGTGAGCTCAGTGTGCTCAGGGTGGTGGGGAACAGATTCACCTCTCCTGGTCATGTCAGACCCTGCAGGATTCCAAAATTATTCCGATGAGCTTTTCCAGTGAAATAAAATTGGGAAAGTGGCTTCTCCAGTGTGGCTGCGGCAGGTCCAAGGTCATGGGTGGGAGGGAGGACAGAGGGGAGGTAATCTGTTCCCTGAAAATTCCTGTAAGGGATTTGTCGCACCCTCCTTCCCACTCCAAAGCCAACGGAGGAGGGGGAGACCAGCGCTGTGGGCTCAGGGTGGGATGGGACCCTTCTTTCACCCACCCAAGGGCAGCTATGGGGGACAGGGGTGCAGCACCTGGAGGGGGGGCTCTGCCAAGGGACTGGGGAATGGCACTTCACTGAGAGAGAAAGAGAGAAGAAGAAAAAGCCACATGTCATTTGGAAGAATCGGGCAGGAGCTGAGTGGTCTCAGGGTCTGGAGCCCCCCATCAGCCCCCCCGCCAGTTCCCCTACTCTATCAGTTCCACGTAGTTGGCGGGGAACATCCCAAAGTGGCCGTCGGGGCCGTAGCCGCGCCACCAGCCCTCGTCGATCATCTCAATGTTGGTGATGATGTTCTCAGGATCAAAGGAGATCTCGGTGTCATCAGCTGCAGTGGGACAGAGAGAGGGGAGGGAGGGTCAGACCACCCCAGCTCTGGGGTTCCCAAGATAATAGGGACATGGAGCTGCTGGAATAGGTCCAGAGAAGGTCATGGAGGTGCTCCAAGAGGCTGGAGCCCCTCTGCTCTGGAGACACGCTGGGAGAACTGGGAATGTCCAGCATGGAGCAGAGGAAGTTCCAGGGAGACCTTAGGGCCCCTTCCAGTGCCTAAAGGGGCTCCAAGAGAGCTGGAGAGGGACTTGGGACAAGGGCAATGGCTCTGTGGGTCTCACCAGCCTGGTAATCATACAGTGCCCGGGCACAGAGCCCCTTCCCCGCTAGGTCCAGTGGCTCCTGGTACTCCACCCTGTAGTCATATTTGGCATCATCAACTTGTTCCTTCAGGAAGGAGAGGAAAGCAGGAATTACCAGGAGAACAGTGGGACGGAAGAGAACAACAATATCCAATGCCCAGAAATGTCCATCAGCCCCCTGAGGCTTGGAGACCTGTGTGCTGGAGGTTCCAAGTGCCCTCTGGAATAAAATGTGGGCTCCAGGGAAGTTGTGCCACGTGTCTGCCACAGCGGCAAACCAGCTCTTAGCCAAAGAGCCAAGGTGGCCATGTGTCCATCTAACTCAACACCAATCCCTGTGCCTTGGGATCTCATCCCAACAGAAACACGGGAGACCAGTGGCAGACAACTCCTCTGATCCCTTGGGATCCCTGCTGCAGACAGAGGCTCATCCCTCAACAGATAAACCCCAGCTTCTGAAACATTTCTGCCAGAGCCTGAGCTGCCTGTGGTCTGCTTTCCTCAAGAAAGGCTGAGGGGATTATTGAGCCCATCTCCTCTGGAATCCTTTGGAACCTGCTGGACACTTCCAGACGAATTCCAGAATGAGAAAATGTTTGGAATACTGATAGTTTGGTGAGCACAGAAGAAACCAGAGGGGCCCCATATCTCCGAGGGCAACACAGCAGCACAGCACAACCCTGCAATGAGCCACAGGAAAATCTTGGAGTGCACCAGGAATAGCTGGGATTGCCAACTCCACTGGTCCAGATGTGCAGACAAGCAGGAGGAGGAGAAAGGGCTTTGAAGAGGCTGATGGATCCTCTCCCCTTGCTGGTTCTGGGATGTGGCACTGACAACAGCTGGGGCAGCCCTGGGGTGCAGGCAGGATGGGTGCCAGGAACTCAGTACCAGTGTCTCCCACTAGAAGCCCTGGGAAGAGGCATAGCAGCACCCCTTTGCCACATGGGTGTATCCTGAGCTCTGGGATTTTTGCTTTTTGCTACGATTTTAGTTCAGAAAAGTGTTCCAGGCTCATCCTAGGGATGGGACAAGCCTTGCTTTCCCATGCAGATCCAGCCCCGACGAGGTCCACTGCCCCCCAAACTCACCTGGGGTGGCTCCTCATAGATGGCCGAGGGCTCCGGAGGCTCCTCGTACAGATTCTCTTCCATGTGGCACCCTGGGACACCAGAATTGTATCCAGAGTCTCGTCCTGAGAAGAAACAAGGGATCTGTCGCCAAAACCATGCTGCCCCCTCATCTGGCTCCTGCCCCAGACTGGAGTGACACCATATTCCTGCTTAGGAGCTGGGTGTCCCCTGGGTCTCTTGCTGGAGCACACACAGACCATGGGATGGAGTAGGCAGCAAGCATGGGATGGAGTGAGCAGGGGTTTAGGGAGCAATGGAAAGGACAAAGGAGAGATTTATCTCTGATAAGGAAGGGATAAAGACAAAGAAGGGATAAACTTGCTCAAGATGAAAAAATTCCCATGGAGGGGAAGGACTGGAGCAGAGGTCCTGGCCAAGAGCAGCATCTAGTGGTGACACTGGCGTGGGGATACTGGAGCTGGATCCCAGCCCCAGCACAACCCTGTTTCCCTGCCCATGGCAGGAGAGGTGGAACTAGATGGTCTCTGAGATCCCATCCAAACAGAACCAATCTGTGATTCCATGATTCAGGGGCAAGGACGGCCCTCGGTGCCACCTACAGTACATGGGGAGACCTCTGGGCACTGCCAGCCCTTCTCTGGAATCTCTTCCTCCCCCAGACCACCGGGAAATTGGTTGGGCAGGGACACCTTCCACTGTCCCAGCTGCTCCAACCCCAGTCCAACCTGGCCTTCCTGGGGCAGCCACAGCTTCTCTGGGCAATCTGTACCAGGGCCTCCCCACCCTCATAGGGAAGGATTCTTACCAATATCCCATCTAACCCTGCCCTCTGGCAGTGAGAAGCCAGTCCCTCTTATCCTGTCACTCTGTGCCCATGTACTTTACTGTGACAAGGGAACAGCCAAGTCTAACTCTGGAGCAGGGAAACCCCTGCACAGGGATGGAGCCACCTCAGCTGAGCCTTTGGTATTTTGGAAAAGGTTGAGCCCGACTGTCAAAGCCCTGTGGCAAGTCTGGAGGAAGGTGGGTGGGTATGCAAAGCCAAATTCCAGCCTGAACTCCAGCAGGAGATATCCTCATCCCCCAGGCACTGAGCCTTTGGCTGAAGACAAGGAGGAACCATCCTCATCCTCAGCATCACACTCAGCCCTGGCTGGAGACAAAGCCCAGGGGAAAACCAAACGAATGGAATCTTCAAGCCCAGGCTCAAAATGCCCAATTTTGTGAGATCTAGTTGGGAAGACAAGGAGAAAAGCTTTGGGGAGTGGAGGGAGCCAAGCACATACCTGCTGCAGGTACTGGGGAGGCTGGCAGGGACCCCCAAACATCCTGGCTTGAGGAGGCAGGACTGGGCACAGAGGTAACCTCCTTCTGCAGGAATGGGCTGCGGAGCTTCCCTGGAAAAGGAATTGAAGGGGCTGCAGGAGCTGATCAGGCAGGGGGACTCCCAGCCTGACTGTGCACCCATGGGTACTGCTGGGTCACCCTCCCAAGCAGGATTTTCCAGTTCTAATCCTGGTTGTGGAAAACAAGTTTGGCAACTGGTTACAGCAGCAGCCAAGGAAAAATTTTTTAAAAAGTGGATTTTTGTGGAGGAGGAAAAGCTGGACGGCTCTGCCTCTGGCTCTCCATGGTGACTTTTGGAGCACCTTGAACTCCACAGGCATCAAACTGGGAGGGGATGATGCAAACTGGTTTCTGCCGGTGCATTTCCTGTGGCAGGAGGTAACTGCACTGGTAAATCCTCATCTCCACCTCCAAACCAAACAAAAGCTGAGGAGAATTCCCAGCCAAGTCCCAGGAGCACCAAGACTCCTGCCTACCCTTATCTCTGGGTCTGATCAATTCCAGGGCATTTATCTCCCTTTCCTCCATGAAAACCATCAAATCCTAAAAGAATACCTCAAAGTCAGTCTCTCCCCATGATGTCTAACCATCAAAAAAGACATTTTCCCAGAACGACATTCCCTCCTCTCCCACCCACGGCTTGCCTGCCCAAGGTAGCAGAGATTCATGCTCCTATTACCAAGTGAAAGTGATTATTCTGAATGAATTTAAGGTGCTTTGGAGGGGGTTGGGCTGAGGAGGAGGAGGAGGAAGCAGAGGCAATCACCCGAGGGTGTCACGCATTTGTCACAGCTACTTCCTCAGCTGCTCTCAGCTCTGGTTTGCAAACTTCCTGATTTCTATCTGAGAGATCAGATAAGGCTCTTCTAACAGCACAAGATTCTGCTTGGCTGGGGCAGTGCAAAAATTTGGGTGAAATTTCATTCAGTCAGGATAGATTGCAATCTATCAGGTGATGTTTTCCTGCTGTTAATATATTGAACCCTAACTGAAAAAAAACCCAAAAAAAACCCCTTTAAGGCTCAGAACGGGAATCAGAGTTTGGAAATCTTGTCTTTATGATTAAAACTTGGCTAGAGTCACACCCTGGAAAATGGCAGGAGCCAGGTGTGGGACACGGCACAGCAGAGAACATCAGCTGCCCGTTGTCAGCTCCAACTGTGGCCTCACAATATCACTGCCCCACTGGGACCCCTCCACATGCAGAGAGACCCAGTGGGGACTGGGACCCGCCCCCAGCACCCTCCCCACGTCCCCAGGCCGTACCTGGCTGTGCTGGCATCCCCACGTCCCCTGGCCCCGCTTTCTCCCTTTGCTTGAAGATGTCACGGGGGTTCATGGCTCTCTGCGCAATCAGCGTGGCGGCCTCCTGCCCGGGGAGGGCACACAACCCAGTCAAGGTCCTGTGCAGCACAGAGCCGAGCTAGCCTCCCCTTTCCCCAGGGGCTCAGGGTCCCAGTTCCTCACCTGGGCTTTCTCCACTGACTCGCTTCTCTTGACGCCCTTCCGCTGCTGCGCCTCGTACTCCTCGACCCGCTCCTTCTGCGGCACAGGAGAGGTCTGGGCAACCAGCCACCCCTCCAGACCCGGCCAGCCCTCCTGCCCCCTCCAGCCACATCCAATTCCTTCCAGAACCACCTGCCCCCTTCAGCCCCCTCCAGACCCAAGGAACTGACGTGGCAAGGGAGGGTGGATGAGGAGGAAACCCCGGATCTGGGAGGGAGATGCAGGAATTGTAGGCTGAAAACATGGAATTGGTGTCATAGAATCATGGAATGATTTAGGTTGGAAAAATCCTCTGAGAGCATCAAGTCCAACTGTTGCCCAGCACAGCCAAGGCCACCATTAACCCACGTCTCCAAGTGCCACATCAATACAACTGTTAAATCCCTCCAGGAATGGGGATGCTGGCACTGTTGTGGGCAGCTGTGCCAGAGCTGGACAACCCTTTCCACAAAGGAATTTTCCCAATATCAAACTTAAACCTCCCCTGTGCAACTTGAGGCCATTTCTACTTGCCCCGTCCCAGGTCCCTGCCCCCTCCACCATGGATAAACCTTGCCTGGGGCCAGCACCAGACCTCACCCATTGCTGCTGCTCTCTGTCCCTGTTCTCAGCCTCTGGTTGCTGCTGGAGTCTCCTGTGGGGACAAATGGATTAAAACTGAGGATTTGAGACCTCACCCCACTATTCCAGGTCCCTGGGAATAGCACATGAAGGTCATCCCTCACTTTGGCAATGCTCTCCCTCACTTCAGGATTGACAAGGTGCTACAGGTCACTCTCAAAGAGAGAAGCACATTGAGAGGAGCAGGAGTTGCTCCAAATAGTGGGATCATTCCAGGGTAATCTCTTACTTGGGGATATGGACATGAGCATCTTGATATGGGAGCTGGGCAGATTTCCCTGGAGTGGTCCTTGTGGGGCTTGGAGCTCCCTGGACTTCTGACACCGCAAAAATAGGGGCCATGGGTGCCAGGCAAGAATTTGAGAAGCAGAATGGGGAGTAGTCCTGGAGCAGGATCCATGGGCAGGGAGACTTAAGGATGATGCTGGACAAGCAGCCAAGCTCCTTGGGAGTTAGCTAGAGAGATGTTCCCTCCACGGAGCAAGATCCCCTCATATCTGTTCTCTTAAAGGAGATTTCCTGGGACTGCAGGAATTCCAGCAGTGGGAAATGCATGGACATGATGCACCACTTCCTAAGGAATAAACTTTGCTGGAGTGGAGGCAGCTCAGAGAGATAGTGACAGGGATAGGCAGCACCATAGGGATCCCAGAGAGCAGGATGGGCTCTGGGAATCATTCCCAAAACCCCACTCACTTCTGGGCTTCGATTTCACTGGATCTGGCTTTAAACATCTGCTCCCGCCCCGCTGCCTCCTGCAGCTCCCGCTCCCGCCACTCCCGCTCCAGCCGCTGCCGCTCTTCCTCCGCCCTCCTCTTCTCCTCCAGCCGACGGTTCTCCTCATCCTTCTGAGGGGAGACACGGGCACAGAGGCTTGGGCTTCCTGAGCTCAGAGGGGTGGGGGTCACACTGCCAGCACTCAGAACCCCCTGGCCCTCTGCATCCTGGGGCAACCAGCAGGTCCCAGGGGACATAGCATATCCCAGGGCACACAATGGATCCTGGGGCTTGTGGTGGATCCCAGGACACTTATCCAGTCAGAAGGTTCACACATTATTGCTTAATCCCCTAAAACCCAAAGTGAAAGGGAAGGAGACAGGGAGCAGCCCTTGGAGAGGTCAAAAACCAGTTTCCTCACCGAACTGGGATTTGCTGGGAGCTGGGATGCAGCCCAGCTGTCTGGCAGGAGAGCCAGGGTGCATCCCAGCCCTTTCTCCCTGAGCCCACCCCAGCAGCCCTGAGCCAAATTCAGATGAGATAAAGGGGCACCTTCCCCTTCAAGACTCAGCCCCTCCCCTCTGAGCACCCCAACCCTGAACTTTTGATCCCTGATTCCAGGCAGGACTCCCCAGTTCCCAGACTGGGAATAAGCATATGGAGATTAATTTCCAGCTAAATCCAAACACTTTGTGCTCCAAGGCACGCATTCACTCACCTCTGCTTTGGCCCAGAAATTATCCTTATTTACCCGCTTGATTTCAGACATTGCGTTAGTCTTCTGGTACACAGAGCCCTGAGGAAGACACAGAGAAATCATCTTTTTTGCATTTTTTGTCAAAACTCAGCCCAAATCAGCACAGTCTGCGACTTCTTTTAGAAGTTCCTATAACCTGATGCTTTGCCTCACAATTTAAAGGAGGGCTGAGCGAGGCCAGCGATGTGCATGTTGCCAAAACTAGGGAATTGCCGGCCCTAGCACAGGTTGCTGCCCCTGGATCCCTGGAAGTGTCTAAGACCAGGCTGGACAGGCTTGGAGCACCCTGGGATAGTGGGAGACGTCCCTGCCCATGGCACGGGGTGGGACTGGATGGCTTTAAAGCCCCTCCAAGCCAACCCATGACTGCATGCTTCAAGCCTGCCCTCTGGCAGTGGGATACGATTCCCCCTTGTCCTGTTACTCTGTGTACTGGTGCAGAGTCTTTCTCTAGCTCTCTTGGAGCCCCTTTAGGCACTGGAAGAGGCCCTAAGTTCTCTCTGGAGCCTTCTCTTCTCCAGGCTGAACATTCCACAGACATGTCAATGGCACGGGTGTTCCTTCCATCACAGGATGATACTGGTCTCAGACCTTCCCTCCACCCAGAGGCACCCAAAATCCCTGACTGATTCAACTCACCACAGGAACCTGGGGCCCCGAGTCCTGGAATTTGATGCTCTCCTTGTGGAAGCTGTAGTTTGCCCCAGAGGCCTTGGCCACCTTCTCCATAATGAGTTCAGGCTCCACATCTTCCTCTGCCCGGGCATTGATGGTGACGTGAGCCCCCTGAGCAGGAGGAACCAGGACAGGCATGAGGGGGTCACTCTACGAGCCCCCAACCCCACCACCCTGCCCTGGTAGGTCCTGTCTGTGCTCCCAGAGCTCTCAAGGGGAAGGAAAAGGGTTCTGGTGAGAAGGAAAAAATATCCAGAGGGATTTTTTGGGCAAACTGGTCTACTGGAAGACATCCCTGACCGTGGCAGGGGGGTAGAACTGGATGGTCTAAGGTCACTCCAACCCAAACCTTTCAATGACTTCCTGAAGTAGGACATGAGGGGGATCAGACCTTTAAGAAGTTGGCCACAGTGCTGACGTGGTTGGCGCAGGCTCCTTTCCGCATGTCACTGACACCTTCACCCGTCTGCAATGAGACACCATCAGCACTGGCCCACCCGAGGCCCTCCGGGGTGGATTCATGGCAGCAGCACCTGGATCTGAGCCTGAGTCCCTCTCCAGCTCTCTTGGAGCCCCTCAAGGCACTGCAAAGGGCTCTGAGGTCTCCCTGGAGGCCTGTCCTCTCCAGGCTGGACACCCCCTGCTCTCCATGGCAGAGCCTGGCTCCATGGCAGACGGGCTCCAGCTCCCTCCCAGTTAAGCCGAGGTCTGTCCCCACTCACCCAGTTGACAAGGACATATTTGGGCAGCCCAGAGTTGGGATCCTTCACGCGGCAGAAGCCGTACATCACCTTCCCGCTGTTGAGCTCCTCCACCATCTCCTCCAGCCCCCCATCTGTCCCAGGAGGAAGGAGAGGGGGTGAGTCCAGCCCATTCTGTACACGTGGAGGGAACAGCCAAACCCATCCCAGCTCTGTACTCCCTAGAGATTTTCCCCATTAGATGTGGAGTTGTTGTAGCTCATGAGTGCCTCAGACCCCTGTGTTTACTCAGTAAACACATAACCTGATCATTTATCATCCACATGATTATTTGGGAGTCACCCAAATAATTTCTCACCCACTCCCATCCCCAGCAGCCTTCATCACCCAGTTCCTCTTCCTCAAGTCTTCACAAACCCCATATAGAAAGGTCCTAGATCTGCAACCAAGCAGAGGCATGACAGAGAAAGGAAAATTGCTGCTCACACTCCCTAATCAATTAGAAGCTTTAATGAGAGCAGGCAACTGTCAGTTTTGCCCACAGGTTCCTGCACAAAACCACGTTCAGAAAGACTTCAGTGAAGGTGGGAATGGTGCTAAGAAGTGATAGAGGAACCGGCTGCGCCTTGTTCCTGCTTTGCAAGATGGGAAGTAGAGAAGGAACAAAAAGGGTAACATGGGGAAAGGTCCTGCTAGTCCACCATGGGGAAACTCCTGCCTCAATGCCTCCCTCCCTGTTACACCCATCTAGAGTGGTCTCAATCCTGGTTTGAGGACTTGGGAGTGAATCCCAGAGGGAAAATCCCTACAGGGCTCAGGCAGGGGCAATGGAAAGGGAACAGTGTTGCTCCCACTACACCAATAAACTACCCGGAAAGGAGGAAAACCACCAAAAATGCACGGTCTCATCTCAAAACTATTCCCCCAGACCACAGTTCCTCCTGTGCTGGGTTGTCTGAGCCCTGAAAAGTGGGAAAAGAGCCAATGGTCCTTATCACCCCTGGCAGGAGTAACAAAGACCAACAGAGCTTGCTCTGCTGTGCAGCATCACCCAGATCATTTCCTTCTCCCTATTAAATATTTATGATTTGGCTCTAAATTTGGCTTCAAACCCAGGAGGAAAGTTGAAGGCTGGAAGTCTGAAGCTTGTTGGTGAGGGCTGGAACAGAGGGACATGACAGGAATGCTAGGGGGAGCAGGGATCTGTGGGGATCTTGGGGCACACCCTCTGCAGCTCCCCAAAACTCTCGTTTGTGACTCAACAAGTGTTTTCCTAAACAAAATTCCACAGCACCAAACCCCTGGCTCCAAGAGCTCCACCAGACCCTGTGAAGCATTACGGAAACTTCCACAGAGCTCCACAGGCTGGGAAAACACTTGGAAATTAAGGAAGAAGCTGCGGAGGGATCAGAGGATGCAAATGCTGAGCGTGGGGAAAGCCGCCTGGATGCGCTGCTTCCTGAAGGCTTGCTTCTCCTTTCCAGCCAGGAGTGTTTGGGTGAGAATCAGCAGTCAAATAAAAGAATTGTGGGAAGAAGGGAATTGGACATGAGGGGCTTTAAGAGCATTGAGTAGAGAGCCCTGGCTGAGTGACTGGCTCTGGAGTACCATGTGGTCCTGCCTAAATCCAGGATCCAAAATACTTCAGGGATGCAAAGAGCTGCCAGGATCCAAACTTTGGATCCTTTGGAAATGAGGAAAATAAAAGGAAAGGAAAAGCAGAGCTGCCAGTGAGGCTCTGCTCCATATTCCTCACTCCAAAATCACACTGGACACCCCGACACAGCTCCCACCCTTGTCCCCCCACCAAGGGCACCCCCCAAAACACCCTCAGGGATTAAAAACCCCCCACCATCTCATGCAGGTACAGTGAGATGAGCCCGAGAAGCCCCCCAGAGCCATGGAAACAGGGAGATGGTCCCCAAAACCCTCACCTCCGGAGCCAGCCACTCGCAGGTCATTGCTGTTGCCTTCATAGGTGAACAGAGCCCTAAAATTAAGGCAGAAATGGAATTTTTAGCACAGTGCTCACACACCCCTGACACCTTATGAGGTGCAGGGGGACCTGCCACCCCACAGCCCAGGGACTTACTGATCCCCCACGACATCCCCTGATGCTCTCGAACAACCCAGCCCCCAATCACCCCTCGGCCCCCTCACCCACCGCACACTCCTGACGCCCTCTATCCACCCCACATCCCCCCAAACACCCCCACACTTTGATCCCTGTATCCCCATATCCCCCCAAGCCACTGGCTCAGCCGGAATTTTTTTTCCCAGGCCCTCCACCCGCACCCATCCCTGTTTCACTCCCACTCCTCCGTCGCCCTCCCCACCTCCTCGGATTCCCCCTACACCCCCATCCCCAACACCCATATTCATCCGAACACTTCACGGTCCCCCCCTCCCCATCCACCCCCATCCCCATCCCGCCCGGCCCCCATCCCCCTAAGCGACCCCCGGCCCCCGCCGACCCTCCCTCACCAGTCCGTGGGGCTCCCCGCGGCCACCACGTTCCCGTAGGCCTCCTGCAGCGCCCGGCCGTTCTTGGCCAGGTTCAGCGCCATGGCCGCGCCCGCTGCGCCCGCCGGCACCGCCGACACCGCCCCGCCGGTGCTACCGGCCCCGCCCCCGGCGCCGACACCGCCCCGCCGGTGCTACCGGCCCCGCCCCCGGCGCCGACACCGCCCCGCCGGTGCTACCGGCCCCGCCCCCGGCGCCGACACCGCCCCGCCGGTGCTACCGGCCCCGCCCCCGGCGCCGACACCGCCCCGCCGGTGCTACCGGCCCCGCCCCCGGCGCCGACACCGCCCCGCCGGTGCTACCGGCCCCGCCCCCGGCGCCGACACCGCCCCGCCGGTGCTACCGGCCCCGCCACCCCGCCCCGGAAGCGCCCGGCCCCGCCCCGCCCGCCCCGCCCCTCCAGGCCACGCCCACCAGAGGCATCTCTCGCCCCCGAACTGCTAGACCACGCCCCCGACAGAGAGCCCACCCCCGACAGAGAGAACACCCACTCAAATACCAGACTCCGCCCATCAATAACAGACCCCGATAAGGGAGAGAGATCACCCCCGACAGGGAGACCACACCCCCCGAATAACAGACCCCGACAGGGAGACCACCCCCGAAAGGGAGACCGCCCCTTCGAACAGACGGGCGGCGCCCCTGACCCTCCAGGCCGAGCCCCCGCTGATAGGCCCCGCCCCGGGCCCCCCCGGGCTCGGTGTTTCTCACGGATCCCCCACCCCCGGGTGTTCTTTGGGGTCATCTATCCCAGAGCGGCTCTCGGGGACCCCCACCCCGGGGCGATTCTGGGGCTCACCCATCCCAGGATGACTCCTGAGGGCCCCGTTCCCGGGCAGTTCCGGCGTCCCCCGTGCCACATCACTTTTCGGAGACTGCCACCCAATGGGAGTTGTCGGGGTCACGCACCCCAAGGGCAGTTCTCAGGGACTCCCATCCCGGGCTGTTCTGGGAGACCCGCTCCCCGGTGGTTCTTGGGGTTCTCTGCGCCAGTGCAGCTCCGACAGTGCCCACATCCCACACAGTCCTCCCCAGCCCCCGTACCCCCTAAAAGCAGCCCCCGGGTGGAGAAAATCAGCATTTCCGGGGATTTCCCTCATTTCCCAACCTGAGTCGGGGGGCACATCAGGGATGTTTGCGAGTACCGAAGCAGTTCGGAGCCCGGAGCTTTTTGGGGTGTAAATGCGTCTCAATTTTAGCCCAAATCATCCAGAATCTGCCTCTCAGCCCCCCGTGGCGATGGCTCTCCCGAAGAGGTGTTCGGGGGGGGGGGCAGGAGGTGGCCTGGGGGGACACGGGAGGTGACCTGAGGCGGAGGGATAGGTGCGGAGGAGGGACAAAGGGTGGGCCCTCGTGCGGCGGTGTTCCCAGAATGTGTTAATGGGACATTAGCAGCTCATTGTTCCCCCAGCCCTCCCCCAACATCTGGCTGCCACCGCACTGCCACCGCATGGGGAAGGGTTGCTCCGGGGATCTCGGGGTGGCCCTCCATCGGGTCCCCTTTCTCTCCCGCGGGCCTTCCTCCACATTTGGGGTCTCCTTAAAGTTGGGGGAGCAGCAAGGACGCGGAGACGGGAGGGCTACCCCAAAACTCCTGCGGCGTCTCACCCCCACCCCTGCGGGCTCGGGGGCCACGGTGGGAGCAACTCACCCATGACCCACCACCTTCACACATGGGGAAAATAACTGGGGCCCGAGCTCTCGCTGCCCCGGGAGGGTGAGGTGGGGTTCAACGAGCCCCTCAGGCCCCCAGTTTGGCCCCAGAGATAGCGATGGTTCCAGTGCCCTGTGAGGATTTGTCTCCTTGGGGTTTCAGGCTTCAGCTGAGGAGGTGGAAGGGGGTGGGAATACCCTTGTGCCCCCAGTTCCCGGGGAAAAATATGTCTGGGGGAGTGGGATGGGGTGGGAGATGGTGAACAGTGTGATGGAGGATCCTAGGATGTTCAAGGGTCCTAAGCCACCTAAAAGTCCTGGAGTTGGTGTAGGTCCTGGGATGCCTGAGGGTCCCAGGTTGTCCAAGGGTTCTGTGGTGGCTGAGAGTCCTGGGGTGTGCAAAGGTCCTGGGGTGTTCAAGGGTCCTGGAGTGGCCAAGGTCATGGGGTGTGTGCTGAGTCCTGGGGTACCTTAAAGGGTCCCAGGGTGGATGGGGTGACCAAGGGTGAAGGAACGGTGGAAGGTCCTGGGGTGGTTGTGGGTTAGGGTTGGCTGAAGATCCTGGGGTGTCAGGTGGTCCCACCTTTACACCCTTCATCCCCTCCATCCCATGGATCCCCCATCCATTCATCTGGTCATCCCCTCAGAACACCAGATGTCACCTCCCGGTGGATGAAACCCACTGAAGAGGCTCTCCTGTATTTGTAGGACTTACAAAAATGTTGGGAAACACCCCAAAACAGCAGGGCTGCCAGTGCCTTTTTTATGATTTAGGAAGTCATATGAGTGCAAAGTTGGGGGGCACCTGGGGAGCACTGGGTGGCATGGGCTGTTCACCCTCCACATGTCCCCTGTCAGGAACCAGCCACCTCCTCACTTCTTGAGGATTCGTCCCATGTTATTTATGGGAAATATGGGCGAAAATAATGTATAAGGTGGTTATTTATATTTTTTAGCATCCTGGGACTCACACAGACCCCTGGACATATCCTTACCCCTGCTACATGTATGCCAAAACAAGAAGCTGTCTGGGAAGAAGGGGCAGATGTGAGCTCCCCATTCAGCACGTGGCTGGAAATGTTAATTAAACACAGGGCAATAAAACATC
Organism: Chamaea fasciata; assembly: GCF_029207755.1. Classification (NCBI taxonomy): domain Eukaryota; kingdom Metazoa; phylum Chordata; class Aves; order Passeriformes; family Sylviidae; genus Chamaea; species Chamaea fasciata. Next base: position 1,282,720 of record NW_027094115.1, on the reverse strand, counting down.
TGGAGGGCTGGGAGTGGGGAAGGGCCAGCCGGCACGACCCCCCGCAGCTGCTTTTCCTTGGGAATCTTGGGCAGGGGGGACTGGGGTCACCAGCGATTTCGATGGTACAAAAGCCTTTTCATGAAGTATTTCAGGCAAAGCAACTGAAGAACCTTTGTGGCGCAAAGCGAGGGGCTGCCGGGGGGTGGTGGCCCCAGGGGTTTGGAGACTGAAGATGGCTGGAGACTGGGGTTCACGGTCAGGCTGTGGGTGATGGGATGGGACAAAGACAATGGTTTGGATATGCTGCATTAAGCCCCATATGGTGCCACCCCACTAGCCCTGAAAGTGCCTGTCATGGGGGAATGAGCCCACCCTGTAAAAAAAGAAAAAGGGGGGGAAAAGGTATTTTGGATTAATTTGTCCTGCAGGCTGGCTGGTCCCATCACGGGACCCTGCTCCCAATGTGAGGAGGGATGGGCATCTCTACCTCTGAGCATTCCCTGGGGTAGGGGACAGGGGCACTGGGGTGGACTGGGGTCACTCTGATGTGGTGAAACACGTGGGTGGGATGGGGACACCATGGCAGGCCAGGGTCTCCCTGGTGAGATGTGAGGTCTCCTGATGCATGGAGGCACACAAATGGGATACGTGCACCCCGGCAGGACAGGAATGGTGGTGTGAGGGGCACCCTGGGTGGGATGGGGGCAGTCAGGGAGGGTGGAAGCAACTGAATGAGATGGGGGGCAAGGGATGGGAGCACCCACATGGGAGGGGACACCCTGGGACGGATGAGGGGACCCAGGGCATGATGGAGAGACTAGGACAGGGTGGGAGGGACACGGACAGAATGGAGGGGACAATAAGAACACAAGCTGAGAACACTCATGTGTCAGAAGTGTCACCCCGCATGGAATGGGGGGACCACGGGTGGAATGGGAACACTCGGATGGGAGCTGACACCCTGCATGGGACGGGGCGACCCCAGCTGGGGCATCCTGGACAAGGTGGAGGAACCCTGGATGAAATGAGGGCAGCACGGACGGAATAGGGAGAGCCCGGACAGGATGGGGGGCCCCCGGACTTGCAGGGAGCCTCGGACGCGGCGGGACCGACAGTCGCCCCGTGGGCAGCGGGGCCGCTCCACCAGCGGGGCCGGTGCGTGGCCGGTGGCGGAGCGGGTGCGGACCCGGTGCGGGACGGCCACGGGGCCGGTGCGGAGTCGCCGGTGGGACTAGTGCGGAGCGGTGCGGGCCCGGCGGGGCGGTGCGAGCCCCTGCCCGGCCCCCGGTGTCGGTTTGCATCCCGGCTCCTCCCCGCCCCGCCGCCCCGCGCATTCCCGACCCTCCGGGCGGTGGCGGCGGCGGCGGCGGGGCCCGGCGGGGCCGGGGCGGGACCCCACGATGCCGCAGCTGGAACCGACGGGGGGAGACGACTTGGGGGCCCCCGACGAGCTCATCGCCTTCCAGGACGAGGGCGAGGAGCAGGACAAGGGCGCGGGGCGCGGCTCGGCCCACGGGGATCTGGACGAGCTCAAGTCCTCGCTGGTCAGCGAGACCGAGAACCGGGGGGTCCCCGGCCCCGTAGTCGGCCCCGGCCCCGAGGTGAGGCGAGGGGCGGCGGGGAGCCGGGGGGAGGCGCCCCCCGCCCGGCCCCGCTCCGCTCACCGCCTCTCCCCGCAGGCGGAGCGGCCCCCGCCGCCCCGGGAAAGTTTCCAGAAGCCGCGGGACTCTCTGGCAGAAGGTACCGGACCCCCCCTCCCGGCGCCCCCTTGCTCCCCGCCGCATCCCCCGGGACCAGCCGACACTTCCCAGCTTCTTTGTTTCCGCCCCCGGCTGCGGGCGGGACCCCTTGTGTGCCCCCCGTCTCCCCTCCCGTGTCCTCCAGTTCTCCCCACGGTGTCCCCCCACAATCAGTCCTCAGCCCCCATGTGTGTCCCCCCCGTGTCCTACTCCCCTCGTATCCCACCCGCCGTGTCTCTCCCTGGTGTCCTCAACCCCCCCGCCCCCCTAATTCCCCTGTCCATGTCCTTGCCCCCCCACCCCCCGTGTCCATCCGTCGTGTCCCCCGCCCCCCGTGTCTGCCTTCCCGTCGTGTCCCCTCTCACCCCACCGGCCCCAGGTCCCGCCCCGGTAACCGGCCCCGGTCGCTTCCCCACGGATGAATCGGTGGTCCCCATGGCTCTACGGGGCAGCCGGGCTCGGGACGCCCCCAGGGCTGGGTCCTTTCAGGAAGTGACCGGGACCGGGACCCGCCACCCCGAGACTCCCCCCATGCAGCCGAGATCCCCCTCCCGCGGGGACCGCGCTCCCCAGCAACAGGGACACTCCCGAGAAGAAACCAAGGACACCCCCAAGACACTCGGACACCCCCAGAGGGACCTATCCGGGCCCCTCCCCAGCAGAGATCCCCCAACAGAACCAAGGATCCCCCTAAGGGACTTGCGCACCCCCAGAGGAACGTACCCAGGTGCCCTCCAAGTGGGAACCCCTAGAAAATCAAGGACCCCCCCCAGGCGACTTGGGCATCCCCAGAGAAACCCACCCACGCCCCGTAAGTGCGGACCACCCTCCACGAGAACCAAGAACTCCCACAAGTGGGGACCCCCAGAAGAACCAGGGACCTCCCCCAAGGGACTTGGGCATCCGCGGGACCCCCATGCACTCATCCTTGCCCTCCTCCGTGGGTGCAACCCCCACCACTCCTCCTCCTGACCCCCCTACTTTTTTCTCTCCCCAGTGGTCAGACGACAAGATGGGAGTTTTTTTAAGGCCCCCCCCTATCCCGGCTACCCCTTCCTGATGCTCCCTGAACTGGGCAGCCCCTACCTCGCCAGTGGAGCCCTCTCCCCCGGTGGAGCCCGCACCGTAAGTGCCCCCCCGGACCCTCCCTAACCCCCCAGCCTTTCCTCACCTTTTGCATGTGCTCAGACCCCCCCCTAAGCCTCACAGCCCGTCCTGCAGGAAATCGAGCACCTGATGCTAAAGAAAAACCCTAAGAAATGTGGTTTATTTCCTTTATTTTTGGTTCACTTTGCCCATTTGGGGAGGGGGTGGGGGGGCTGCTTCTTCACTCCGGGGGACCCGCCCCGAAACCTGACCCTGAGCTGCCGCTTTTCTCATTTAAAAGGGTTTTTAAGCCGTTAATGGGCCAACATTGGCCGAGGGGGGAGAAGTGATTAAGCAAATTGAGCGAGAACGGGGGGGGGGGGGGGTGGGGGAGAGGGGGCATGACCCCCTCCCCTCAGCAGAGTCGCTCGACCCCGAAACCATCCCACTCAACTTCTTGGGCAGCATCGTAAAGTAATTTCAGAGATACTAAGGTATTTTAGGAACATAAGGTGTTCTCTACGTGGCCCTACAGGGCCATCCTGGGAGGAATTCTCAACGCCCCCACCCGAGGGAGGAGGAAATTCTCAGCCCTCCGGGAGGTCCTGAGCCTTCGGGGAGGGATGCTGACCCGGGCGGTGGTACCCACCGAATCCCGGGCTGGAGCACCGCTCCTCACTCTTGATTGTCAAGGTGTATTTCTCGCTCCAGTGATGTTTTTTGACATACTATTTTTCCGGATCCATAGGGAACTCTGTTCCCATATGGAACGTGTAAAGGATAACAATATTGTGGCATTTATAATGGTTTGGAATGCCAGAATCTGGCTGGTTCGCGTGGAGAGTTTTCCGTATTTTCAGGTTTTCCTACTTTTGTTTTCCTGGAAGCAACTGGTTGGAGTGGCCGTGAAGTGCAAATCCCGGGATGGGGAGGGCAGATAAACTAATTATCCTGGTGTTTTGCCGGCAGCTGGATAAAGGTTGTACTCCTAATTTGTCCTCTTGGGGATTATGAGGTTTTGGGGATGAAGCAGGACTGACCACGATGCCAAACACTGCCAAGGAATCCGGCATAATGAGAAGGGGTTGAGGTTGGGATCCATCACAAGTGGCCGCTAACGATGATTTAATGAATCCCAGAAAGGGGATTAATTAACAGGAACTGGAGCGGGTGTCACCTCCCGGAAGTTTAAGAGAGATGACTGGGATTGGGAAGGCATGGATTGGGGCTGAATCCCGACAGACTGGGGCCTCTACATGGAGCCAAGTTAGCAAGGGGTGGGGGTGGGGGGGGGTAACTGGGGATGCTGAGGGGGCTTGGGTGAATTTTGTGATGCCGATGGGTGAGGCCCTGCTGGGATCCCGCGGCCACTCATGCACAGAGAGCAGCTGAGCTCTGTGCCCATCACCAAGCCCCCTTCCATGAGCTCCCATGGCGTGGCAGCACAGAGATCCCCCAGATCTCAGGATGTCATCATGCCTAGTAGAACTGGATGGGCAGTGTCCCTGATCCCACACCGGATCCATCTGGGCCACAGCATCCCTGATCCTGTACCAGATCCAGTAAGGCTCAACATCCATCTGTTACATTTGTAACAGAAAACGGCAGGACAGAGCATCCTTGATCCTTGTCTGGATCCAGCCAGGCACAGCATCTTTGATCCTGTACTGGATCCGTTTGGGTGCAGCATCCTCAATCCCAAACCAGATCCTGGTGAGCACTACATGCTTGATCTCGTATTGCATCTGGCCAGGCTCAGTGTCATTGATCCTGTTCCTGATCCATCCAGGCACAGCATCCCTGATCCCATATTGAATCCATCTGGGCACAGCATCCTGGATCTGATACTGGATCCATCCAGGCTCAGTCTCTTCAGTCCCATACCGCAACCATCTGGGAACCTTGATCCTGTACCAGATTGATCTGGACACAGCATCCCTGATCCCCTGCCGGATACATCCAGGCACAGGCTTCCCAATCCTCTGCTGGAAGCAGCTTCCCAATCCCTTCTGGATCCAGCTGGGTGCAGCATCCCCACATGCAGCATCACCTGAAGGCACTGAGCTCACCAAACCCACCTCCCACCCTCATCTTGAGAGACTCTGGATGAGCCTGGACATGTGGAACACCAGGATGGCAGGAGGCACAGGCTGCCTTGGGAACCATCTTTTTCTTGTTTCCTTCTTTTTTTTGCCCCAGCATTGGAGGAAATAAGTTGATCTGCAGGATCCAGCCATCCTGGTGGCCATGGCATCCAGCCTCATATTTCGCAGCCAGGTGCTGTGGATTGAACTGCATGGGAAAAAAGATTTTGGGAAACAAAACCCAAACCCCAAATAATCTCCATGGTGGGGAGATGCTCTGACGAGGTGGCCAGGATGGTGGTGGATCCTGGGGATGGATGAGTCTGCAGATGCCAGGGCTGATCTGGCCAAACAGCTGGAAGACTTTTTTTTGGAATACCCAGCAAGAAAGCAGTGCTTCAGCATTTCTCCACTCCAAAATCTTTAGAAATCTGGGATGTCTATGGAAATCTGGGAAATATTTAGGAATCTGGTTCCTACACTCCAAACCAGGAGAAGTCCCATCCCTATGCCAACCCACCAAGCACCAATGGATGGATGCTCCTGCTCTTCCATCTGTGTGAATTCACTTTGTTCCTGAGTTATTTCCAAACAGGATCCTGGAATTTGGGAAGTGTCCATGGTCCCCAGTATCACTTTACTGGCAGTTTCTATCCAGGGAGTATTTTGGGGGCTCTGCTCTGATGGTGAAGGAATTTGTTGGAATCTAACGATGACATTGCTGTTTGGAGTAGTGTTTTAGCCTGGTTTTCCTCATGGGGAATCAGGAACTGGGGACCTGTGAGGTTGTGTTTGGCTCCTTGGGATCATTCCCAACAGCACAAAGATCTCCAAGGTGGGATGGAAAGGAAATGCTCTGAACATGTATGAGCTGGATGGATGCAAATCCCTGTTGCCATGATGCTGGATCCATTCCATCAGGATTGTGTGGAGTTGATGGGTTTTATCCCAAACCCAGAATGAGACAGATCCATACTGGGGTAAAATCTCATCTCAGCATCTTTCTCCTGCTTGGGAAGTGGATGGGAACCAGGCACGGCACTGCCGGAGCCGTGAAGCCAAGACCATGCACAGGATTGGCATTATTCCTAAAAAAACCAGTTTAACCCCTGGAATTTGAGTCTGGAGGCGAGGATTTAAATAAATCCAAACCTTCCTCAGGCATGGAATTCCATCCAAACAGCTCTCCCAACGCCATGCCCGTGTAATTAATGCACCTCAATGTAATTAATGCGCCTCGGCAGGCTGCGATCCCAAAATAAATGAGGGAAAAATCCATAACCTGGATTATTCCGGCTTTTCTTTGCACCACTCCTGCGATGAATTCCCAAGGATACAGAGCTGTATCTGTCTCCTAAAGAAAATAGATCTTTAACTGCGCTGCTGCCAAGGAAAATGATTAAAATACGGATTTTTGGCAGGAAAAAGGGTTGCTCCAAAAACCAGGCGGGCCTTGCTGGTGGTTCTGGCAGAGCATGGAGGGTTTTGGCATTGGGATGCAGATGGAGGTGTTGGAATGGAGGCATTTTTCTGGCTGGGGGCTCGCTCGATGCTCAGCATCCTCAGACCATGGCAGTTCCTTCTTCCTCCTGCACTCATTTGGGATTTTCTGGTTTATTTGGGATTTGCCCCCCATCAGTGCTGCCTTCCTTCCCCACTTGGAAAATATGAAGGAAAAATCCTATTTTTTCCACACTTTTTGGCTTGTCCTTGTTCCTCTGTGCAGCTGCTGGGTTGATCCAGTCCTTCCCGGCTCTGAGCCCTCCCCGTGCCTCAGTTTCCCTACTTCCAGACTCTCCCGCCTGCGCTGCAGAGCTGCCGCACACAATGGCCCCTTTATCCCCGATCCTTAATTATGCTCTTCGGCTAATTACCCTGCAGGCGGAGTTTGTAGACCTACAGGAGGTTTCTACTCCCCCCCACCCCCCAAATCTCCCTCCTCCCTCCTTTTCTAACACGATTCCCAAATTAAAGCAATGAAGTAAGTGCTCGGGGCGCCTCTGCTCAGCCCTGGGATTGTTCTGGGACTGAGGCGCATTCATCATCCTTCTGGAATTCCCAGCAGCTGCTTTTCATTAGTTTTCCTTCCTTGAAGTCGCTGGCAGGAGCTTGGGAGGGAAGAGGAACCCGGGGGGAAGTGCCCGGTGCATCCTGGATGGAGGAAGAGGAGGGATAAGGGAAGAAGGGGTTGGGACCGGGATGGGGGGTTGTGTTCAGTCTCTCGGAATTTGGCGAGAAAGGGGATGGAGTGTGGGAAAGTTGTCCGAGGAGGAGGGGGAGAGGAAGGGAGTTCTGTGCCCCTTCCTGGTGTGCCTCTTCTTCTGCTGTTTTTTTGGCAACAATTTCACCCTCAGTGTTCACCTTGGGAATCCTGGAGCCTTTGGGGTCCTGGAGCTCTGGGGACGCTGCTCAGGACTCTGGCAGAGGGCAGGGGAGGTGGCAGGACGGGGAGCTGGCTGTGCTGGCGTCCCGTGGGTGCTGCAGTCCCGACTCAAGGATGCTCTGGGGAGGCTCCGAAGCGGTGGGATTGTTGGTGCCGGGGCAGGCTGAGCCTGCTGCTCCTGCTGGGATCCCCCGTGTGGATGCAGAGAGATGAATGGATCCATTGAGGCCGGGGCTGGGAGCTGCAGACAAAAGCCTCGGGGCAGCAGCAGGATTCAGGGCCACTGGGTTTGGGGACAGGGAGGAGGGGGCAGGGAGTAGGGGCCCAGTGGGTGCTGAGCCTGTCCTGCCCCATGGTCAGTGTGTGCTGGGGGCGTTCACAGGCGAAGGGTGCCCCGTGGCTGGGGAAGGCTTGGGGTGTCCGTGATATTCTTGAGTCGCCCAGGAGAAAGGGATGTTCAGGTCCTCCCTGGGGGGAGGGTGCTCGGGCCACCCATGGGTGAGGGAAGCTCGGGAGGCTCAGGGCACCCACGTGTTGGACATCCCAGTGCCTAGGCCGCTCTGGGCTGAGGCTCTGGCCCGACTGGTGTCCTGGCAGTGCTCCAGCCTCATCCCACTGCCTCTCATCCCTCCCATTCTGCCTTTCTTCTCCTGCCTTCCTTTGCAGATCTGGGACCAAGTTCTTCAGCAGATGCCACTGGTATCTGCAGGGTGGGGACATGGGATCTGTGGGTGGAGATGAGGTCACACAAGTGTCACCACTCCAAGCTCATCCCAAATGGAGGGTTTTTTTACTGATTTTTCACCTCCCAGCTATTTTTTCCACCTTCCCATCCCAGCTCCATTGGCATTTCCCATCCGGTATCTGTGGCTGTGTTATGGGAATGGGCAAACATCTGTTGTTAAGGTGTCACAAACCCTCATTCCCCAAAATCCTTGTCCCCACCTGGGACAACCTTTGCCTGGCCAGTGTCACCCAAAAAATGCCAAAAGGGGACATGGTGACGGCTCCTGCATCACCCCCATATCACCCTTTAGAAACCCTAAATCCTGACGGGAAAATAACTCTTACCAGGAATTTTTGGGGTTCTCCCTGGGATGTGGGGATGCAGGAGACCCTCCCAAAAGTTTCCTGGCTGGAATTTGTCATCCTGGTGTTCATAGGCAACATCTGGAGGAGATTATTTGGCTGGGAAGCAGATGGATGGTGGGGGTCGGGGAGAGATTTATGTCTCATTCCCTGGGCTGTAAATCCAACTGTAACTGGGATTTCTCCGTTCCCAGTCATCCCAGGGAAGCAGAATGCAGCAGCTGCGGTGGGACGTTGTGGGATGAGTGATTTGTCTCTGCGGGGCCAGGGTGCTTCTGGGTTTTATTCCTGAGTTTTGGCATTGGGGTGATTTGTTGGGGTGTGACAGACACCCCATCCTGGCTGAGGAGGATGAGAGGCCAGGTCCCTACTTTCCCCTGTCCTTTCCCCCCCTTCCCCCACCCCTTTTTTCCCTGGTTTGGGGCTTCCCCCCTGTCCCTGTTGGTGTGATCCCCATCTGCCACATCCCTGGATACAGCCTCAGACCCTTCTGCCAGGGCAGATTTGGGGTTTTTTTCCACTTTCTTATGCCCAAGCAAAAAGTTTAAGGAACTGGATGATGCACTGGGCCCAGAACCCCTATTTCTCTCAAGAATCCCATCTCCCAGTCACTCCTGGAGCCAAATTTGGGTGTTTTTTTCCCAAACAAGCTGGTGTCATTGCTCAAAGCTGGATCTTTGGATGCCATGGGGCTGCAGTGGCCACATCTGGACAAAGATTTTGGGGGCCTCCATTAAACATCCTACAAACCCTCATTTTCTGCCCTAATGCTTGGCCTGTCCTGTCTTGCCTGGCATGATTTTGGGATGAATTTTAGGGGAAAAGGGCTGGAGCAGAGGCAGGAAGGGGAAGGGCTGTTGGTTATCCTGCAGCTGTGTTAACAGGCTGGGAATCTGGGGGTCTCTGGAGGGGCTCAGGGGACTTTGCAAAGCCCCAGGAATTTGGGCTGGAAAAGGGATTGTCATGAGGATGAGTGACTGGGGGTCGCCATTCCCCACCTCCTGTCTTGGGAGAAAAGGATGGATGTTTAAATGCATGGGTGCCTGTGGGAATCTTCCTGGGTGCCTTCCAGCTCATCTGGGGGGTTTTGGGGACGGAGATGAAGCAGTCGCGTGCTGGGATCACCTGGATCTTCTCCATGGTAGTTCCTGCAGCATCATCTCTGGGCTGGAGCCTCTGCAGGCAAAGGGAAAAGCCAGCAAAGAGGCTCCTGCCCCAGAGCCCCTGGCAAAATGGTCCCAAACAGACCTTTTCTCTCCCGAAATGAGGCCACTGAGTACCAAGCCTGAGGCTTTAATCCCAGCAGAGAGGAGCCTGTGCTGGGACAGGGAGCATCGGGATAAGTGATGGAATGTGCAGCACTGGGATGAGTTGCAGAGCCTGGAAAATGGAGCAGTGGGAAGGGCAGTGCTGGGATGGGTGATCCTGGGACACCTGGATATGCTGCATCCAGCCTGGAAAACCCATTTCCCTCAAAAATCACATCTCACCTGCATGGCAATGCTGGGACCAGGACACCAGGACAGGAGATGCTGGGACACACAACCGAGTGATGGAATCCTGAGACACGCGATACCGTGACAAACCATGCTGGGACAAGTGACATTAGCAAATGGAATGCCAGGATGTGCAGTCCTGGCATGTGCAATCCTGGGACATACGATAGTGGGACGCTGTCACCAGGATGTGACACACTAGGACGTGCAATCCTGGGACACACCGCAGCCGCCCGGACATGCCACACCAGGATCCACGATGTTGGCACATGCCACACCAGGACACACAGCCCCAGCCCCAGGCAGGGCTTTTCCAGCGGCGCTTTTCCCCCTTCCTGGGGAAATCATCACAACTGGATTGATCCCTGTGCAGAAGAAGAGCAGAAGACCTCTCGTGAATGCCCTTAGTTGGACATTAGGGGATCCCCTGTCCCCTTTTTCTCTGGGGTCTGGGGGCTCCCAGAGGGATGGGCTCCAGCAGGGAAGGGGTTATCCCTGGTTTTAATTGGCTGGTAAGGAGGACTCAGGACTGGCTCTAGTCTCTCTGGAATGTGACTGATTTTCAACTATTTTCCTCCTTTTTTTTTTTTTGCTGCTGTTTCACAGCTCAGATCCCCACGTGGATCCCTAGAGCCAAGGGATGGGGAGGAAAAAGAGGGGAGGGAGGGTCATTTTTCCACATCACCACTGAACCATTCACCAGCTCCCCCTGCTTTGTATATTTTCAAAGAGTCCCCCCTCTTCCTCTCCCTCCCTTCCCCTTTCCCTTCCTCAGGCTCCTGAAATGGCCTCGAAATAAGAATCAGCCTTTTATCCCCCAAACCTTCCCCCACTGCCATCCCCCCTGCGCCGCCTCCCCACCTGCCCCTGTCCCTTTGCACCTTCTCCACTTACAGAGCAGCCCAGAAGGCCCCTTTGTGATGGGGAGGGGGCAGGGGCTGGAGCTGGCGGGGCCGGGGGGGGGTCAGGGAGCCCCTTGGGATGTGGGGGGGCATCTCCTGGCCCTGTCCTGGACACAGTCACAGGGGGACATGGTGGGTGAGCACCGAGGGTCTCATACAGTGCTCAGAATGTGAGGTCTTGGCTAGGGACAGGTGAGAAGTCTCCAGTGTGGCTGCAAGCATGACTGGAGCTTTTGGGACATTTTGGCTGCCCTGGCACTGTGGATCACCCAGTTTTGGAGGGTGCATCAAAACCACCACTTCAGGAACGGCTCCTTCATCCCAGGGAGCGCTGGGTCACAGTGAGCCCATGGGGGACAGTGAACCTGGGGCGACAGTGAGCTGGCAGGTCATGGCCAGCCCACAGGAGACAGTGAGCCCACGGGTGATGTGGGGCCTGCAGGTCAGGGTGAGCCTGGGGTCATGGGGCCACCTGCATTCCAGGCATGCTCTGGGTGCGTGGTGTCCCAGCTCCCAGCCTCTGCAAGCAGCTGCCAGGAGATGGATCCAGTCTTGGCACCTGTGGGATTATCTTGGCAGTGCCAAAAGTCTCCCCATGGAGGTCCTGGGAGCATGGTGCTGGAGCGTCCCTGTGCCAGGATGGGGATGGGAAGTGGCCCCGTGGCACCTGGGTTAGGCAGTGAAGCAGGTTTTTGGGGATCACCTGTGCCAGCAGCTGTGGAAATGGTTGGATCATGAGGAATTCTCAGCTTTCAGGACTGTGCTGTGCCAGGGGCGTCCTGGGTGGGGGTGCTTGGGTGCCAGCAGGGTGCTGGAGATGGAGGGGGAGTGATGGGGATGGAGCCATAGGGGGTGCTGGGGATGGAGGGTTCCTGGAGGCAGAGGGAGGAGACTGAAGATGCAGGGAGAGGTACTGGAAATTCAGGGACAGGATATCAGAAATGCAGATGGAGATACTGGAGATGGAGGGGGGATAATGAAGGTACAGGCAGGGATGGTGCTGGATGGGATGGGGGGGGCAGGAGGGGCATGCTGGAGACGGGACAGAAGAGGTGCTGCAGGGGGCAAACGGGACACTTTGGGGGTGATAGGAGGTCATGTGAGGGGGGAGAAACCCCCCAGCCCTGGAAGAGATAACGCTCCCCCAAACTGCTGGGTTTTCCTTCTAGCTGCCTCAGCTGAGGAAGGTCTGTATTTTGGGAAATTCCTGCAGGCAGCTGCTCCAGCCACATTCCCGCATTCTTGAGCCCTGGGATCTCCAGGGACCCTCCCTCCCTCCTGCTGTCTTCAGGAAATGCCTCTGTCTCCCCAAACACTGCACAAAGTGCCTTTCCTTGGCAGTGCCAAGGAGACACCCCAGTGTCACAGTGAAATGTTAACCCAGAAAAGGAAAAAAAAACCCAAAACCTCTTTGCCACCAGCCCATGAGTTAGGGTGTCCTTGGCTGGGTATACAGGCGAGGCCAGGGAATATTTTGGGGGCAGAGGGTTGTTTCAGAGCTAGGCAATATTTTGGGACTGGGGGGAGGTTTTGGGGCTGGGAATCTTTTGGGGATGGGTTTTTTTTGGAGGGCTGTAGGAATGTTTTGGCACTGAGTGGGATGTTTCACGATTGGGGGTGCTTTGGGGCTGGTGGCGTTTTGGGGTTAGAGTGTGTTGGAGGTCAGGGGTGGGGTGATTTGGGGTTGAGGGGGATGTTTCAGGACTGGTGCAGTGTATTTGGGAAGGGTTTTTTTTGGGGCCAGGCGTGTCCAAGGTTCTTGGAGAGCATTGTCCCATCCCTCCCACAGTACCTGCAGATGAAGTGGCCGCTGCTGGACGTGCCGGCCGGGGCCACACTGAAGGACAACCGCTCTCCCTCACCTGCCCACCTGGTAAGAGCAGCCCCTACCTATGGGGTGGTGGGTTCCCAGCATTCCCATGATCCTCCAGTCAGGGAATTTCAGAGTGGTTTGGGCTGGAAGAGCTCTTAAAAGACCAAAGTGTCACAATCCTGCCGTGGGCAGGGACACCTTCCACTGGACCAGGTTGCTCCAAGAACAGTTCCAGGAATGGGGCACCCGTGGTGCTGCTGCCCACGGGGGTGTTTCTGGAGGGTGGCCGCAGGTGCCCTGCCACATACTCTCCCCGCAGTCCAACAAGGTCCCGGTGGTGCAGCATGCCCATCACGTGCACCCGCTGACACCGCTCATCACCTACAGCAATGACCCCTTCCCGCCGGGATCGCCACCCGGCCACCTCTCCCCAGAGATCGACCCCAAGACAGGTGAGCAGGGGCTGAGGGACACATTTGGGGGAGCAGAGGGAACATGATGGTGTGGGCAATGTGCTGGGAGTTGGGGGGCTCTCCATTGGATGCTGCCTCTGCCTCCCAGGTGGTCTCAACCCAGTCTCTGGGAGGGGGCTGGGGATGCAGCAAGGGACCAGGGGATTCCTTGCCCAGAGACAGGTTGGGTTGGGGTGTGGGGATCCCCCCAGGGCTCCTCTGTGGCTGTTTCAGCTCTTCGCAGCCGAGGGTGATGGGTGCTGAGGGAGATGGGGTTCTCAAAGAGAGGGTGCTGGGAGGGAAATGGGGTGCTGAAAGGGAGGTGGGGTGCTCAAGGGCAGGCTGCTGGAGGGCACGGGGGGCTCCGAGGCTGCCGTGCCCTTGTTCTGACCTCCCTCCTTGCTCCCTCTCCCCCTCATAGGGATCCCACGGCCACCGCACCCCCCTGAGCTGCCCCCCTATTACCCGCTGTCGCCTGGAGCTGTGGGGCAGCTCCCACACCCGCTGGGCTGGCTCGTGCCACAGTAAGGATGGACTGACCCTGGCATAGAGTCCCTGGGAATCCTGGGAGCCCCACTTCTGACTGAGACCCTCCTCCTCCTGCTCCTCCTCCTCCCACTTTATCCACTTTTCCTGCAAGCTCAGCAGGATGCTGCAGGCTCCTGTTGGGGGGTGGGAAGGGAGGGACTCCCTACTGTTGGAAATTTTGGGAATCTTGCAGATGGAAATCAGCTGAAGAGCAGTCCAAGGGTGCCCATGAACTGGAAAGGGATCTTTTTTTTCCCTGAAACTTGTGTTTTTGTAGGCAAGGACAGCCCATGTACTCCATTCCTGCTGGTGGTTTCCGGCACCCATATCCTGCCCTTGCCATGAATGCCTCCATGTCCAGGTGGGTCATGGGACGGGGCACCCTGGAGCTGGCACTGGGCTTTGGGACACTTGACTGCACACAGAGCGTGGGCATAGAGCAGTCCCAGGAGATTGGGTTGGTCTCCTTGGCTGAAAATGCCCCCAGAGGGCATGGCTGGTCCCCACAGGTGGAGGAATGGGACATCCCATGGGCTCAGGGCATTGCTCGGGCTGGATTAGTGTCACCATCTCAAAGCTGGGGTGGGATTTGGGGGTTTTCAGATGGACTCAGGGTCTCCAGCGTGGCTTTAGGAAGTGCAGCATGGACTTGGGGTTTGTAGAGTGGATTTGGGGTTTCTAGGGTAGGCTGGGGTTCTAGCATTGTTTTAGGGTTTCCAGTGTGCAGTTGGGGTTCCAGCACGTTCTCGGTATTTCCAGCTCAACTGTTTTGAGGCAGGTGGTCTCTCAACCCAGGAGGTTCTCAGGGGGGTCTCTGGCTGCCTGTGGGGAGGTGACCACCCCTCCTGTCCTCTCGCCCCACTGCAGTTTGATGTCCAGCCGCTTCTCCCCGCATATGGTCCCACCGCCCACACATGGGCTGCACCCCTCGGGCATTCCACACCCCACCATCGTCTCACCCATCGTCAAGCAGGAGCCCTCCCAGCCCAGCACCAGCCCTGGAGGCAGTTCGTGAGTGGGGGCCCGGCCGGCTGTGGGGATGGGGGCTTGTCCTGGGGGTCCTGACCCGCTGTCCCACTCCTTCCAGGAAATCTCCTGTGGCAGTAAAGAAGGAGGAGGAGAAGAAACCCCACATCAAGAAGCCTCTCAATGCCTTCATGCTGTACATGAAGGAGATGAGGGCCAAGGTGGTGGCTGAGTGCACGCTGAAGGAGAGCGCTGCCATCAACCAAATCCTGGGCCGACGGGTATGGTGGGGATACCCCCATCAGGGCCCCTTCAGACCCCCTGGCTTCACTTCTCCCCATGGATCAGACCCCAGACCTGGGAGTCCCAGGGAGGTGGTGGTGACCTGGGTGGCACTAGGATGGAGAGGGATGGAGCTCTGCAGCCCAGGGTAGCAGGTCCTTGGGGTCAGCAGTGTGGGTTTGGGGAGTCCAGCTGGCTTTGGGGTGGCTTTGAGGTCTCCAGCATAGCTCTGGGCATCCTAGCATGTATTCAGTGTTTCTGGTGTGCATTTGGGGTCTCTAGCCTGGCTCTAGGGTCTCCAGTGTGGATTTGGGGGTTCCCAGCCTGGCTTTGGGGTTCCAAGAGTGGCTCTGGGGTCTCCAGCATGCTCTCCCCCCGCAGTGGCACTCGCTGTCACGGGAGGAACAGGCCAAGTACTACGAGCTGGCACGGAAGGAGCGGCAGCTGCACTCGCAGCTCTACCCAACCTGGTCGGCGCGGGACAACTATGTACGTGTGGCCTCTGCCCCCCCCGGCCCCTTCCCGGGGTCTGGGAGGGGGCTGGCTGTGCTCGAGGGTCAGTGTTCGGGATGCTGGTGGCAATGGATGACTGTGCCAAGTCCCTGCAGATGTTCTGGGGCACTGCCAGCCCTGTTTCCCACCACAGCATCCCCCATGGTGGCCAAAAGCCACGGAAGGACCTGAAATCATCTTTTCCAGGGCAAGAAAAAGAAGCGAAAGCGTGAGAAGCTGGCACAGCAGCAAAGCCATGACACGGACAGTGAGTACCGCCGCCCACCCCCACCCCCCCTTGCCACCTCCCCCTGTGCTGGGCTCTGTCCCTCACACTGTGCCTGTCCCTCCAGGCTCCCTGCCCTCCAAGAGCAAGAAGCCATGCGTGCCGTACCTGCCGGCTGAGAAGCCGTGCACGAGCCCGGCCTCATCCCATGGCAGCATGCTGGACTCACCCGCCACGCCGTCAGCAGCACTGGCCTCACCGGCCGCGCCAGCTGCCACCCACTCGGAACAGGCCCAGCCGCTCTCGCTCACCACCAAGCCGGAGGCCAGGGCTCAGCTCACTGTGCATTCCACCATCCTCACCAACAAAGCCTCCTCTTCTTCCTCTTCCTCTTCCTCCTCCTCCTCCTCCAGCCTTGGCAGCCCATCCTCGCTCCTCTCCAGGCCCATCCCCTTTGCCTCGGTGACCCCCACGGCTCTCCTGTCCTCCCCCTCCAGCTCCATCCCGGCTGCCCTGGCCGTGCTGCAGACACAGCCCCTCTCCCTGGTCACCAAACCTGCTGACTAAGGGAAAAACCTTGTTCCCCCTCCACCCTCCCGTCCCCTTCCCGTTGTACATTGCAGAAGCCACAATCAAGATTCAAACACAGCCAAAACCATTATTGGTCAATATTTGACCCTTTCTGAACTCTTTGGAAGCAGACTCTGGAGGAAGGCACCTTCTGCTCAGAGCTTCTGCCAGCAATCAACCTAAAGACTGTTTTTATTAAAAAAAAAAGGAAAAAAAGGAAAAAAAAATGAAACGGACCCTCCACAAGCTGCCGACGATGGGAATCTCTGTGGGATGAACTGAGTGCCCATGCTGCTATGGGGCACAGGGATGAAACCTGCATGGTGATGCCAGCACCAAACACGGCAGGTGTTGACTGGAACTGGCACTCCATCCCAGATCCAGCAGCAGGAATGCCTCCAGCTCCTCCCAAATCCTCCCGTCCTGCTCCCATCCCCAGCTCTGTCTTGGCAAGGAGCTGGATCCTCCCCTGGGGATGCTGCTTCATCAGTGCTGCTCCTGCTTGCAGTTGTGTTGGGGTGGGCAGGGTCTGGGGCTGAGCCCTGGGAGGGGTTTTGTTTTTGTCACCTCAAAATCCTGTTATTTTTCACAAAAGGAAATAAAACTACAGCTGCAACTCACTGTGTGAGTGTGGTCTGTGTGGGAAGTGCTGACTACTTACCCATTGCCACCTTCCTGGGAAATACCTCGGGATGGAACTCCGGTCGTGTTCCTGAGGTCCAGCATCCCCTGGACACCTCTGTCAATGGGCACAGGGAGATTTTGGAATGTCCATCAACAGTGTACAGGTTGCTGGAGTTATCCAGGCATCAGGACATGAGGGGGTTGGCTGAACCAGTGCTTGAGAAGCCAGGGAGTGGGAGTTACTGGTGTGTACTGGGTCCTCTGTGCTTGCTTCTTCCAAACCAGGAATGAAAAGATTGGGATGAAAAAGGACTAGCAGAAAACTAGCCCCCAATGGATTTTTCAACCCATTTAGAGTCCTCAGTCTGTTTAATACTTGGGATTCTTCCTTCTTCTTGTATTTTAGCAGGAAAAAAACCTCATTTTTTTCCCCTGGAACTTATGATTTTGTTTGTTGCTGACTGACTTGGAGCTGCACCTGCCTGGAGCTAATTTATGGGGTTCACAGTCCTGTTCCATTCCTCTCTTGAATTTCCTGCCCTGTTCCTGTCTCCCAGGGCCAGCCTGGCTGCTCTCTGCCCACACCCCTCCTGCATTTTGAGGACCACAGTGTCCCCCAGTACCCAGGCGTGGCAGTGGCAACATCTTGGCCATCGGTGATGGGTGAGCCCATCCCGTAGCTGCTGGGTCTGGTGGGACTTTGATGCATTTGGGGGATCAATGACACTTTTTCCTCCTATTGTGACATTTCTCCTTTCCAGTGCTGAGAAGCCACCAGGGAGGTATTTTTAAGGAAGTGGAGCAGCAGCAGGCACCTGTCTGCAGTTAGAGGGGAAAGGGAACTTCACGGTGACTAAGGAGGATCTATCTGTGGTTTCTAGATGTGCTAGATGTTGGAATCCATATCTGCACCAGATGAGACCTGGATTTGGGGATTTTCATATCAGAGCTCAGCAGAACTATGAAAACTCACACCTGAACCAGGCCCCAGCTACAGGCGCTGACATGAGCCCTCGGCTGAGCCCTGGGGACACACCTAGGGCCAGCACCAGCTCCCAAAATCTTGTGAAAGCTCCTGATGCCTTTGCAAGCAGTAGTGGGACCTCCAGCAGGAGCATGGCTTCTCTATCCAGCTCAGGACCATCGTGAATAGCTGAAATTCCCAGCTTGGAGCATCCCAGAGCTCCCAGAGTCAAGCTGGGAGCTATGAGCAGCGAGTGCAGCTCACGCAGCTGTTGGGTGCCACCAAATCCTCTGAGCGCCTGGAGGATCCTTACTGTTGCCACACCCAAGACAACCCCCAATTTGGGAGGTGTTTCCATTCCACACTCCAAATTATTTAAATTTCTTGCTTTCAAAGAAAAAAAAAAAAAAGTGTAAATTCTGGACTGGAGCATGACTACTCCTTGGGAGCACCCGAGAGGAGGAGCCACGTGTCGCACAGTCATGTGAGCACCGGGGCAAAGGGGATTAGGGTGTCACCAAAACGTGGATGGATGTCACTTGAAAAGAGGCAAAACTGAGCTTTTTTGAGAGAAACTGTTCCAAGAAACTGGTTTTGGTGAGGAATGCCTGGACAACATGCAACCCTGCTCTCCCCAACACCAGAAGCAGGCTGCGGACAAACATCTCCTTGAATTGCATTTCATGGGACATTAGAGGCATGAAGAGACCTGTCACAAGAATTAAATCTGAACCAGAGCCAGACAGCTTCAAACAGATGTTGGGCTTCAGCAGGAGAATATTCCTTTGTTTTACTCAGTGCTTTCCCATACGGAAAAGGAACATCTGTTCCAATGCTTTCGTGGTGCTCTGGAGCTGAGACGGGATGGGATTATCCCTCCCAGAAGCAATTGGTCACCAAACCCTCCTGGCCTTGCTGCTCCTGGGGAAGAAGGTGAGACCAGGGATGCATTGCTCCGGTCCTGGGTGGACCCAGTGGAGCTGTCACGGTGGAACAGATCATGGGATCAATATATCCATCATGCGTGCAGCAATACAGCTGGATAAAAATACTGGATTCAGAGTGGTTGCCCATGGAAAATGGATCCTTTTGGATTTTATTGTCCTCTGGAATACTTCTACAGGAGGTGTCTCTGCCCACAGGAGAGGACTGGAGCAAGTTGTTCTTTAAGGTCCCTTCCAACCTAAACCATTCCATGACTCTAGAAGAGGAAAACCCTGGGGTTTATCTTTGTTGTAGAAAAAAACCTGGATATGCAGCATATTTCCATTTGGGATGATGTGACCAGGAGGTCTGGTGGCTCTGCTGCTCAGTTTTGGACAAGTTTCAGGTGATGTTTTTCATGATTTAACTTATCCTCAGAGCCAGGAGGTGAAATGGAGCCAGGCAGTTCAGGATGTGGGAGGCCTGGGATACTCCCCAGCAGTGTTTGGGTCTCTGGACATCCCTAAAGGGGATCAAAGAGAACAGAAGGGCTTGGGACAAGGGCCTGGAGGAACAGGACACAGGGAATGGCTTCTCACTGCCAGAGGGCAGGGTTAGTTGGAATACTGGGAAGAAAGCCTTCCCTGTGAGGGTGGTCAGGCTCTGGCACAGGTTTCAGAGAGAAGTTGTGGCAGCCCCTGGATCCCTGGAAGTGCCCAAAGCCAGGTTCGATGGGGCTGGGAGCAACCTAGGGTAGTGGAAGATGTCCCTGCCCATGGCAGGGATGGCATTGGAGGATCCTTGAGGTCCCTTCCAACCTAAAATGTTGCATGATTCCACAATTTCCCAGTTACAAGATTCTATTTTTCACAGTTGCACCAAAGCCCCAGTTTTGCAGCCCAAGACCCCACGGTCTCCTGAGAAACAAGGCGCTGCCACTGCCCACTTCCCGGTCCTGCTTTGCAGGTGATTGGCTTTTCACAGAGTGTATCCCAATTACATCCAGAGAAGGGGAAAAGGTCAGGAGGGAATTAAATGGAGTGTCAGCAGCAGAGGGAAAGGGATAGCATGGTGTGAGAGAGGTGGGACAGCTGGATCCTTCTGTAGCTGAGAGGCACGGAACAGCTGGAAGAGGAGCCAGCATGCCTGTGATGGGGTCCCCATGAGGCACGTCCAGGCAGGGAGCTGGGAGCATCCATGTGGATGATGGAGCTGAGACTGGAAATGAACAGCTGTGTCCTTAGTAACTCACAGTCACCATCACTGCTGCCTCTTCCCAGAGTTAAACAAAGCTTGGGAAAGTGCCTGGCGTCTCCTGCCTGGGGTTGGTCCAGGTGAGGAACTGCTGCAGAGCTGTGCTTGGAATGGAACTGGCTGCTTCACCCCTGGAAGCGCCCAAAGCCAGGTTGGATGGGCCTTGCAGCAACCTGGGACAGTGGAAGTTGTCCCTGCCCACGGCAGGGGGGTGGAATGAGGTGACCTTTAAAATTCCATCCGGCCCAAATCATTCCCTGATTCCATGAAAAGGTCGAAAACCTTCTACAACTGGCACGGGCTCGCCCCGGCCACAGCCCCGTGGGGTTCATTGCCAGGAGCTGGCGAGAGCCTCGTAAAGGTCTCCTTGGGATTAAACTCCTGGGAGTGCCGCGAACATCTGGAAGCCAGTTTGGAGCTTTCCCTACTGCTTTCTGGACACGGGGTTACTTCTGTCACCTCCGCCCGGTTGCTTAATTGCAGCCACCTCCCCGCCCTCCCCCAGCCCCCTCCTTTCCCCCGCCCTCGCTGCAGGCTGGCCAGGCACTAATTGAAAAGCCTAATGAGGTCCCAGGGGTCTCCTGCAGAGATGGAGCTAATTAGGGGCTCCACCACGAGCACCGAGGTTTTTTCAAACCTCTTTTTTATCGGGGGCTGTGGGGGAGGGCGCACCAGATGTCCTGTTATCCCACTCTGCACCGGGATAAGGCTGGTGCTCCACGTTTTCCGGGCTCCTGCCAAAGCAGCTGGTGCAGAGGCAATGGCTACACTTAATACATTTTAATTAGCGTCATTAAACTCTTCCATTTGCTAATTGTTTCTCCTTTTGATCCTTTATCCTGACCAGATTAGCCCTCAGGGGGAAGGGGCGGGATGGGGGATGAAGACATGTCTGACGAGGTGAGGACTTTATTATCTTGACACCAGACCTTGGGACACCACATTTAAACACACCAATTAGTGTTAATTAAGGCCAGATTTGTGTGTCCAGCCTGCTCTTGGTGGCTATTCTCCGAAAGAGTCATCTCCAAAAAGTGAAGCTACAAGAATTCATGAGAAGAGATGGCACCAGTCCAGGAACGCCCCAAAACTGAAACTGGAAAGAAAAATTGCTGTTCAGGTGAGAGCGTGCTCAGGTCTTGGGGTGTCCTATGCAGGGCCAGGAGCTGGATTCCATGGTCCTTTTGGGGCCCTTCCCACCTGGGATATTCCACGAATGCATGATCCAGGACCAGCAGCTGCCATCACATTGGCTTGGGTCATGTTGTGAGGGATGTGAGGTGAGGTGAGGTCACTGGTCCTCTTCATTCTGTTTGATCCCAAGAAAAGTGTTGGATCCTGGTGCAAGCCACCAGCTCTGGGCCGATGTCAGTTTCATCCATGGTATTTTGGGGCAGAATTCCATTCCCAGAGGCATTGTTGTAAATCCAGAGGAACTTGGCCTCTGCTAAGTCACTCTTGACTTCCGGGGGGGAGTGAAAGTCGAGCAGGAGAAAGAGCCTCAATTCTCTGTTTAAATCCCAAGAAAGCATTAGGGCCTGTTCTGGTCTCCTTGAAAAGGCTGGCACAGGCAGAACTGAGCAGCAGGGACTGTTGGAATGTGTTGAATTAAGATTCCCTAGAGATTGGGGAAAAAAACATGAGAGGAGAAAATCAACCACATCTTCCACCACACTCCAAGGCAGGATTATTCCCCAGTTATTCCACAATCACCGTGTGGGATTCGGTTGGTTTCCATGTGATGTTTTTTCCTCTGTTTTAGGGTTAAATGGAGCGACTGGAGCAGGCAATGGATCCATGGAAGACTGTGATTCCTGCTGGAGACAGGTGAAATTTCACTGCTTGGCTTTGGTGCCATCTGATGGATGGACTCCATGGAACAGCACAAATGACCCGGGGGGTTACACACCAAGTTCATCCTGGCTGCAGATGGAGGCAAGCCCGTTGATCTAAGGGGAGGTGTCCAAGGCCAGGTTGGACAGGACTTGGAACAACTTGGGATAGTGGAAGGTGTTCCTGCCCATGGAAGGGGGTGGGACTGGATGGCCTGTAAGGTTCCTACCAAGTCAAATCACTCTGGGATTCCATGATTACATGAAAAGCTGGATATTTAGTCCAGAGAAGGGAGATTTAACAGTCTAAACCAGATAAATGGAAAGAAGTGAACAGTCCTGGGTGCCCACTGACAGGCACAGCCAATGACCTGCTGCCGCCGGGAATTGCTGCTAACAGGACATGCCTGCTTGAGCCAAAAAAGAAAAACAGGTTATCAAAAAAATTAAACAGTATCTGAAAAATAACAGGTTATCTAAAAAATTAAATAATTAAAAAAATATAACAGGGTATTAAAAAAAGAAGAAATAATACCCGAAAAATTCCCGGTTATCCAAAACCAGCAGGTTCTCCAAAGCTGTCCTGGAGCAATGGAAAGGGAAGCAGCCCTGATTGCCCCCTCAGCCTCGCCCACTCCAGAGCCGGGAGTGCGCTCCTAGCGCCCGTCTGGGGCCGCGGTCACGGGCTTTCTCACCAACTCCCCGCCCTGGTCTCTCAGGAAGCAGACCCCCAACCGGCAGGTTTTGTCCCAAAGTGCGGCTGTGACCGCACAGGACCGGGCTGCGGGAGGCTCCGCACCCGCCAGGGGGCGCCAACCGCTTCCCACTGCGCCTCCGGCCTCCCCAAGCTCCGCCCCCAGCGGGAACGAGCCCCGCCCCGTCAGCGCGGGCACGCTCATAACCCCGCCCCCTAGTAAACCGCTCCCTGTGCGTCCCAAGCCGTGCCCCACTCACCGAAGCCCCGCCCTAAGACTTAAGCCACGCCCCCATTCAGTTCATTCTCCGCCCCCTCCTCGCCGTTCTCGCTCCCTCCCGTCCCCTCCCCGCTCTCGCGAGATCTGTGCCCGGAAGCGGCACCTCCGGGCCGAGCCGGCGGGGAGGGCTCCGGCCGCCATGGAGGCCCCGAGCCTGCTGTTGCTGCTGCTGCTCCTGGGGATCTGCGCCGCCCGCGCCGCGGGTGAGGGGCCGCTGGCACACCGGGCGGGGGACCCGGGCGGGCCCGGCGAGGGGTCGCTGAGGGGCAGCGGACCGGGGAACTATGGCAGGGGTAAGGGAGGGCAGCGAAGCCCTTGGGCCAAGGGCGGGTCAGGCACTGCACTTGGTCTGTGGGGCCTCCTCTGCTTTGGGCCCCTCCTGCGGGAGGGGTTCCTTGTGGTCCGCCGCGTTCGGTCACCCGGGGGTTCCCCTCCCCCCTTGGTAACCCCCCTTCCCCTCCCCCCAAGGTCCTTCCTCTCCCTTGAGGTTCCTTTCGCCCTCTGCTCCCACCGTCTCTCTATGCGGATTTCCCCTCTGCTCTCCAGTTCTCAGCCCCCCCATTTCTGACTGACTGTGCTCTCCGTGTTTGCCTATAGTAGAGACCCCGCAAACAGATACCAGCAAATCTTCCGCAGTGCCTCAGGCAGCCAAGCCACCTGGAGCAGGTGACACCCAGGAACACAGGAGCACATCCCCAGAAAACAAAAACGAGCAGAAGGATGAATCCAACAATAGCGATTGCAAAAGAGATGTGAGTAGCAGGACCAGCCTGGATGAGAAGCAGAAGACAAATGAGGACCAGAAGGACAGCAGTCTGACTGCAAATGGCAGCAGTGAGGAGAAGGAGAAGAAAAATGAGTCACAGAAAGGCAACAACGCGGGGACTGCTCAGGATGGCCAAGGTTCAAATGGGGCTGGTGAAAGCAGCAATGCTGGAGGCAGGGGACAAGGAGATGAAGACCAGAACAGCAGCACTGGTGGCCAAGGCAATCCAAGCGGTGGCACTGGTGGCCAGGGCAGTACAGGGACCAGCACTGGTGGCCAGGGCAGTACTGGGACCAGCACTGGTGGCCAAGGCAATCCAAGCGGTGGCACTGGTGGCCAGGGTAGTACAGACACCAACACTGATGGCCAGACTGGACACGCAAGCAGTGGCACTGGTGGCCAGGGCAACCCAAGCGGTGGCACTGGTGGCCAGGGCAGTACAGGGACCAGCACTGGTGGCCAGGGCAGTACTGGGACCAGCACTGGTGGCCAGGGCAACCCAAGCGGTGGCACTGGTGGCCAGGGTAGTACAGACACCAACACTGATGGCCAGACTGGACACGCAAGCAGTGGCACTGGTGGCCAGGGCAACCCAAGCGGTGGCACTGGTGGCCAGGGCAGTACAGGGACTAGCACTGGTGGCCAGGGCAACCCAAGCGGTGGCACTGGTGGCCAGAGCAGTACAGGGACCAGCACTGGTGGCCAGGGCACCCCAAGCGGTGGCACTGGTGGCCAGGGCAGTACAGGGACCAGCACTGGTGGCCAGGGCAACCCAAGCGGTGGCACTGGTGGCCAGGGCAGTACAGGGACCAGCACTGATGACCAGGGCAACCAAAGCGGTGGCACTGGTGGCCAGGGCAGTACAGACACCAGCACTCATGGCCAGACTGGACACACAAGCAGTGGCACTGGTGGCCAGGGCAGTACAGGGACCAGCACTGGTGGCCAGACTGGCAGCCACAACAACGAGCAGAGCGAAGATCAGAACAGCCATGTCAATAAGAACAGCCAGGATGGCAACCAGCCAGGCAACCCCAAGAACGAGGGCACCAAGGAGGACAGCAGTGAGAAGAACAACGCTGGTGCCGGCAAAAGCGGCAGCAACGAGGGCGGCAGGAACACAGATGACAGCAACAACAAGGACCAGGGCACCAACCAGGGCAGTGGTGACAGGAACAGGGCTGGCACCCAGGGCAGCGAGACCACTAATGGGCACGCAAACGGGGGCACCAGCCAAGGCAGCAGTGGTGGGCAGCAGGCCCAGACTGAGACCCAGGGCAGTGCTGGTGATGAGCAGCCTCACAACCAGGATAATCCAAAGAACTCCCAGGAGGACCAAAGCCCTTTGTCACACTTGGCTCCCTCCACTGAGGAGGGCTTTTTGGAAAATGAAGAAAGTGCCTCAGAGGACATGGCCAAGGCTGAGGAGGGCAGTGATGCCTCCTTGGATCAGGACAGCGGGAAGAGTGTTCCCTCCCTGCCCAGGGCCCGCTCAGAGAGCAGCCACTTCTTTGCCTACCTGGTGACCACGGCTATCATCGTTGCAGCTCTGTACGTGGCATACCACAACAAACGGAAGGTAAGCAGCCCTACTTAAGCCCTGAGGGTTGGGATTGGGACCCGCTCAGCCCTTTCCCCTCATCCTGACTGCAGTGTCTCCTAGTTGAACCTAGGTTGGTTCATGTGGCCCCAACAGCAGTGGGAGGAGCAGGAGGGTTGTGACCAGGAAAGGGATCAGATCTGGTGGAAACTGGGTGTTCTCAGCTTTGCTGCTGATTTTCAGTTGAGAATGAGAACATGAAGGGGTGTGAGATCCCTACATCTTTTCTCTGACATTTTCCTACTGACAGTTTTCTGTAGCAGGTTACGCAAGACTGAGGTTGTTTTTCCTCACATAAAGCTGGTTTTGAGGGAGGAGAAAGAAAACAAATTCTTACTGTTTTCTGCTTGTTGAGCAAACCTCATTATCCATCTTAGCTGGTTGAGTACTGGCATTTACATATTTCACGTGCTCGGTCACAGGGAAAGGGTTGTAGGAGCAGGTGAATGAAAAACCACAGGTGAGCCTGTGTTGGAAGCTGCTGTTCCACTCACCCTATCTCAATTTTTCTCTCTCCAAAGATCATTGCTTTTGCTCTGGAAGGAAAAAGATCAAAAACTGGTAGACGGCCCAAATCCGGTGATTATCAGAGACTGGACCAAAAGGTGAGACCCAGCCCAAGTGGGGGTTGGTGTGCCTGGTGTGTGCTGGAAATACAAAATATTGGCCCTTTCCATTAGAAAGGGTCCTAAAGCCCCAACTCAGTCAGTTTGGGAAAGCACAGTTTGGTGTAGAAATGGGGTTTTGCCAGGAAATGGAAAAAGTAAGACTGAGAAATGCTGGCAGAGCTGACTCAGGCCACAGATGGGACAGTCTCGAGCTGGGCTGTGCTGAATGACTTTTTCACTGATCCAAATGACTTGTCAGAGAGGATTATAGTGGGAGAAGGGTAGGATTTGTGGAGAAATCAGTTTCTTCTCTCCCTTGAAACCTTTTTCCACCTCTTGCCCTTCAAGGCAGATGTGCCTATAATTATTTTCAGCCATAGGAAGAGGAAAGGTAGGAAAACAAAGGCAAGAGCTCATGTTTGCTTAGGGAGCTTCTTAGCCCAGTCAAGTCTGGACAGAGCAGCAGAGTAATTCTGAGCCTTCAGGTAGTTCCAACCTTTCCTTTTGCCTTTCCAGATCTAGATTCCTCCTCAGATGATGACAGCTGCCAATGGGAATGCAGTGCTGCCACAGTTGGATTTCATCCACAGGAAGGAGGAAAAACGCTTTTCGTTTTGCACCTGCACCTTGATAAAACTTCTCACTTCCCTAAATTGCTCCTTTCCCAGCTGCCTTGTTTTTCCCCTGGGCATCTGGCTGCTGGAAAAGCCAGTCCCAGAACTGCACACCCAGAACTTCTGTGTCCCAATGCAGTGGAATTTGCCATCTGCTGGACTGACCCCTCCTTTTGGGGGGCGGAAATTAAGGATCTGCTGCACAATGAGCCATGGGACTTTCCCTTGCCTGGGAATGAAGCTGCCTTGGTCTCCTCCTCCCCCTCCATCTCCTCCGTCTGTCGGGTTTGTATGCCCAAGGTGGGAGCATATGAGTTCTCTTGCGTTTGTTTGGAATTGACTCACCACAGACTTGGATTTGAGTTTTCTCTCCCTGATCAATTTTCCATTTTCACACCCAGATTCCCTGTTTCACACACACCTTTGGCCATGCTGAAGCAGTTTTTGCAGTGTACCTCAAACCTTTCATGCTCTATGCAGGTCTTTTCCCTCCCAGTTCAGCTGTTTGCACTTGGTTGTGGTGTGGTGCTGTCGAGGAGGGTGTCAGGCTGGGGAAGCTCCATGTCCTGTCGGGATCAGAGATTCAGACAGGAAGATTGCTTCCTCCCCCTTGTCAGGTGTAGGAAGGAAGGATTGTAAATCTCTGAGGAGTTTGGGATGAGTGAAGCTCCCAGTCCCTCCAGTTGTGTTGGACTGGTACTGGTCAGACCAAGGGCTGCCAAAGGCATTGGTGCCCCAGTTACATCTGTGAGGTGGTTTTCATTCTTGTAGTTCTACTCCCCAAAGTTTTGTTCAAGCTGGGATGTTTCTGGGGAGGGCACAAAGTACCTGCTTGGCTCATGCTTTGGAGTTTTCTAGTACTGGCAGAAAAAAATGGATTTGGTGAACCCAGAGTTCCTCACATGGGCACCCAGCTGCATCACATCAGGTGCCAGGCATGTGCCAGTCCCACACTTGCTGACTGACTGCATGGGAAGAATCCCAGGATGGTTAAATTCCTTCCTGGGAGACTTTTTTCTGGCCTTCCCAGGCTTGAGAACAATCAGCTCCTTGCTCTATGGTCACCTTGGAAAAGGGCAGAGCCATTTTCTGGTCACTGTGAGAGGTGCAGCTCTAGTTTTGATTTCTTAGTAATTCATTCCAAGAGGGGAGAGGGCTTGACCTTCTCCAAGCCCTAAAAGCATCCTTTCCCTTTTACTGGCTCTTGGCAAATACAAGGAGCATGAGAGTCCCTCTTGGCTTTAAAGAGTTCTCAGAGTTTCCCTAGGAAACATCTAGGATGCTACAAGGACTTCCAGGAGTTGTTTGGAGAGCAGGAGGGTGAAGGGAAGGGAAGGGGAAACAGGGCTGGGAATGTAACTCTCAGGGAAAAGTGTGGGAACCTCCTGCACCAAACCACCCTGCTCCAGAGCTCCTGTGGGATCAGCCAGGCTGGGGGCTGCTTTAGGGCAGGGTCAGGGAGGGAGACACTGGGTTTTGGCTGGTGACAGCAGGGAGACAAACGCTATTCCAGTGGGTGGAATCCTGTGTGCTCCTGGGCTGCTCCGGCCAGGATTTTTGGAGCATGTGCACGTTTTGGAGTGTGAGTGCTTTATGCTTACTTTGTCCTGGCTTTTGGTTTGTTATTTGTTTTTTTTAGGGTTGGTTTTTTTTTGTTTGTTTGTTTGGTTTTTTTGGGTTTTTGGTTGTTTTGTTTTGTTTTGTTTTTTTTTAATTGAATAATAATTTAGAAATGTGGGGGGTTTCTTACCATCTACTTATTTTTCTATCCTGGGAGCTATTTCAAATCCTCTCTCACTCCAGGCTGTGGGAATCCCACCCTGGGGATATATCCCACCCTGGGGGGAGGGAATATTTTGGACCTCAAACACCTCAATCCCAGGCTGAGCCACGCACAAGCTGCTTAGGGTAATAAGGACACACCTCATGGCTCTGGGAAGTGCTGGGTCTGGGGAGAGGCAGATCTCACACCAGGCTGAATTGTGGGGTTTTCCCCCAAAATCTCCCCGCCAGCACTTCCCAAGGCTGGTGTGTTCTACCAATAGTCCGGGCTGCCCCAAACCTCTGGGAATTGCTCCAAATTTGTTGAGTTTTATGGTGTTTATGCAATGTGTCCCAAAGGGGTCAAGGTCCGCAGCATCTTTTCCCTTTGGACGCACATGTTTCCCATGGATGGTGTCTGCTGGTAGAGAGGGGTTTTTTGCCAAATATTCCTACTTTTTAGGCTTGAACCAGCACTTGCTTTGTTCACAGTGAAATGCACCTTGCTTGGAAGGATCAGAATTTTTTACAGTTCTTTGTACTGCTTTTTTATTTTGTGTGGTGAAGTCAGTAAATGGATTTAAAAAACCCAAAAGGTTGAGTTTTCACTTCTCTCTTGGTTTTGTTTTTCTCATGTTCTTTGCATGGTTTTCGTTGCCACCTGGCACCAAAGGTGCAGGGTGGCTCCTCTTTATGCAAAACCAATTTGATTTTGATAAAAACACGTGGATTTGTGGAGCTGTTTGTGCTCAGAGCTCTATATGCAGCCGGAAGGAACCCAGACAGGCCCAGGCCAGAGCGGATTTGAAGTTTCCAGTCCACTTTCCAGGGCCCAGTATCAGCCCAGCTCCACGGGGGCTGGCATTGGGTGGTGTGAGGTCAGGGCCCAAGAGGAGATTAAACTGCTCTGGACAGAGCTTAGTCGTGAGCTCTCCTCTTGGATTTCTTCTTTCTCCTCCAGAGAGCCCCAGAGGGCAATCTCAAGATGTCCCGGCTTGTTGGAGCAGCAGCAGCTGAGAGACCGGAAAAGAGAGTGATGTGCCTGCTGCTGCCAGCCAGCTGTGGAACAGGGAAGAGTAGGTGCCTGATCCTCGGTGGATGATGAGGATACTTCTGGGGAGTGTCCCCTGCAGAGCATGGAAGATACTCCCTCCTTTCTGCCACCTCTTTTACCTAAAAGGAGGAAATCCCACCTTTCACTCTCTCTTTCAGTCCTGTCAGTGGCCAATAGGCTAGGCTGGGAACAGGGAGGGCCACTGGTTTTCCTAGGACAGCTTGCAGGAGGAAAAAAAGGTGAAAATGGGGGATCAAATGAGGATCCATGGGGATGTGGGGTTGGGAGAGACCTTACAGACCCTCCCCCACTTCCAAGCCTTGCTACAAGGGGCTCAAAGCGCTGCTCTGCCATGTGTCCTTAGGGTGATTTCTCCAAAAAACCCACTGCATTGTGCTCCCAGAGCTTGCTGAACCCCTTGCCTGCTGTCACCCTGACCTGAGAGGGCTGGAAAGGCCCAAAATACTGCAGGCAGAGCCAGTGTGGTGGGGCAGGCACAGGCCCTCAGGTCAGGTCCTGTCTGTGGGTGCAGGAAGCAGTGGGAGTATCCCAGGGGTGGGGAGTGGCTTGCGGGGTCGTGTTGGGGTGACTGCCCAGGAGTCAAAGTCCATGAGTGGAAATTATGTCAAATAAAATCACAAATGCTTTGCCAGCTGGGTTGGGCTCTACTTATCAGGGCTGGATTGCTGAGGCATTCCGATAGAGGCAGTTTAGCAGAGAGGCCTGGCAGCTGGAGGAGGTTTCATGCGTGAGAAACTGGGCGAAACTGGGCACTGAGCTGGGGGCTGGGGTTGGGTTTGTGCCCTTCACCCCTCCTGCTCCTGCACAGGCTGACTGGAGAGTGCTGCCAGCCGGGGGTCTGGCTCTGCTCCCAGGGAGCAAGGGGCTGGACTGGAGGAAATGGCTTCAAGCTGTGCCAGGACAGATTCAGGTTGGATATTGGCAAGATTCCTCTACGGAAACAGCAGTCCAGGCCTGGCACAGCTGCCCAGGGCAGTGCTGGAGTTCCGATCCCTGGGGGCATTTAGCAGCTGTGTGGTTGTGGCACCTGGGGACATGGGGCAGTGGTGGCCTTTGCAGTGCTGGGGGATCAGTTGGACTTGATGGTCTTGGGGCTATTCCAACCCAAATGATTCCATGGTTCTGTGAAATGCTGCTACATCCACTGCCTGACCTCCACTCCAGGCTCCAGTGAACCCAACCTGCAAACCCTGTTAACCACCCCAGATTTATTTTCTTATCTTCTTTTGTTGAAAGCCTCAAATCTTGCACGGTGTCCTGAGCAAATAGGTGAACCTGAGCTGATCCCACAGCAGGTATTTTCCTTATTGGCAGAGCACCAGCCAAGCAAACACATGAGCTTTTCCTCTGCAAGATAAATTCCATGGTCTTGGAAGGTTTGTTTGGATTAAAAAAACCACCAAAATGACTGAGATGGTATTTGCAGGGTTGGAACTCTGGGGTGAGAAAAGCAGAAGGAGAGGCAGGTTTGGGTCTCCTCAGAGCTGTGTGAAACATGGGGATGCTGCTGGGGGGGAAGGCTGGGTGTCACTGCACTGTTCTGTGCCTAAATCAGATGTTTCTGCTCTGCAGAGGGCCCTTGGGGAAAAGGTCCCTGAGAAAAAACCTTCTCCCAACAGCTCTGGTGCCTCCAGGTTGAGCTGCTCACCTTCCCAGGAGAATTTTTGATTGGTTTTCCTGTAACTTGTCCCTTTCTCTCCATGTGTGACAGGAAACAAGCTGCTGCTGGTCACCCCTTGGGTTCTCCCCCTCAGGACTCCTCTGTCCTGAAGAGAACAGATGTCTCCAGCAGGTTGGGAGTGAGGCAGAGCCTTGGTCCCCACCCTCCAGTACCCTGCAGGAAGGTGGATCTGCAGGGGCTGAGAAAGGATGCACAGCCTGCAGGGTGAAAGGAAGGACGGGAACATCGACTGTGCCCTGGCCCTGCTTTGTCCTAGTTTTTTTGGCGAAAGGAAACTCTTCTGGCTGATATTGGTGCATCAGGAGCTGTCCCTTACCTGGGCTGCAGGTGAACATCTCCGTGGTCCAGGGAGGGATGGGAAGGTAGTCAGAGGTTCCACCTGGATCAGCCTTCAGGTCTGCGCTGTCTCATTCTACATCCACCCATGGTCAAATCTTCCCTGAGTAGTCTGTGGAGAGAATGGCTACCTTGAACTCCCCCAGTTCTGTTCTCTGGGGGCCCTGTGGGCCTCTAACCTCAAACAAAAATCCATGGCTTGGGAGAGACCTTACACACCACCCAATCCCACCCCTGCCTTGGGCAGAGACACCTTCCACTATCCCAGCCTGCTCCAAGCCCCAATGTCCAACCTGGCCTTGGACACTTCCAGGGATCCAAGGGCAGCCACAGCTGCTCTGGGCACCCTGTGCCAGGGCCTCAACACCCTCCCAGGGAACAATTCCTTCCCAATATCCCATCTATCCCTGCCCTCTGGCAGTGGGAAGCCATTCCCTGTGTCCTGTCCCTCCAGCCCTTGTCCCAGGTCCCTCTCCAGCTCTCCTGGAGCCCCTTTAGGCCCTGCAAGGGGCTCTGAGGTCTCCCTGGAGCCTTCTCTTCTCCAGATGAACACCCCCAGCTCTCCCAGCCTGGCTTCAGAGCAGAGGGGCTCCAGCCTTTGGAGCAGCACTGTGGCCTCCTCTGGACTCACACCAGAAGCTCCACAACCCTCTGGTGTTGGACCCAGAGCTGGAGGAAGCTCTGCAGATGAGGTCTCATTGGGACTGAGCTGCTGGAGGTGCCCAGAGCAGCCTCCCCAGCTCACTGCTGTGCCCAGGGCACTCCAGCCTGGATTCCCCAAGGGATTGGCTCTGGGTAATCTCTCTTTGCAGAGCTCACCTTCTCTTCAAATTCCATTCCATCGCTGAATTATCTCTTTGCTCAGTGTTCTAATCCTCTTTGCCAGATCAGCCTTCAAGCCTCTTTCCAGGGCTCCTTTCCAGCATGGTCACACTATTCCTTGCTCACTCACACCACTCCCTGCTTAGGAAGTAGCTCTGGGGTTTATTTTTCTCCTACTCCATCAACAGCTCACAGCTAGGCTTCTCCCAGCCCTGCCCTGGGGGTTGCTGTCCCAAAACGTCACTGTGATGGGATTTCAAGTCAACTTTTATGAATTCATCTACATCCAGTTGGTGTCTGGGAGGAGTATTAGCTCTCAGTGATGTCCCGTGTCATGGCACACAGTGTGATTTCAGCCCCGGTAGTCCAAAGGGTACAAACCACTAGGAGAAACGGGGACACTGCAGATAACTGAGGCTGTACCCTGAAGGAGAGACACCTGTAGGGATGGTGGGAGGCTGCGAGAGGGGCTGCAGTGAGCAAGAAGACTTCAAGATCGGTGAAAGCATCAAAAAAGAGGCTTGAAGCATAAAAGAATTGGGATGGAGGGCTGTGGTGGGAAGCTGGGGAGTGAGGAAGGGATCAAGGAGGGATCAAAACCCACAATTAAACCAGATTTATACTGACAGCAGTTCAAAACCTCATGCTGTGCCAGTCCAATTCTGCCCAAATCTAGCAAAAAGTGGGGAAGTTCTCATCCAGCAGCTGCTTTATCTGGGCAAAGATGTTTCAGGGGATTTTGGTGAGCACTGGGTACTTCTCCTATGATCAAATCTGGAAAATCTGTGTCAGTTTCATGAGCTTTGAGCCACAGCCCAAGGTGCCCTGATGCTCACGGACTCACCATGCTCACAATAGTACCCCCCAGTACCAGGGAATTCCTTCTTCCCATGGCTCTCAGCTCCAAGGAAGTGGGAGGTAAATCCACATTGGGCAGATAGTTTTCCTCACTTGAGTTCCCAATTTATAGCTGTTCTGCCATTATTCCTCCCCAAAACTTGGCTGGTGCAGGACAAACCCCCAGCAACACGTTCACAATTATGGGGCTGTCCCTTCCCCTTTCCCTTCCTGTTCCACTTTCCATTCTGCTTTCCCTTCTTTTTTCCCTCACAACCCCCAGCCCCACTGACCCATCATGAAGTACAAATCTCAGGATCATTATCACTAGTTCATTACTTCCAGTCTCACATGCTTCCCTTCCCATCTGGAGAGGACTTTGATCCTGTTCCTAAGATTTTACCACCAGACAGAAGAACTTTGTTGCTGCTAAAGGAGCATGTGCTTGTGCCACTGATGCCTTGGGGCAATGGGGGCAGAGCAGCACCCAAACATTTGGAATACTGGGGGGCTGGGGTCCTGCTGCTCCCAGGAATGACTCTGGAAGCACTGGACAGCCTGCGAGCGCCGCTGCTCTTGGACAGCTCTGGGGCTGCAGTGGAGGTGGGCTTTTGCTGGGAGATGCAGGTGGAGGTCAGTGATCCTGACAGGATCAATGTCACCGGTAGGGACATGAAAGAACCACACTCACTCAGGTTCAGAGGTGAGCAGAGAAATAGGTTTATTATGATTTGGGATTTAAATAGGATTTGGAGTTTGATCAAGGATTGGTAGATGAGAGGAACACCTTTCTGACCCCAGAGGTTAGTTCACCAGTCCATCACAGACTGACTGGTATGAAAACAATCTACTTGTTTATGTTACATTAGTGAGAGACTCCATTAGAAATATGTAAACATCATCAGAAGACTAAAGAATCAGGGCGACAGATCAAGCAGCCATGGGTGCTGCTGGGACTGTGGGAGCTGCTGGGCCATTCTGTACCTGCTGGTGCCACCTGTTTTGGGATTATCTTGACTTCTCTCCTGGCCACGACAGCTCTTGGGGCCTCCCTTCATGCCCAGGGACCAGCACTGGACATAATGCTGGAAGGGGATGCATTTTTTTGGTGGGGGTGAAGTCCAACACGATCTGTCTGGGAATGGGAATGGGAACGGCATCTTCCTGGACTGAAATCCCTCGGCTTCACATAGATATGCATCTGCTACAGATGTGTGACAGCTGAGAGTGAAGTGGGGGTGAGGTGGTGGGGAGCAGGGTCCCTGGTGGTGGGATGGCAGGCTTTAGTCTCCCTTCTTGGAGTTGGTGGCCTGCGAGTGCATCTTCAGCCATGCCACATCCACGTAGAGGTTGCGCTTGAGGATGGTGCTAACGCAGATGATGGCTCCTTGCAGGGCTCCCATGAAACCCCCCAGGCACAAATCCTGCCCTGAAAGGAGGGAGCAGCAGACGTGGTCCCCCTGTGAGCAGCCCTCACTCCCCATTCCATCCCAGCCAACCATCGGGGTGGTTTGGGAATCACCTTCCCCACCTTCCAGCTGCCCCCACACCATCCCTGGGGTCTGAACCCACAACCTTCTCAGGAAGGAACCCTTCCTTCAGCAGGAAAAGGGCCTCATCCTGCCTCATCGTGCATTGGGCAAGGAGACAATCTCCCATAGCGGGAGGAGCACAGCCCTTTCCTCCACCCCTTGGGACCATGGAACTCTGCTTTTCCAGGCGTTATTCCATTGCCCCACAGTGGCTCTTCCCTTTATTCCATTTCAGGATTGAAGATTTTCTCTCCCACATCCTGTTCCCCCAGAGCTGTCTTATCTGAGGACACTGGTGGTCCTGTCACCTGTCAGGTAGAGGTTGGGCACAGCTGTCTCTGCCCGCACAGTGGCAATGGCTTCAGCCTGCAGGCGGGGGATGCCGTGGTCAGCACCATAGAACTCCCCGTGGGGACTGGCGATGTAGTACTGGTTGGTGAGGGGAGTCCCACCTGAGAGGTACTCGATCTGCAAGGGAACAGAGACAGGGTGGTCTGCAGGGGCAGCAGGATGTGGGGGCTATTGCAGGAACCTGGGTGTGGGAGGTCCGGGCTGGGATGGGTTTCCTCGCAGACCCTGGGGTGGTGGTTCTTGCCAGGTTTCATCCCAGGATGGTTCTGGATGATCATCCTGGGATGGTCATCCAGGTCTGCCCAGGTTGGATGGGGCTTGGAGCAGCCTGGTCTAGTGGAAGGTGTCCCTGCTCATGACAGGGTGGAACTGGATGAACCTTAAGGTCTTTTCCAACCCAAACCATTCCATGACTCCATGGTCATTGGGTAGCTAGAGGCGACCCAGAGAGGAGCTGGAGAACCCCTGAACCCATGTTTCCTCACCCGGCCCTCAATGCGAGGATAGAGCTTGAAGACAGTCTGCATGATGGCATCCACAAAGGTCTTCTTCAGGTCTTCATAGTCATCCCCCCGCTTGTGGACCTGCTTGTCCTTCCACTCCTCGAACCACTCATACCTGGCAAGGGTGACGATGGCCAGCGTGGATTTACCTGCAGGAGGACAAGGCTGGGGTGCTTGTTCCTCTGCCCACCCTCATCCCACCCTGTTGCTTCTCCAAACCCTCCCCATCCAAACAGAGAGATGTCCCCAGATCTTTGGGGTTTCATGTCCTCCATCCAGGATCACTGACTGCATTCCATAAGCCCTGTGCTCAGCAGCTTTGATCATGGATAGCTGAGTAGAAACTCCTTCTTTGGGATCACCAAACCTCAACAAGAGTTTTGAAGCCCCTCACAAGCTTTTGTGGCTGGATGTCAGCCTTACCTGGGTACCTCATTTCCCAGGTGGGGTCCTTGGCTGATGGCGAAGTGACAAATATAAAAGGGATGTTGTTGGCAGCTTCTTCTCTGGACGAAGCCAGGTAGCGCTTCATCCTGCATGAGAGAGAAGGGCTGACCTGGGGTGCAGTGCACACCTTTCCCTGAATTCTCCTTACGGCCAAATCACTGAGTCACTCCCCAGGAATTCATCTCCTTACACTCAGTGAAGCACATCCAAGGTGAAGCCAAACCTACATTCCATCCAGGTCATTCCCTGGGAACATGAAGTAGTTCATGGGTACCAGCCCCAGCTCTTCCCTTGAGCCGCTGAGGCCAACGAAGACGGTGAAACCCCCCTCACCGTGGGTTACCATGTGGAGCTGGGACTGGATCTCTGCAATGTGGAGGAAAAAAGGGGAATTAGCCTGTTCTGGGGGAAATCAGGCTTTTCTAGGATCCTCAGCTACAAAGAAGTGGTTTCTCCAGTCCTGGTCCTTTCCCACCAAACCCTGACCCTTCCCACCCACACAACCATCCCCCTTCCACCCAGCTGCGACCCTTCCACCTAATTGTGCCCCTTCCCAAGCACCTCTGTCCCCTTCCACCCAACCCCTCCCCTTTCCCCCATCCTTGCCCCTTCCAGAAGATTTTCTGGCAATCCAACTTTAAGTGGACATTCCATGAACTTTCAAAAATTTTAGGGCCCTGCACTGTGTTTTTTAAGGAATCCTCACACCAAACCAGGACTTTGCAAACTACAGCCAATTTGGGCCAATTAATTTAAGCTTAATAAAACCCCTGTGAAGAAATGAGCGGTCAGGGCTGGGTTTTAAGGGCTGTGGCACAGGAGCGACAGGGGGTTTGCCCATGTTAATTGATAAATCCACTTTCCGATGAAGTTCAGGATGGGATTAACACCGTAACCCCGCCGGAGCCCAGCACTGACGCAGTACCTGGCAGAGCCTGCGCCTCCGCTGGCAGCAGCCTCTCGTAGGTGTTGAAGATCCCAGCATCCGAAATGATCACGGGAGCAAAGATATCCACTGAATCTTGGCCTTTTTTGACACTCACACCTGGGTGGGAAAATCCAGAAGGGGAAGAATGAGGTGCTGGTGAAAGGAACTGCACTTTGGGGAGCAGCCCCATGCCCCATCCCAGGCTAGAGCTCACCGCATGCTCTGCCCTGGGAGTCCAGCAGGATCCTCTGCACCGGCGCCTTCCCAAACACGTTGCCTCCAGCCTTCCGGATCACAGGAATGGTGTGGAAGGCAATTTCCCCGGCCCCACCCTTGGGATACCATGCGCCATGGAGGAAGTGGTTCACCAGGATGCTGTGCATGGAGAAGCTGGCCTTGGAGGGGAGCACACCTGGAAAAACGGGCAGTCAAGGTGGGTTTGGGCAAATCGTGGGTTTGAAGCTTATCCTAAATATTTTAGGACGAGGAACACCCTGGACACAACACTGAGAAGAAGGTGAGGAACCTGGAGGAGTAGGGAGGACATTGGGTGTGGGTGTCCCCATGGCAAAGCCCATGGTCACCAACCTGACCAAGTCATGGGGGGCTGTGAGCAAA
Organism: Chamaea fasciata; assembly: GCF_029207755.1. Lineage (NCBI taxonomy): Eukaryota > Metazoa > Chordata > Aves > Passeriformes > Sylviidae > Chamaea > Chamaea fasciata. The sequence goes on along the minus strand of NW_027094115.1, from coordinate 1,245,579 downwards.
GCCCAGATGATGGGATGGAGGGAAGGGGGAAGCTCAGGAACATTCCCTTGTACAGGAACGATGTCACCCCATAGGAAAGATGAAGAACGTAGAGGGAAAGAGATAGAGACAAGCAATGGGGACACGTCACCTGCCAGTGACTTGGGGACGAGGATGCTGATGAAGCATCCACCACAGCATTCCTGCAAACCTTCCAAAAGCATGTAAAAAAGGGTGTTCTTACCTTTTTTTCTGTTTCTAAAGCGTTTAATGTCATCCCAGGACCTCCTGGTCACCTACCGTAAGTGGGGAAGATGTAGCTGAGGACAGCCCGGAGCTCCGGGTTGGGGGTGAGACCATCCACCACCTCCTTGAGGCTGCGTGAGGCCAGGTAGGAGAAGGAGAAGAGGCGTGGGAGCAGCCTGGAGCAAATCAGGAGTGTGGCCAGGAACCGTGGGAGCATCTTCAGTACCCCCAGCAGCACAATCCCGCGGCTGGCACTCTGCGGGAAGAGCCTGGGGCTCACCACACAGACCCGGGGGCTCAGACACACCCCAAAGCATTTTTTTCCCTTAAATTCACTGCTGGGCATCCCGGGGAGCTGTGGGCAAGGGGGGTACTGCCTCCCTCAAAAATCTTCCCTCAAAAACCTCTTTTAATAAAAGCTTCCCCAAAAAATCTTCCCCACCGAAACTCCTCCAAAAAGGTCCTCCCAAAAATTTCCTCCAAAAAGCTCCCTAAAAAAAACGGTTCTTCAAAACATCTTCCTTAAAGAAATCTGCCCCAACTCCTTAAAGAACTTCTTCCTTAAAGAAATCTCCCCCAAAACATGCGATGCTGCATTTTTGAGGCAGAAAAGGGGTGATTTTGCATATGTTTCCCAATGCTTTTGGGGTGACACCATCATTCCCTAGGGGTGCCCAGTATCCAGGTGCCAGGGGGGTTCCCCTCTTTGTGTGACTCCTCAGATCTAAACTCCTTTCATTTTAATCCCACCCAGATCCGCTCCTACCTTCACCAACCGCTGGAACTCATCAATGGCCGCTGCCTCCCCAGGGAACTGCTCCTTCAGCCTCCGGAAATATTCCCTCTTCCCAGAATGGATGTGGAAGGTCTTGCCAGCACCCTGGGGGTCCCCCAAAACCACGGCATCGTAGGTGGCTGGGAGTGGGGCCCACTCCAGCTGCCCATCTGTCAGCTGGTCCACCAGGAAGCGCATCAGGGAGCCCTCCTGCATCTGCCCCACATAATGGATCCCTAAAATAGAAATTTTTTCTTTATTTTCATCTTTTTTCCTTTATTTTCACCTTTTTTTTTTTCTTTTTATTTTCCCACCCCAGGACACACCAAACCCACCTCTTATTTATCCATCCTCACCCCATCAGCTTCATGTGGAATGGAAAGGGAAAATCTGGGATACACCCGCCTCCCAACCGGGCTGAGTGGCACTGACCATAGTGTTTTTAGCTGGTAATTTTGGAATTTTGTTACACTTTCCTATTCATCTCTGCTGTAAATAATTAATCCCGGAGATCTGGGGACATGCAGAGCTGGACTTTGTCTTGCCACAAGAAGTTTGCCAGCAAGATGTGTCCCGATGTGACATCCCCCAGGCTGGGAATATATAGGGGCTGGATATGGGGAATCTGAGGGGCTTGGTATCCTACACTCAGAGGATTTTGGGGTGAAGAGCAGGAAAATGGTTTGTCTACTGCGAGGTGTGTGCTGGGCAGCCATGGTCTTCACCCCAATGGGTGCGATTCCCACCTGGAGGGTATTCCATGCCCCTCCCTTGGATCCCGGGGGAACCTGGGGCCCCGAATCATACCAGTGTCAAACTCAAAGCCCTTCTCGGTGAAGGTGTGGCAGCAGCCCCCCAACTTCCCGTGCTGCTCCAGGACCAGCACACGCCAGCCAGCCTTGGCCAGCAGTGCTGCAGCTGCCAGGCCACCGATGCCGCTGCCTACCACGATGGCATCGAGCCCTTGGGGCACCTTCTCTGCTGAGAACACTGTGGGGAAAGGGAGTCGTCACTGCGGGGACACCCCAGAGCATCGGGGACCCCCGAAACCACGGTGAACAGGTGGCACCTCGGGGGTGACACTCGGGGGGGGGGGCGGGGGTGACAATGCCACCCCGGGGGGTTAATGAATGCTGGTGCAGCTGGAAATGCTGCCCTGGGGGGGCTGATGCCACTCTCGGTGGGGTCCATACTGCCCCGGCGGTCCATGGCACCCCGGGGGTGATGCCACCCTGCGGGGATGCCGCTCTGGGGGCGCTGCCAGCCCGGGGGGATTAATAACACCCCGGAGGTGCTGCCAACCCGGTGGATTAATTCCACCCTGAGGCCAATGCTGTCCTGGGGTGCGGTGACACTCTGGGCTGTTGATGCCACGCCGGGGTTTAATGCCGCCGAGAGGGTTGATGCCCCGGGGGTGCCGTACCTGTCTTGACGACTGTCCTGCGCACAGCCTTGTCCGTGACGAGCGGGGCGGGCGGGCGGCGGCTGTCGGTGGCGAAGGGGTTGCGGCTGCCCGGGACCCGCGGGAGCAGGAGGGAGAGGAGCGGGAGGAGGACGACGAGGAGGAGGAGAACGGGGGCGAGGAAGAGCAGCGCCTGCAGCCACATGGTGCTGTGCCTTCCGACTGCGGAAGTCCCGCTCTGCCCCGCGGAGCCGAGAACAGCGGCGGGGCCGGCGAGGACAAGCAAGAACAGGAACAGCGGCGACGGGGGGTGGCTCCGGCACTGGGCGGGGGGGGGCCGCGGGGAGGGGCGGGGGAGCGGGGGCTGGCACCGGGCACTGGGAGCTGGGACTGGGCACTGGGGGCGGACACTGCGATTCTGTGAGCTGGAAACAGGAAACAAGAAGCAGGCGCTGGGCACAGGGAGCTGGGACTGGGACCTGGCACTGCTACAGTGGGAGGTGGCAGTGGCATACTGGGAGCGGGGACTGAGCGCTGGAAGCTGGGACTGGGAAGTGGCACTGGGCACCGAGAGCTGGTCCTGGACACTGGGAGTTGAGACTGTGCAGTGAGAGCTGACTCTGGGCACCAGGAGCAGGCACTGGGAGCTGGCGACACCGGGAGTTGGCACTGGCGTAATAGGAGCTGGTACTGGCATACTGGGAGCTGGAACTGATAACTGGTAGTGGGACTGGGAACTGACACTGGGCGCTGGCAGCTGGCACTGATCACCCCGGGGCAGACCCCGGAAACCCCGAGTCGCGCTCCGGGCACCGCCCCCGTTCCAGCCCCGCCTCTTGGGCCCCGCCCTACCCGACCTCAGCCCCGCCCCCTTGCTGACCCTCGCGCGCCTCCGACTCCTCATCGCGCGGTGCACGCCGGGAATTGTAGTCCGGGCGCCCTCTTCAATAGTGTGCGGAGGTGCGGACTACAGCTCCCGGCGTGCAGCGCGGCCGCGCCTGGGCAGTGCGGCGAGCTCCGGCTGTGGGAGCTTGAAGAGTCAGAGAGGTTTGATGTGCCGAGCGGGGGCTGGAACGGGCTCTTGAGGGGTTTGGAGACACTGTGAGACTGGGAGGTGCTGTGGGCGGCAGGAGGCTCCTGAGGGGTTGGGGGGCTGCTGAGGGACTAGGGGGCCCTGAGCGGGTTGGGGGATTCCCGAGGGGCTGAAAGGGGCCTGGGGAGGGCTCCTGAGGGGTGCTGAGAGCTGCCGAAGGCTCTTCAGGGGTAGGAGACCCTGAGTGGCCCGGAGGGGTTCCTGAGGGCCTGGGGTGGTTCTGGGGGTGTCAGTCGCTGGGACACCCTCATCGCACCACCTGATCCCCTCCTCTCCCGCAGGCCATGAGCGGCGTCGGGGGCTCGGAGGGGCCGGAGGAGCAGCCGGAGGAGCGGCAGCGCCTTGTCCCCCCGGCAAGTCCCCGTCCGTGGGTGTCCGGCCAGACCCTGCCGCAACCGACAGCCGAGGGGCCCCCCACCTCAGGGGTCCCAGCCCCCCACTTTCCTTCATTGCTCATTTTCTACCGTTACAACCACATAAAATCATCTTAAGGGTACAGACCCTTCTGAAGGGGCCTGAGCCACCTTCTCGCGGGGCACAGGGGCTGTTCCCTGGGGAAAAAGCTTGGAATTCGGGGTCGGTTGGTGTCTGGGGTCCGTCGCAGGGAGTGACACTGTGTTCCCTCTGTCCCTTCAGATTCCAGCTCTGGGGCAGGAAGATGTCCTGCAGGAGCTGGTGCTCGGATCGGGGCAGCCCCCAGACCCTGGTGAGCTTCTTCTGCTTGCCTTGGATCAATCATGGTGTTTCCTGGTGGGAAAGTCACCTGCAGGGCTCGGAGGGACCCCAGAGAGCAAGTGGCCGGGGGGTGGTGTCAAATCCGTATGGTCCCAGATTATTCCCCAAATTCACCCAAGATAAACCTTGTGGTGCCCCGGGTGGCTCCGGTTGGGATTTTCCTTGCAAAAGAGAAAATACAGCCCTAGGGTGTACTGAGCAGTGTTGGGGGGGAGGGAGGAAAACTCCCACTCCATGTCTGCCATCCAGATCTGACTCCTGTACCCCTTCCCTTGTGCAAGGGATCAGCGAGGAGCAGCGCCAGGCCCGGGAGGAATGGGAGGCTCTGGAAGAGATCCAGTCAGGTACTGGGACTAACGGGCCTGGTAGCTGGAAATGTCCAGGAAGGGGGAAAGGAACTGCACCCTGGAGGGTCTGACCCACTCCCTGCCTCCCTGCAGGATTGGGGGGCACCTCAGGCGCGCCCCTCCCTCCGATTTCCTTCACTGAGGCGCTGCAGCACTTCCAGAGGGCGGAGCTCTCCAAGAGCCGGGTACGGCTGGGCTGCGGCTCCCGCTCCTTGCTGGGAGTGTAGGAAGTAGGAGTGGGGGGCACCAGCCCCCTCCCCCCGCCTCTGGCTGCGTTCCCTGATGGGTTTGGGCTGTTTCTCCTGCAGGGGAAGGTCCGGACCCCGGGGCGCCGGGGGATCCTGGCTGCCCTGCTCCGCTGCCTCTGTGGGCCTCCCCGGCTGCGGCCGCAGCTCCGGGGAGAGCAGGAGCTGGCGCTGGCCATGGCACAGTGTGAGTGGCCCCGGGGTCCCCTTTGTGCCCTGCTGGATCTCATCCTGCTCCCTACAGACACAGCTGCAGGTGGGAGCCCTCTGGCTCCACGGCCCCTCTGCCCCTCAGTCCAGGGGCAAATGGGATGTGAATCACCCAGTCCCTTGGCATGAGGGGGTCGCACACACATGGAAACCCTGGGCCTGTGGGTTTGGGGGCTGAGTGGCCTTTCTGGGCACCAAGGGGGTTTTTAAGGTTCCAAGCTGTGGTTTTTAGGTGCTGTGAGGGCATTTTTGGAGGGTATGGGTTTGGGCACTGAGGGACATTTTCTGAGCACTGTGGGTTTTTTAGTGTTGAGGGGTGAGTTTGGGGTCTTTTGACTCCCAAGAGGCATCTTTTGGTTGCTGAGGGCTGTTTTTGAGAAACTGGGGGGATTTTTAGGGTGCTATGGGGCACGGGTTTGGCTGCTGAGGGTTTTTGGTGCCAAGGGGCATCTTTAGGTAAGGGGATTTTTTTTTTTGGAGGATGTGAGGTTGTTTTTTTAGGTGCCAAGGAATGTTTTTGGGGACCGAGGGGTGTTCTTGGGGCACTGAGGTATGTTTTTTAGACCCCCAAGAGTGTTTTCAGCCAGCTGGGTTTTGGCTCCCTCTCTGCAGGTGCCCTGGATGACTCAGAGTGGGTGCACATGCGGATCCTGCAGACCATCTACCGGCAGCTGACGCGCTCCAGGCTGGGCTGCCCGCGCTATGGAGCACACTGGGAGGACCTGGGCTTCCAGGGTAGGAGAGAGAGCAGCCCTCTTTCTGGGGAGATCCCCAGGCCCATTCCCAAAATCCATGCAAACCTTCCCTGGAGCAACTGTTCTGTCCCAGCTCCCTGAGTCACTCCCTGTGCTCCAGACCCAGCTCCACTGCCCTCCCTTGGACTTGCTCCAGCACCTGAATGTCCTTCTTGGATCCCAAAACTGATTCCAGGTTTTGATCACCCCAGTCCTCCCACTCCTCTCCATATTCCTGCAAAATTCCCAAAGGCACTCTCAATCCCTTTATCCATAGAAGGATTAACCCAAACTGACCCCAGTACAACATCTGAACTGGTTAGCTGTGTTATCCCAGTACCATATTCATAAAAAAGCTGGTAGTTCCTGGAAAAGCGCAGAAATGGGAGTGGTGGGGTGGAGCAGGGGCTGGTTAATGCCCAGATAGGCACAGTGATGGCCCCATTAGGAAACTTGCCTGAAAGCTTTCCCTCAGGAAAGGGAATCCCCAGGATTCTTGGACTCTGGAAGTGCAGTGACAGGGAATACAGGGAATAAACGGCCCATGGAAGTGGGTAGGTGACAGAGAGCGACTCCATGCTGTCGCTCACCTTCCCAGGCGCGGATCCTGGGACCGACCTGCGTGGGACGGGAATGCTGGGGCTGATGCAGATCCTGTTCTTTGTCTTGGATTCTCGGACGCTGCCGCTGGCACAGGAGATTTTCCGGCTCTCCCAGCATGAAACCCAGGCATGACCTTCCCCCTCCTCCCTGCCAGGGGATCTCCCTTGGAATTCCCAAATGCTCTGGGAAAGGGAAGAACAAAAACCTTCTCTTCTGAGTTTTTTTTTTGGGCTGCTGAACCACCTTGTGCTTGTGAGGGGAAGAAGGTGGTGCCCAAGAGCCCCGATCCAGGCTGGAGCAGAGCTCGAAGTGCTGTATTTATGTTGGAAACAGGATTTTAGAGATTTGATACTGGCTTGGAGTGAGATAAACAGGCTGGAGAGTTGGGCAGCAGGAAAATGGGAGTGAGTGGAGCCTGTCTTCCTAAATTCCACATTTTAGTCTGGGTTTAAGCATGGGTACAAGATCGGCTCGACCCTCAGCACCCATTCAAGCCTGGATTTGTAGGGCTGTTATCCCAGTGCGTGGATCCCATGAATCCATTCCATGGATTTGCGGATGCATGGATGTGGTGTCAAAAGGCCAGAGGTGGCAGAGAGGAGGAGGGTCTGACCTTCCATAATGCTGGAATTCTGGTTGTTTTCCAGAATTTCCCCTTCTGCATCATGTCTGTCAACATCACCCGGATCGTCATCCAGGCGCTGCAGGAGGAGCGGCTCTCCCGGTGAGGGGGATTGGTTTTGGAGTCTCAAGCTGCATCCTGGGTCCTTCCCCTTCCCAGAATGTGGCTGAGCCCTCTCCCCCTTTCCAGGGAGTGCAACCGGCGGCAGCAGGTGATTGGGGTGCTGAATGACCTGTATGCTGCTGCCTTCCTGCTGCTCTCCCGCCTCTGGAAGCGGCAGCATGGGACCATCGCTGACGCTGGCCTCTTCCTCAAGGGTTCGTCTTCCCCGATTTTCCCTTCCCAGCTTTCCCTGGGGGGACATCCTCAGGACAACAGCCTCAAAACACTCCTCGCTGTGTTCTCAGCACATCCCAGCCCAGTGCCAAGGGCTGTAATGCCCAAGAAATCCAAACATTCCCAGTTTAATCCTCACACTGAGCTTTTACCACAGTTTTTCCCTATCCCAGTGTTTCAAGGGATGTTTTTCCTCACGTTTACCACCCCAGATCGATGCTGTGATGGGGTGGGTGACATGTGGGGACATTCCCTGCTCCCCAGGCTCACAGGGAGCCATTGCTTAGCCCCTGTCCATGAATTATTCCAGAGAGGATTGCTGTCAGTGGGACTAATGTAACCCTCAGAAATTAGGATCCAGCTGGCACTTCTGGGCTCAAGCTTCGCCTCATCTTCCCTGCATTCCAATCTCAAGGGTGCTTAGGCTGGCGTTGAGCTTCCTGTGCTTCCTCATCCCAAGGAAGGCATGAACGTGCCCTTTCCCAAGTGAAAATGTTGGGACACTGGATGTATTGGACCCTTGACACCATCCAGGCCCTGCTCCCCTCAACCTTTTCCCCCTCTGACCTTTCCAGAGCTGGAATTATCCACTAAAAAGAAGCCGAGACAGCTGCTGAAATCCCTGGAAGCCTACCTGAGCCGTGGCCTTCGGCCTCTCTCTTCTCCCTCCTCCCAGATCCACTTCACCAGCATCTGTGACCCGGGAGTGGAGCTGAAGGGAGATTCCTGACATGGAGTGGGATGCTGCATAGGGAATTTTGTTGGTGGATCAGCCTTTGGAGGGAGACACAGTGGTGTTCCCCCTGCTTTGGGGGCTCAGGAAGGGCTGGAAGAAGTCATGGAGCCAGGATTTTGCCTACTCTGGGTGGAACTCTCTGGAAGCAAAGGAGGAAGAGGTGGTGGAGCAGGAGATTCCATGAGCCACCCAGCTTGGCACTGGGATGGTCCCTCTCTTCATCCCAAATCCAGGGTCCCACCTGGGTCCTTCCCAGGTGGAGCTGCGGGGTTCCTGGATTCCATGCCAGCCGTGCCTGGAATGGGTAACCTCCACTTTGGGCTGTGGCAGATCCCCCGGGGTCACTGTGGGGTGTCAGCACCCAAGAAAGTTATTAAAGGGGGGACATGAGAGGTCTGGTGGAAAAGAGAGTTTTGGATTTGCCACTGGACTTTGTATCTGGGGGAAGGAAAGGTGAACTGGGGGTGCCCAGAGTCCACTTTGGGGTGAAAAAGGTGCTGTGGAGGAGAGAAATGAGGGGTGAGAGCTCCAGAGAGGAGGGGAAGGGTTATTCCCTCTGGAGCAGCTCAGGGCCAGTGCTTGGGAATGTCCTCTAAAAATGGGAAAAAACAGCCCCCAAAGCCCAAATCTGGAGAGAAATGAGGGGTTTGGAGGAGAGAAGTGGGAACTGGGAGGAGAATGGAGTGTTTTGGCCCCAGCCCCCCTGAAAGGGAAATGCTTCCTGGTGGCTAGGAATGCTCCTGGATGGAAAAAAAAAAAAAAATAAATGGAGAAGAATGAGCCTGGAGTTGGGATTTGCTCTCCCGACATTGAATTATTGTGGAAATTGAAGGGAGAATCCTTTTCAGGTGTTTTATCAGGTGTTTTGGGGGGAAAATGATGTGGGTTGGGGATGGGGTTGGTTGGGGGGATGCAGGAGGATGGGAGTACCAGGAAGGGGGGGAGAAGTGCAGGCGGGATGCAGGGACCAGGGAGGGATGAGGGGAAGAGGTGGAGGTGTCACCTGTTGGGGAGGTCGGGGGAGTCTTGCACCTGCGGGAACACATTTGGGAGTGGTATCTGGGATCTGGGATAAGGGAGGAATAGAAAAGACAAGAAAAAAAGAAAGGATGGTATAAAAGGAGAATAAAAGCAAAGGTACAAGAAAAAAGGAGGGCAAAAAACCAAGAAACAAATGAGACAAGGAAAAAAGGAGGAAGGAAAAGATGAGAAAAAAGACAAAAAGGAGGGAAAGAGGCCCCACCACCCTTTTCCTAGTTTGGTTTGGTGGTTTTTTTTGCCTTTGTTTTTTCCTTTGTTTTTGGGAGGTTTTTTTTTTTGGGGGGGGGGGGGGGTATTTTGGTGTGGGGTGGTTTTTTTGGTTTTTTTTTTGTTTTGTTTTTTTTTTTTTTTTTTTTGCTTGTTTTCCCCCTTTTCCCCTGGCATTCCCATCCCCTCCCTTATCGCAGCTCCCGGGTACCGCTCCCAGTCGTGGTCCCGGCGGTGCAAGGCCCCCTCCCCTCCGCAGGTGAATCGGGGCCTTTGTGGTGTTTCCAGGCCGCTGCAGCTCCCTGGGTTCCGAGGTGTGGGAGCGATAGGGCTGGGGACGCGGTGAGGCTGATGGCATCGCGGCTGGTGGCGGCTTGGGCCGAGGACAGGCTCCGGGGCGGACAGGGCCCAGGGCAAGGGACGGGAGCCCACGGCGGGGCTGGGGCTGACGTACGCAGCGGTGTTAGGGACCAGGGCCTCGGGGTGACGGGGATCCCCCCGCTGCCTGTGGGGCCGGGGAGCGGCGGGCCGGTTCCGGCCGGGCCGCCCGGGGGCGGAGCCGGCCGGGCCGGAGTGCGGGGTCTGCGGTGAGCGAGGCCGGGGTCGGGGGGCCGGGGGGCCGGGGGGAGGCCTGTGACCCCCGAGACTCCGCAGGGACGGTGGGGCTGCGCCCCCCGGGCCGAGGGGGCGGTGGGGCCGGTCTGAGGGTGACCCAAAGGCTCCGTGGGGGCTGTGGGGCCTGTGCGGGGGATGCTGCCCTCACGCCTCGGGCCTGGCGGGCTGGCGGGCCCATGTGGGGTGTGTTATCGCCCTCAAATCCTGTAGGGGATGCAGAGTGTGAAGGGTCAGTGTGGGCTGTGCTGCCCCCACCCCCCAAAAAAAACCATAATCCCCAATTCCATAGGAGCTGTGGGGTGTTACTCCCCCTTCCCAGGTTCCTCCAGGGGCACATATGGGATCCCTTTCCCTGCCCCTGTTCTGTGTGTCCCAAATCTCCTGTAATTCCCCTTTCCACCTGTTTGTGTCTCCAGGATTTTTCCCAGGACCTTCGAGCACCAGTTCTCCCCAGTTTGAGGGTGTCCCCCCAGCCATGACACCCCCCAGGGTATGTGACACCACAGGGACCCTCTGTGCCACCAGCCTGCCCCTCATGGGTCACCTCCAAATCCCCTCTTTTTCCTCCTTCTTCTTCTCTCCCCCAGCTACATTTTAAACCAAATTTGCTTTTTTTTCCCCTTCTTTTTTTTTAGGAAATAAAATTTCTTAACCCCACCTCTCAGAAAGGGAGGGGGGATCCCAATTTGAAGGCCAAAGTATTGGAATCCCAGTGTCTCAGGGTACCCCCTGACTCTGGAGGTGAGGGTGGAAAGGGCTGATGAGGGGGTCTCCCCAGATCCCACTGAGCCCCCTCAGGCCTATCTTTCCCAGCTGATCCCACTGGATCTGGGTTAATCCCACTGGATCTGTGTCTCTGAGGGAGAGAAAACCCAGTGCCCAATCCTGCCAGGGTGCTGATCCCCCAGAACCAAGTTGATTCCCCTACCTCCAGGCTGATCCAGGTCCACACAGTCATCAAAATGTGCCACCATCTTATCTCAGCTAAAATTCCTTTATTCCTTGCCATTATTGAAAACCCGTACATCACAGGTGGGTTTTGGGCTGTATCCACCCACACTTCACATTCCCAGACGCTCCTTCCCATTTTTCTTTCCTCCCTCAGATTCAAACATGGATCAGCCACTCGGGCCCAAAGCTGGAAGTTTTCATCCCATTCCTGGGCAAATACCACCGCCCAGTTTCGGGGCGCTGCTGCCAGACCTGCACCCCCAGGAGCTGGGTAGGAGAGTCTGGGATCCTGAATCCTGGGATGCCGAGGATCCGGACTAGCAGGGATTGATCCCGTTTTTCCTGCCAGGATGGATTCTATCCTGAGGATCTTGCTGCTCTTGGGTTCCGCGATGTCAGCCGTGTGAGGGAGACAGACACACGGTGAGGATGGATGAGCTCTGTGCAGAAAACACCTGGAAAACCACTTTGGCCCCCACATTTCACCAAAATGCCCATGGGAAATCCCTCTCCATCCTCCCTGGTTCTTCATTATTGCAAACCAAGCTCATTAATCAATTTTGGGAGGCTGGAAGTGGTGTCTCCGAGGGCTTGGGCTGTGCTTTAGAAATGGAATTGAGGATTGGGGGTCATGCCTTCATTTGTTTGAGCAAAAACAAATGGAATCTTGGTAGGAAGAATGTGGAGGTGGAGGGTTGTTCTTCTCTTTGGCTCTCAGGGAAAACAGCTACTTCCTCCTGGAAGGAAAAATACCAGGAAAGGCAAAATTGTGGTTATCCTCCCTTTTCCTCTGGGCAGGAGCTGCCACAGAGCCATTTCCAGCTATTTTCATTTTTGAGGTGCCAGATTGCTTTTGCTCCATTCCCCTTTAGGGAGGAATCCCTAGATTATCCGTTTTTTTGCCTTTTTTTTTTTTTTTCTTTTTTTTTTTTTTTTTTTTTTTCTTTTTTTCTTCCCAAATCAGATTATTATCCTCCATTCAGTTCCAAATGTTCCCAGTGTCAGCTTTGAAACACTTGGAAGAATCCATTCTTCCAAGATCACAGGGAATGCAGTTCCCTCTCCAGCCCTTCCTGCACACTCTGGGATGTCCCAAAGCTCCCTTCCAGCCTGCCCTCAGTGCAGATTTAGGGATAGGTTGGGAAATTCCTGTGATTTGGGAATCCCAGGTTTGAATCCCAGATTTCCTTCCTGCTGGGCAGCCTGAAACATCCATTCACCAGTGCCTCAACATTTCCAGCTGTGAAATGGGGAGAAATGTCCTGAATCTGGCAAAGAGGCCGTCTGGGGGGCTCTGATCCTGGTAGAAAAGCCCCCCCAGACATCCCACCAGGATGTCACTGTGTGTCCCCTCCAGGTTCCGGGGCTGGCTGGTCCGGAGGGTCTGTGGATTCCTTGCAGCCTGGGAATGGAAAATTCCAGCGGAGACCCCCAGGGAGCTCCTAGTGCGGATCTGCAGCAGCAGGAGGTGGGTGGGAGCTGCTGGGACCATCCCAGGATCATCCTCGCCCAGGAGGGGCCCAATCCTGGGGATCCTGTTTTGTCCCTGGATCCCAGGCCAGTGTCATCCTGGAATCCACCGAGGCTCTCTGGACCCCAACACGTGGATGCTGGGGTGCTCCCCCCTCCCATGCTCTCTCCGCAGGGTGCAGGATGCTACCTCTGGCCAGGACCCTAGATCCGGATGGGATGAGGGATCCCAGCGGTGCTGGAAGGAGGAGATCTGCCGGATCCTGGGGGAAATCCAGGCCCCGCTCTCCCCTCTGCTGCTGAGGTACAGATCTTTTGGGGAAATATTCTGGGATTCTCTGAGGGATGGATACAGATACTTTTGGAGATATTTTGGGATTTTGGCAGGATGCACGTGGATCCCTTGAGTGGTTTTCTGGGATCCTTTTGGGAGATGTGCTGGCATACTTTGGGGGATATTTTGGGATCCTTTGGGAGCTGCACACAGATCCTTTGGCTGGCTGCCCTTAGGGTCCTCTGTAGCTCCTGCGCCATTCCCCCAATTCTTTTTGAGGAGCTGGAGTGGCAAAATCCAAACCCTGCAGGAAGGAGGGAAGCAGAGAAAACTTTCCCTTTCCTTTTCCATTTCCCATCCCAGCACTGACAACTGGGAATCCAGGGCTGCATTGCTTGTCTGATCCAGTAGGAATAAAGAGTACTTTTGAGCCATTAAACGGAAGGTATTCCCAAGGGAATAAGACATTCCTAATGGAATAAGAGCATTTTGGGATCCCAAGATGGGACAGGAAGATGGAGGGAATGCAGGATTCTCAATGGCATCTCTGGTTGCCAGTGGAAAGGAGGATGTCTCATCACATGTAACCTTTCCCATGTGATAAAAGTGAGAATTTTGAGCAGGGGTGGGCTGGTGAAACTGAGGCAGGGAGAGTTTTGGGGGTTTGGGGAAGCTCCATCCATGGCAGAGTTTCTCATTCCCAGTTTTCCCACAGGCTGTGCCACTGGCTGCTCCCCAAGCTCTTGACGCGTCTGTTCCTGAGCGTGCAGCTGCACTGGGGGCAGCTGGAGATGGTGCTGCGAGCTGCCAGGACGGTACGGAGCCCCACCAGAGTCTGGCTGGGCTCTCTCAGCCCCTGGAACGCTGGGAATTCACCCCAGGATCCCTTGCTTGCAGCCTGAGGTGCCGCTGGTGTTCCTGTGCAGCCACCAGTCCCAGGTGGATGGGATGCTCCTGTCTTTTGTCCTCCTCTCCCAGGGGATCGGGCCGCCCAGGGTGACGGTGGGCGCCTGGCCCAGCCCTTTCCTCCGGTAAGGCAGCGCTGTGGGATGTTTCCAGAGGATCCAGGGGGATGCAGTCGTTGCCCACGGTGTCTTTCTCTCTCCAGATCTTTGCTCCAACGCCTGGGAGGGATTTTCCTGCCTTCAGGAATGGCACAGACATTGAGTGACCAGGATGAGGGGCTCACAGGGGCTGTGCTGGATGCGGTAGGTGCAGTTTGGGCTGAAAAATCTCTCTGGAGCGCTCGGGGAGGTGCTGGCAGCTCCCAGTACTCCCAGTCTTTCCCCAGTACATCCAGGAGGTGCTGAAGAGCCGCCAGCCCCTCATCCTCTTCCTGGAGGAGCCCCTGGCTTCCCTGCAGCTGGCAGACCCTGCCCGGTGCTGGCTGCTCCGCGTGCTTCGGGCGCTGCGGGATGGAGCTGTGCCCGACATCCTTGTCGTCCCAGTGGGAATTGCCTATGACATGGCTCCTGGCAGAGTGGAGCAGGATGGAGCGGTGAGAGGGGGTCAGGGGGATCACCAGTGTTCCCCCAAATCACTGGCACTGTCCCTGGGGATCAGTGTTCTCCAAAACCTCTAGGAAGCACTGTTCCCCTAAATCTCTGTGAAGATCCCTAGGGAGAAGCATCACCCCAGATCTCTGGGAGCATCTCTGGGGAGTGGCATCCCCCCATATCTGCCATTAATACCCCAATGCCATCTCTTGTCAGCCCCTCGGGATTGGCACGTGTCTCTGGGCAGCATTCCAGTCCCTGTGCTGGCACCGTGGATGTGCCCAGGTGGATTTCTCTCAGCCCTTCTCCTTACGGGTACGGCAGCTGTGGATCCCCCTGGATCCATCCCAGCACTGGGAGACTATTCCTGGGATGTTGGTGGGGTTTGAGGTATCTGGGGGGATTGAGTGAATCCATTCTGGGGAAATCTGTGCTCCTCCCAGCCCTGGGATCAAATGAGCTCATGGTGCTGAAGGCTGTGAGCACCCACAGGCTCCTACATCCTCATTCCCAGGAATTTGTGGACAACAACCTCGTTGGGCCCGTCCTCACAGGGAATCGTCCAGAGCAGCTGCTGCTTCCCGCCATCCTGGACAGGCGGTGAGGAGCTGAGCCTCGGGCAGTGTTTCCCCTTGAATCTCTGCTCCTGGCTTCTCTCCTCACCCCTCTCATCCTGACTTCCCAGCCCACTGGATGTTGGGAATGTGGGGACTTTGAGTCCCACTTTGGGGACTGAAGAGGAGATTTTGGTGATGGCGCTGGGACTGCACGCACTGAGTGGTGAGGGGGCCAGGGGGTCCCTACATCCCTTGGGATAGCATTCCCTGCTCTGGAATGGGGTGGAGGTTCATCCCCCCAGATAACAAATCCCTCTCTCCCACTGCAGATTCCAGTGCCTGCTCTGCCATCACAGCTGTGGGAATCACTGCGTCGCTGCTACTCTACAGGCACCAGGAGGTGGGATAAGTTTTCCATCTTTCCCTTTCCTCAGAACAGCATTCCCAGCAGGACTCCCCCCTCCCCATAAGGCAGCAATGCCCAGTGGGAATCACCCTCCTTTCCCTGGGAGCAGCGTTGCAGTAGGAATCACCCTGCTTTAACCGGGAGTAGTAGTCCTAATGGGACTCACCCTTTCTCAGAGCAGCATTCCCCGTGGGAATCACCCCCTCTTTCCCTCAGAGCAGCACTCCCAGCAGAATCCCCCTGTGTTCCGCCAGGTCGTGCTGCTGCCCCGGCTGATGTGGGATTTCTCGGCACTGCTGGAGCAGCTCCTGCTGCGGGGCCGGGCCGTGGGGTTCTCGGGGCAGCTGCGGGCGCTGGTGGGACACAGCCTGCGGCAGCTGCGGCCACCCCTGGCTCTGCGCCTGCTGGGGCCCCCCAGGGCTGCTCTGGGGCCCCCTGAGGCCTCGGCCCGGGCGCGGCTGGGGCGGCTGGCAGGGGGTGTCCGGCACCACCTGGCTGGGGAGGCCGTGGGCGGTGAGTGGGGTCAGCGGGGAGTGGGGACGGGGTGACACTGGTGGCACCAGGGAACAGGGATGCCGTGGGAATCGGTGACACCAGGGCTTAGAGGCACTGGAGGAATTGGTGACACCGGGAATAGGTGATGGCTTCAGTTTGGAGAACACCGGGGTATTGTTTATATTGTGGGGGTCAATGACATTGGGATTTGGGACACCAGGAATCGGTGATGCCAGGGAGATTGGTGATATTGGGGGATTCAGTGTCACCAGGTTAAGTGGCGCTGGGGAAATTGGGGATGCAGGGGATTATTGACACTGGGGAATGGGGATGGGGGGAATTGGGGATGGCAGAGGTCAGGGACACTTGGGGAGTTGGGGACACTAGGGATTGGGGATACTGGGGTATTTGGCGACTCTAGGACTGGTGACACCCCTGTCCCATCAGCCTGTGCCATCCGTGCCCTGCTGCTGGAGGTGCTGCCAATCCTGGGGCCGCCTTCCAGCCTCACCAGGATCGTGCTGAGCCGGGACGAGCTGCTTCGCAAGATCCTAGAGCTGCTGCAGCTGCTGCCTCCGACCCTGCTGGGGCTCCAGGTGGGGACACGGGGTGGCCTGTCATCCCCACCACTTCTGGGGCTCCAGGTGGCGACACGGGTGGCCTGTCACCCTTTTTCCTGTGTCCCCAGCCCTGCCAGCCCAGTGACTGCCACAGCCTGGACATCCTGGACAAGCTCATCCTTGGGGGGCTGCTGGAGGAGGAGGAGGTGGGTGACAGCCCAAGACCTCTCCTGGGTCACAGAGGCAGGGTGGCTTCAAGGTGAGGTGACACCCTGTTGTCCCCATAGCCAGAGAGTGAGCGTGGGGGTTGTGACGTGGGCCCCCGGCACTTCTTGCGGGGACATTCCTTTGGGTCCTTCACTGATGACAGCGACAGTGACAGCGAGCGTGGGGTCTCCAAGAAGTGCTACAAGGTACTGGGGGGTTCCCCCACTGCCCCCTGGGCTGGGGGGAGGGTGGTCTCCCCCAAATCTGGCTGTGTATCCCCCACAGCTCAGCGAGCCCCAGGGCTTCCCTGGATTCCTCCTCTTCCTCTGCCGCCTCCTGAGCCCCATTCTGCACACCTATGACCGGGCTGTGCAATTCCTGGAGCGACCCCCCTGGCCCCAGCCTGGTAGGACCCCCCCAAAGCAGGGGCCCCCTTGGGACTCCCTGGGGCCACTGAGGCATGGCTGCAGCCCCCAGGACGTGGGATCTGATGTCCCTCCCCATTGCAGAGGCAGACTATGTGGAGGCACTGCTGGAATTCCTGGCCGAGGATGAGGATGGTGAGTCAAGGTGGGGAGGTCTTGCTTTTAGGGGTCGGTGACCCCCAAGCCAGGCTAAGGGCTCTTGAGAGGTGGCATTTTGGGGGTTCCCTCGGGTTCTTTCTCCCCACAGGGTATCCCGACAGGAGCCTGGCCCTGAGCTCCCTGCAGAGTTTCAAGTACATAGGGGTAACAACAGCTCCTCCATCCCCCCCAACATTTTGCTGCCCCCTCTCTTCCCTCCTGACCTCCCTGTTCCCCCCAGGTGCTGGAGGAGCTGCGGACCCCCACTGGACCGCTTCTGCAGCTCTCCCAGCCTTTTCAGTCTGCTTCCAACCGGGAGAAGCTGGGAGCCTTTATCCATCAGTTCACCCAGCTGTAGCCCCCCAAGACCCAATAAACAGGGCACAATGACCCAATGGCTCATGGATTTATTGACCCTGTTGGGGGGAGGTGGGATCTAGGGCGTCTCTCCACCATCAGACCACCCGGTTGCAAATGGTGCCCAGCTCTTCAATCTCACACTGCACCTCATCACCACGCTGCAAGGGGGGACACAGTGGCATCTGTCCCTAGTGAGGTCCCCACTGTGTCCCCACTCATGCCCCAGCCCCACCTGAGCCCCCATTTCCCCTCACCTTAAGGAAAACGGGTGGTTTCCGAAAGACACCCACTCCTGCAGGGGTCCCTGTCAGCAGGATGTCTCCAGGGACCAGTGTCACAAACCTGGGGGCACATGAGGTGTTAGCCATGGCCCCCTGGGCTTTGGGAGTCTGTCGTTCCCCCCACCATTCCTACCGGGACACCCAGGCAACAAGGGTGGGCACCCCAAAGATGAGGTGGCGGGTGTTGCTGTCCTGCATCCGGTGCCCGTTGACGCTGGAGCGGATCCACAGGTTGTGGACATCTGTGGGAGGTGACATGGGGGACATGGGCACAGTGCCACTGTGACCCCACCTTGGGGAAAAACATGGGGTAATGGGGAACATGGGGCTGTGGTGGCACCAGTGGCAGCTGAGAAAGTCGCCATCCCATCTCTGTCTTGTCCCTGTTGTGTTCTCATCCCATCTGTGTCCTGTCCCCATCCCATCACTGTCCTGTTCTTGTCCCATCCCTATTCTGTGCCCATTCCATCCCTGTCCCACCTGCTACCGCCTCCCTGGTGACAATGGCTGGACCCAGGGGACAGAAGGTGTCGAAGGTTTTCCCCAGCAGCCACTGCCGCCCGTTTCGCCGCATCTGCCAGTCCCGGGCGCTCACGTCGTTGGCCACCGTGAAGCCCAGCACGTGCTCCAGTGCCGCCCCTTCCTGGGGACAGCAGGAACCTGCTTACAGGGGGACACTCCCACAGACCCCCCAAAGTGAGGCAGGGGCCGGGGCAGGGGGTACCTCAATGTTTCGCCCCCTCTTCCCAATGACGGCAGCCAACTCCACCTCCCAGTCCAGCTCCTGTGGGGACAGAAGGGAAGCTGGGAGGGCCATTCCCCTGGGGAGCTGTGGGGGTCAGTACCGGGGTACCCACGCTGGTGTCCTGGGGGTGCACGATGTCATCAAAGGGCCCAGTGATGGCGCTGGGGAACTTGCTGAAGATGAGCGGCTCCTTGGGGACCTTCACACCCTGCTCCTGACAGTGGTCATGGTAGTTGAGCCCCACACAGATCACCTTCTCGGGGTCCCCCACAGGTGCCAGCAGCTGTGCAGATACCCGGAGCACCCGGTGCTGCCCCGACTCCAGTGCTCTGTGGGGACAGATCCACCCTTGGGATCACCCACACTTTAGGGCACCCATTTCTCAGGGGACACACTTTTGAGGGGTCATTCAGAAGGGACAACTATAGTTTAGGTACTCTCCTTTTGGGGATCTCCACAGTTGAGGGGACCCACTTGTAGGGGTCAGCCACTCTTGGAGGTCACGCATCATTGGGGGTTACCCATGAGTTGGAGTGCCCACCTTTTTGGGGAGCCAGCTGTTGGGGGTAACCATAACCCACTCTGGGGTCATCCAAAGCAGCATGCAGATTTGGGTGGCCACTCCTGTGGGGATCCATGAGGATATCCCCCTTCGGGGTTCCCTCTCCTTTTGGAAGACCCACCGCTGGAGGGGAGCCGGCTTTTGCAGCACCCACCTTTAGGACCCACCCTTAGCCTCACCCACCTCTGGGCGAGCGCCAGCCCGCGGGGGCCCATCTCCAGGAATTTCCGCATCGATCGGGGCAGCTCCGGCTCCGCCGCGTTCAGATCCACCAGGTCCCCCCCAGGCGCCTCCTCCAGCCCGAGCCTGGGCGTCCCGCCCGCGGCCCCCCGGAACCGCACCAGCCGCAGCGCCGTGCGCATCCCCTGCGGCAGCGGAGCTCGGGATCCCGCCGGAGGGGCCCGGGACAGATCCGCCTCCAGATGAATCCCGGCACCCGGGGGATCCCTCCCCCCCATTCCACCTAGACCCGACCCCGACGGATCCCACGCAACCCCAGGGCTCGAGGGTCGCTCCCCCAAGCCCACAGCGTCGCGATCCCCAGAATCCCCCCAGTCTCAGGGGATGCCGTCCTGATCCCGCATGGCTGCGATCCCTGAGGACATTCCCCCCACCCCGATTCCGCTCAGCCCAATCGTAGGGATTCCCCATATCCTGCACAAACCCAGACCAGGGGGATTCCGCCACATTTTTCGCCCACTCAGTTCGATCCCAAGGAATCCCCCGATTCCGTGGGATTCTCCACCGACCCCACATTCCCCTCACCCCGAGTTCCGCACAGTCCCGATACCGCACAGCTCCGATCCCAGGGATCCCCAAATTTATCCCACACAGCCTCGATCCTGGGAATGCCCCCGATCCAAGGGGTGTCCCCCCCAGCCCCGACCCAGGGGATTCCCCCATTCCCAGGGACCTCCCCCCATCCCGGGGTCCCGGGGGTCTCACACACGGCTGTTCCCCCGCTCCGCTAGGGGGCGCTGCGGGCCCCGGCACCACCCACATCACGTGTCACCCCGCCTGCCAGGAGGTCTCCGCGCCGAGACCCCGCCTCCTTCAAGCCGCCCAATGGGAGCGTGAAGAGGGTGTGGCCAAACATCCAACGAGAGCCAATGAGAGGAGAGGGCTGAGGGGCGTAGCCACGGGAATGGGAACGGGATAGGGAGTGGGGCAGGCACAGAAGTTGGGACTGCTAGCCGGACGGGGGCTGGAAGAGGCACGGGGAATAGGACTGGGAGCGGAACAGGAGCTGGTCGAGGGGACTGGAACACAGGCAGGGACAGAGAGCAGGATAGGGACCGGGACACTGCGCGTCTCTCACGCCCCTTTTGACTTCGTTTCACCCCTAAATCGTCACTATTTGGTTTATTTATAAAATCCGCCCCTCTCCGCGCTCTTGGGAGAAGGTGTTTCATGGTGGGTCCCCTGAGTGTTGGGAGGAGGAAGGACTGTGTGCTTTTGGTTAGTGTCTGGGGGCTGCATTTCATGGTTGCGACATGGAGACCCCCACCCAGAGGGCCCCCACATCCCGGGGGTCCCTGCCCTGGGGGATGCCATCTCCGAGGGTCCTCATGCCCCAGGCAGTCCCCATGTCCCGGGGGCCCCCACCCCAGGGGACCCTGGGGTCGGGTTTGTGCTGTGTCAGGTCCCTGCACCGCCGAGGGGGGGAGTCGGTGTAGAGGGGAGGCTCAGCCCCCCAAAATGGGTCTGTCTGGCAGGTGGCGGCACCGTGCCCAGGGGGCTCTGGTGGACACGTCATCCTTGTCCTGTCCCATCTCCAGGATCCACATGCTGGATTTCTCCTGACTCTGAACTTCTTGTTTGTCTGAAATAGTAAAAAAATCTCCGGGGCGGGACAGGGTTTAGAGCACGTTGTGGAAGATCTGCATGGAGCTCATGATGTCGTTGTCCTGGGAAGGAGAGACCAGAGACCCCGTGTCCCCCTCCTCCCACTTCCCTCCTCCCAGCTCTCCTTGTCACCCTTTCACCATCTCCCTTGTCTTCCCCTCATCCTGTCCCCATCTCCTGTCCCCACCCCCTGTACCCTGCATCCCACACTTCCCATCACAATCCTGCTCTCTGCCCCGCATCCCTCTCCCAGCTCTGACTCCTGTGCCTCTCCTCCCGTCCCTCCTCTCCTGTCCCACTCCCATCCCTCCCGGGGTGACCCTTTTGTCCTTCTCTCTCCTGATGTCCGCAGCACGTCATTGTGGGATAGAACAAGGAGGAGGAGGAGGATGGTGCACCACAGAGCCCCTCACCTCCTGGCACGTGGCCAGGAACTCCTCGAAGGTCACCACGCCGTCCCTGTTCCTGTCCATCTTCTGCAAGGGAGTGGCCAGGGCTCAGCGGGGCCACCCCTGGCCGCAGAGCGGCCCCACGAGGTGACAGTGGGGGCAGCCTCACCTGGAAGAACAGCTCCACGTGCTGGGCCGGCACGCTGGTCCCCAGGGCGGGCTCAGTGCAGCGGCCCATCATGGCATAGATGGATTTCATGATCTCCAGCATGTCCTAGGGGACACAGGGCGCTGGCAGGACCCCGTCTGGGTGTCCCCATGCCACCAGCCCCCCAGTGTTCCCCACTGTCACCTCCTTGGTGACACAGCCGTCCTTATTCACGTCGTAGAGGTCAAACGTCCACTTCAGCTTCTGCTGCTCCGTCCCCCGCAGCAGCACCGAGAGCCCCACTGCGAAATCCTGACAGAGGGGTCCTGGCCATGAGCGGGGCGGGACCCTCACCCCTGCCCCTCCCTGCTGCTGCCACATCGATCCCTGGGCGCCCGAGGGATTTCATTCCCTATTGATCCTGTTATTTTTACCCCCCACTGCCGCAGCGCCCGGTGCGCCCGGCACCCGCGAGGGAGAGTTGGCCACAGCCTGGGAGGGGGAAGAGGAGGGGGAAGATGTGATGAATCACGGTGCTGGCACAGCCATTCCCACCAGGAATTCCCACCTGGAAGCAGAGAGCCCCGTTGCGGTCGGCGTCGAAGGCGTCGAACAAGAAGTGGGCATAGGAGCTGGCGTCTGCAGGGGAAGGGGGACGGTGACTCCCCCGGGACTGGGATCAGGAGTTTTTCTGGATGGGCCCCCCCAGACCCTCCTGCTGGGTTTGGGCACTCCCGACTCACCGCCTTGAGGGAAGAACCGCGAGTAGATGAGTGTGAAGGTTTCCTCATCCACAAGGCCACTGGGACATTCCTGGGAAGGGGGGCGGTGCCAGTGACCCCAAAGAAAAGCAGGGACCAATGGATTTGGGGGGTCGGGGCAACGAACCCCCATACTCACGTTCTTGAAGCCACGGTAGAGGGATTGAAGCTCCGTCTTGGTGAACTTGGTCCGAGCCAGCAGCTGTTCCAGCTCCTCGGGTTGGTGCCGGATTGTCGGGAGCTCCACGTCGGCATCACCACTGTCTGCCAGGAGAGACCCCCGGGCAAGGATCCCCCTTAAGAACACCCCCTCCACTCCTAAACCCACCCCCATCCCCCTAAAACTACTGCTCAGCTCCTCAGCAGACCCCGAATCTCCCTCAGGACCCTGGAACACCACAGGTGTTGCATCCCAAGGGGTTTCCCACATTCCCAAGGCACCGAACATTCCTCAGCTGCCTCTTTGCCACTGCTGCTCCAGCCCGGCCCAGCAGAAGGTAATTAATAAATGATGGTTCATTAATAATTTCAGCCTGGGAAGCCCCTGTGGGGCCGCTCAGCACAGAGGGGTGTCAGCAATTTTGGGATGGGGTTCGGAGCCTGTAAAATTCCCAGGCACTGTCAGAGGGGGGTGAACCCCCAGCTCCTGCTGTGAGGGGTCTCAGAGGACTCGGGGGTCCCTGATGTCCCAACACAGGCAGTACTGGGGGACAGTGGGGGAGTGGGGGACCTCTGAGGGGAGGTTCAAGGGCTGATGCAGGACTTGGGTCTCCCTGTGTCCCACCTCAGGAGGTTTTGGGGGTCACTGTGGAGTCGAGGCTCCCCCAGCACCCCACCTCGGGGGGCTTGTTGGGGGTCAGCACCAGCTCCGAGCCCTCTTGGCCCACCTTGGGAAGGTTTGGGGGTTACTGGGGGTCCCCATTATCTGCTCCTGGGAGTTAACAGGGCATGGGAACCCTGGGAGGAGCGGGAAATCTCTGGGGTGAGGGTGCCCACCCTCCCAGGTTTTTGGGGGGCCGCTGGCAGCACAGCCCCTTGGGGAAAGTTGGAGCATGGCTGGGCCATGACACTGCTGGGGAGGGGTTGGGGGCCCTGCCCGCTCACCCCCACAGTCCCAAAACCTCAGCCATCACCCCAAACCCTCCTGAGGAGGAACCCCAAAACCAGCCAGTTCTACTCCACAGGGACCAATTAGAGGCCAACAGATCATTAGGGAGGAGGGACAGGGACACCCCGAGATGGGGGGGGGGGGTGAGAATTAATTTAATTAAATAATTAGGATTAATTAAGGTTAAGGGAGGGGTACCTTCTACAGAGATGGGCTCCAAGATGCCGAACTGCTTGAGGACAGCAATGAAGAGGAGGATGACAACGGCCACGGCGCACAGCTCCATGCCCTGGATGCCCATGGCCCCTGGGGGGGGATTGGGGGCTCCCCCCCCAAAGCCTGCGGGGGTGCGGGCGCTGGGTGCTGTGGGAGCGCGGGGCGGGTACTGCGCCTGCCGCCCGCCCGTGTCCGGCTGTCCTGCCCTCCTCCTCCTCCTCCTCCTCCTCCCTTGGCACGCGCCCACCCCCTGCCCCCCCCCCCCCCCCCGTCCGCCCCGGCGTTGCTTTCCCATATTTTATTTTCAGTTTCCCAAAGAAAGTTGGGGGTTGGGTGGGCAGGGGCGCTACCCTCGCTCCTCGCAGCACCCGTGGATGCTGGGTTCACAACCGGGGGCATCAAACCAGAGTGGGCCTCAAAATTAGGTGAAAAAAAGGTTGCTTTGCCCCCCCACGTCCGGTGGGATCGATGGGATCAATAGGGATGAGTAAGCAGCGAGGGGAGGGGAAACTGAGGCAGAGAAGGCGGGGGGACTGTCCCTGTTCCGCCAGAGCTGTCCCCACCCCCTCTGTGGGTGTCCCATAGTCCTGAGGACGCTGGCCCTGTTCTCCGAGGACCGTCCCTGTCCCCCCGGGGCTGTCCCTGTGCCGCTAGTAGTGTCATCTTCCCCCGTGGCCATCTGCAGCCATTGCCACAGGGATGTCACTCCGCAGTGTCCTGGGCTGGTCTTGTCCCCAGGTCCGCAGGGACACTGGCCCTGTACCCCCGGGGTGTCATGTCCCCAAGGCCCCAGAGTAATCTGTCTCCATCCCTCAGGAGGTTTCATCGTCCCCATCATTCCAGGGGTGTCCCATCCTGATGATCCCAGGGACATCATCCCTGTCCCCCATGCGGTGTCCCTGTCACCTCCAGGGTATCCCCGGCTCCCCCCCAGTCCCAAGGTGTTTCATCCCCACGGCCCCTAGGGACGTTGTCCCTGCCCCCCTGGGGGCTGTCCCCGTTGTCCCGGGGGCTGCGCTGTTTCCATCGGCCCCGGGATATTGTCCCTGTTCCCCCAGGAGTGCTCCACTGTCCCCAGGGTAATTCCATACCCAGGCCTCGGGGGACATTGTCGCCCTTGAGCCCCAAGGGCTGTCCCTATCCCGTCAGGGGTGTCCCTGTTCCCACGGGGATCCCATCTCCCATCCAAAATCTCAGCCTCGCCCTCCCCGCCCACCGTGACCACCGGGCCCGCAGTGGGGGCGGGGCCAGAACGGGGGCGGGACTCTCGTTTGTGGGCGTGGTAAAGGGGGCGGAGCTCCGACCAGCGGCGCGCGGTTCCATCGCTCGGCCCCACCGCCCCGCCCAGCGTCACTTCCGCTTCCGCCCGTGCCGGAAGTGCCGCCACTCTCGCCGCCATGGCCTCAAGGTTACTGCGGGTGAGCGTGGCCCTGCGGCTCTTGCCTGCGGCTTCTGCTCGCGCCGTGCCCGCCCGCCACCTCGGCGTGCCCGGTGAGCCAGGACCGGGGAAGCGGGGAAACGGGGAGGGAGCAGGGGAGGAACGAGCGGGACCGGGGGGGGATTGGGGCGGGGTGTCTGCACCCCCAGTGTGACGGCGCCCCACAGGGAACCTGGCCAGCGATGAGGAACAGGCGACCGGGATGGAGCGGAAGGTGATGGAGGCCGTGAACAAGGGTTTGGTGAGTGCCGGGGGTTGGGGAACCTCGGGAGCATCTGAGGGGTAAGGGCTGAGAAGAGCTGGGGATCCCAGAGGGTTTGGGGAGTGCTCGGGTGGTGGCGGCGTTTTCTGGGAGGGAGTGTTTCAGAGTTTTGGTGTCCTTGGAGGGTTGCAGAGTCTAAGGTAGGAGAGTTCTTTGGAGGGTCTGAGGGTCTCAGAGTTGGAGGAATCTCAGGCACAGGGTGTCTTGGGGGTGGAACTGGGCACCGCCAGGGTGGGGTGGTCAGTTTGGGGTTTTCGGGGACAGGCTGCCCTTAGGGGCGGTTGTGGGTCTGAGGCACGGAGCGGCAGGTTGGGATTCTGGGGCGCTCACAGTCCGGGGGTGTCCCCGCTCACCCCTTGCCCATAGGATCCGTACAGCATGTTCCGGCCCAAGCGCTACGCGGGCACCAAGGAGGACCCGAACCTCGTCCCCTCCATCACCAACAAGCGCATTGTGGGCTGCGTCTGTAAGTGCCCCACATCCCTGTCTGTGTGTCTTTCCTGCCCGTGTCCTTATGTCCATCCCCATGTCCATGTGTCTGTCCTTTTCCTGTCAGTGTGTCCTTTCCCGTGTCTGTCCTGTCCACGTGTCCATCCTTGCATCCATGTCTGTTCTATCCTGTCCATGTGTCCATCCTTGCATCCATGCCTGTTCGTGGTGTTCACGTGTCCATTCCTGTCCCTTGTACATTTGTCCATCCCCCATCCATCCCCTTCTGTCCTTGAGCTCTGTCCCACACTGTCCATGTCCACTGTTCCTCGCCCCCATGCCTGTCCCTCCCTGTCCTGCGCTGTCCCTGTCCCATGCTGTCCCTGTCCCCCCAGGTGAGGAGGACAACAGCTACGTGGTTTGGTTCTGGCTGCACAAGGGCGAGGCCCAGCGCTGCCCCTCCTGCGGTGCCCACTACAAACTGATCCCCCATGAGCTGCCCCACTGAGGGGGGCTGTGGGACCCTCCACCATCACCTCCCCAGGATCCCGGGACCTTGTTGAACCCCCCTGAATCACCCCAGATAAAGAGGTTGTGTGGAGAGCCTGACTATGTCTGTGCTGGGGGGGCCGTGGGGCAGGGGCATCAGGCCATGGGGGTGTCACTGTGAGTGGGGAGGGGACATGGGGGTCTGAGGGGGATGCCATGGCCTAGGAGCAGTATTTGAGGTGGGGGGGATCCCATTTCATTGTCCCTCTGCCCTGGGTCCAGCTGCAGGGGGGAAAGCCTAGTGGGTCCTGTTGCTGCTTTGTCCCCTGTGGGCTTCATTGCCCAGCCTGTGGGATGTCCCACCTCAAAAGAAGCCCCTGAGCACTGAGGGGGGTTGGGTTGGTCCCACAACCTCTTGGACAGATCACAGCCCTCCAGACACACAAAGTTGCCTCCCAGATCCCCCCTGGGGACCTTTTTGTCTCCTTGGACATATACTTGCCTCTCCTGTGGGTGATGCCTCTGTAGGCAGGAATCTCCTCCTGGAGGGTCCCAGGGTGCCAATCCTGCCAGGCACCTGTGGCTCCATCTTCCTCTGAGGGGACTTGGAAGGCCCCACGAGATGCCAAGAGATCCACATGAGACCTCAGGAGATGCCTGAAGGTTCTGAGGAGATCCAGGGAAGTCCCTGTTGGTTCCCATAAGATCCCCAGAGACCCTGCATGGTCCCAGGGTGTCCCTTAGAGGCTGACACATCCCTGACTTGAGGAGTCCCCGCAGACAGGTCATCCCATATTGGGGGGGAGGGGAATGTGGGTTCTGCCCTCCAGGCCCTGCTGAGGGGTCTGGGTGGGCTCAGGGAGCACCTGGAGGTTGCCCATCCGAAGGGTGGCCCCAAGTGCTACTGACTAGCCATGATGTCATCGATGATGTCATGGTAACTGGCCATGACGTCATGCATCATTGGCTGGAAGGGGTGGAGCTGTGAGCGTCATTGGCCAATGGGGGCTGTGGTAACAGTGAGTGGCAGCTGGGGGGTGGGGCTTTGTACCTCACGGACCAATGGGGCCTGCGGGAGGCTGTGAATGACAGCAGGGAAGGGCGGGAATAGGCAGTCAACGAAGAGAGCGCCGGGAAAGAAGGGGCGTGGCTTCCGGGACCAATAGGAGCCCGAGACTGACAGCCGGGGGGCGGGGTTCTGCCGCAGTAGATCGCCTGCGAGGGAAAAGGAGAGGGGGCTGCGGAGCAGGGGGCGGAGCACTGGGTCTCATTGACCAATAGGAGCCAGCTGTGGCCGTGACTGACAGCCCGGCAGCAGAGTTCTGCGCGCAATGGAGAATGTTGCCGGGAGGGGCCTGGGCCCAGTGACCAATGGGAGGCGAGGCAATGGTGACTGACACCTGGGGGCTGGACTCGGATAGCTGGAATTGGAGAGGAGGGGGCTGCGGGGCGGGGCCTGGTGGGGGCGGAGCTTCGCCGGGGGCGCGCGGGGACGCGGCGGGCGGGGCCCCCGGCGCACGTGACGGCGGCGGTGCGGCGGTGACGTCAGCGGTGTCGCAGCGGGGCCGGAAGCGGGCGGCGCGCGGGGCGGGCGGACAAGATGGCGGACGGGGACAGCGGCAGCGAGCGCGGCGGCGGCGGCGGGTTCGGGACCGCCCGCGGCGGGGCGGGGGGGGCCGGCCCGGCCGCGGGGCCCGGCGGCGGCGGCGCGGTCGGGCCCGAGCAGGAGACGCAGGAGCTGGCGTCTAAGCGGCTGGACATCCAGAACAAGCGCTTCTACCTGGACGTGAAGCAGAACGCCAAGGGCCGCTTCCTCAAGATCGCCGAGGTGGGCGCGGGCGGCTCCAAGAGCCGCCTCACGCTCTCCATGGCCGTGGCCGCCGAGTTCCGCGACTACCTGGGCGACTTCATCGAGCACTACGCGCAGCTGGGCCCGTCCAGCCCCGAGCAGCTGGCCCAGGCCGCGGGGCCGCCGGGCGAGGACGGCGCCGGGCCCCGCCGCGCCCTCAAGAGCGAGTTCCTGGTGCGGGAGAACCGCAAGTACTACCTGGACCTGAAGGAAAACCAGCGGGGGCGCTTCCTGCGCATCCGCCAGACCGTGAACCGCGGCCCCGGCGGCCCGGGGGGGTTCGCGGGAGGCCCCCCCGGGCTGCAGAGCGGCCAGACCATCGCGTTGCCCGCCCAGGGCCTCATCGAGTTCCGCGACGCCCTGGCCAAGCTCATCGACGATTACGGGGGCGAGGAGGACGAGCTGGGCGGCCCCGGCGGCGGCGGCCCGGGCGGCGGAGGGCTCTACGGGGAGCTGCCCGAGGGCACGTCCATCACCGTGGACTCCAAGCGCTTCTTCTTCGACGTGGGCTGCAACAAGTACGGGGTGTTTCTGCGGGTCAGTGAGGTGAAGCCGTCCTACCGCAACGCCATCACCGTCCCCTACAAGGCCTGGGCCAAGTTCGGCGGCGCCTTCTGCCGCTACGCCGAGGAGATGCGCGACATCCAGGAGCGCCAGCGGGACAAGCTCTACGACCGGCGCGCCGGCCCGCCGGGACCCGGCAGCGGCAGCGGCGCCGGTGACGATTCCGACGGCGACGACGTGGACGACGACTGAGCCGATCCCCCCAGCCCTCGACCCCTACGCCGGCCCCCCACCACCCTCCCCGAGCCCCGGGGCGAAGGGGTCCCCAATCCCCCTTCCCAGTGACGGGGCAAAGGGGTCCCCCGACCCCCCCCCCCCACAGCGATGGGGCAAAGGGGTCCCTGAGCCCCCCTATACCCCTCCCAGCGACGGGATGAAGGGGACCCCAAACCCCCCAAGTCCCCGCTCCCAGCAACGGGACAAAGGGGTCCCCGAGCCTCCTACAGCAGCGGTGGGGCGCGGGGGTCCCCGAGCCCCCCGAGCCCCCCCCTCCTGCCGCCACCGGAGAGCGAGAAACCGGCCCAACCGTGCTGCCGCCCGCGGTCCCCCCGCCCCCTCCCCTGATCCCATCATGGGACCCCCGGCCCCCAGGACTCGCTGCTTTGGGGGGGACGGGGGGTCGCCCGCAGACCCCTCCCGATGCCCCCCCATCAAAACCAGCACCCGAGGGCCCTGGAGCCGAGCGGCAGCGCCGGGGTTGGGGGGCAGCAGAGGCACCTTGGACCAACGGCCGTTCCCTCGGCTTGTGATTTTTCCTTCTTTTTTTTTTTCTTTTTTTTTTTCTTTTTTTTTTTTTTTTTTTTTTTCTCTTTCCACGTTTGTTGTTTTTTTGGTTTATTGGGTTTTTTTTTTTTGGGATGCAAACTCCGGGCGCCCGAACTGGAACCAGCCCCGAGCTGGCGGGTCCCTGACAATTAGGAAAGATTTCCTCAGTTTTGCCGATTTCTGACCGTTTCCCCCCCCTCCCCGTTTCCCGCCGGGAAGGGGGAGGCGCCGGCACAAAGCACAAGGAAAAACTCGACGGGGTGAACCATCTTCCCCTTCTCTCCAAATAAGGCGCCTCCGGCCCCGTTTCACCAGGACCCGCCGGAATCCGCCCCTTGGCTTCACCCAAATTGGATTTTCCGGCCCCAAATCTGTGGC
Organism: Chamaea fasciata; assembly: GCF_029207755.1. NCBI lineage: Eukaryota > Metazoa > Chordata > Aves > Passeriformes > Sylviidae > Chamaea > Chamaea fasciata. The sequence goes on along the minus strand of NW_027094115.1, from coordinate 1,216,085 downwards.
CACGCCCGGCCCCGGCACCTTGGGGGTGGATTTTGGAGGTTTATTGTTATTTTTTGCCTCCTTTTGTCTTTTTTTTTTGCCCCCCTGGGCCTGGCCCTGGCACTGCCTGGTCCCTGCAGCCACCTCTTATTAAACAAATTTTTCCACTCTCAAATAGTCTTTTTTTTTTTTAAATTCTTTTTCACTCCCTCAGCTCAGTCCTGCCCTTTCCAGAATTCCGGTTTTTCACCCTGTTTTCCCATAACTCTGAACTCCATCGCTCTCATTCCAAAGTTTTGCCTCTTCTTCTCCTACAGTTTCACCACTTCTAGGACTTTTCTTTTTTTTTTTTTTTTTTTTTTTTTTCCTTTTAATCCATTTTTGGGAGCCCAATCAGCTGCTTCCTTAATTTATTACCATGGATCCAGCATCTCCCTCTCTTCATATTTATTGGGAAGTGAGGAACAACCACAGACCCCTGGGGAAGCCCCCACACTGCAGGGACGCCGCTGTCCATCCGTCCAGCCCCCGGCCCCATCCCGCTGCTCCCACTGCTCCGGCTGCCGTCGCTCTTTTTAAAGGGATTTTTAAAGCGAATTTCTTCTGTTTATCCCATTTTTAAGCCTTCTCCGTCGCAAAGGACCTGGATCCCTCACTCACTCACATGGGAGCAATAGTCTTTCCTCGATGGCCGATGTGTCTGTACTGTATTTTGTACCCTCAGGCAGCTCTTTCCGGTGAATTCCTGCTGTATCCACCCATCCTCCTAGTCCTGTGTTCTTTGCCACGGAGAAAAACCATAAACCACGACGGCGATGACGGATTTGGGGGAAAAATGCTCCCAGCTCCGTGGGACTCACCGGCGTCCAGCCGCAGGACCTCTCCTTTTATTTTTGAAGAGGATGAGATATATATATATATATATATATATATATATAAATATATATATATATATTCCTTTGGGTTTCTTTCTTTTGGCTGAATTGCGGTGATTTAGCCTTATTTACTCTGGGAGAGCGGCAGAATCGCTGCCAGCCCAGCCCAGCTCTGGGAGCTGGCTAGAAATACATGGAAGAGGGAAAAAAAAAAAAAAAAGGCAAAACCACCAAAATCCAGTAATATACCCAAAAAAGCTCCCGGCATTGGCTCAAGGAGCCTTTCCTGGCCAGGGAAGCGCTGGATCCTGGACACAACCTCCCACAGCTCCATTTGGGTGGGAAGAGCAGAGCACGTCAGGGGACGACAGCAGAAAAAAACAGCCAAAATGAGATAAAACAGGGAGAAAAGGGGATTTGAGGTGCCAGCTGGAGCAAGGGGAGCAGCCATGGGGGCTGCCATGGGAGAGGGGATCTTGGGGGGCAGCATATTTTTTTTTTCTCTTGGAGCCCCCCAGGAGCCATTGGGTGTTTCCCAGAAAAGCGGGACAACGCCAGCATCTCCCCTGAACCCCCTTCCCATCTCTGTGTGTATAGACATGGCTGTGTGTACATAGCTCAGATTCGTTTGAGTTTTGGGTTGAATTCTGTAGAAAATGGGCAAATTGCTTTTTTTTTATTATTTTTAAACCACAAATAGGGGGAAAAATATCCCAAATTCCTGGTACTTCCAGCTTTGCTGCCTCAGGGGCTGATGGAGAACGCGATGATGGCTGTACAGACAGGATATTGGAAGTCTTGTACAATGCCCTAAAACCCAGTGGAATATACCCCAAATGGCTGGGTCTGGAGCGGGTGGTGCTTCCAGGGCAAGTTCTAACAGCTTCAATTATTTTTGCCCTAAAAAATACGGAAGAAAATTCAGATTCTCCTGCCTTGTTTCCAGGCAATTTGGGGGCAGTGGGGGATGGTTTGAGGGGGCCATGCCAGTGGTGGCTCCTCGTGTTGCTGACAAAACCAAGCCAACCCCTCGCTGGTCTCGTAAAAAAGCAAAAAGTGGAAAAAAAAAATCTCAAAAAACCTGGAAAAGATTAAAAAAAAGCAGCTATGGGAACACTGGGGGTATGCAGGGTGGTGCACCATGGAGCTCAGCAGGTATTCCCAGTGGGAAATCCCAGCTGGCTCTGTGGATGCTCCCAGATGTTCCTGCAGGGCAAGGCCTGGCCACGGGTGGCATCACCCTCCTCATCCTCACGGAGCCGGTAGAGCCAGCAGAGCCAAGCCATGCAGAACCGGGATTGGGTGTTGGCGGGAGAACCCAGATCCAGGCGGGACAGCTGGGAAGGAGCACAGCGTGGCCTGGAGCCCCCGGGGTCCAGCCCCACAACAGAACCCCAGGGGGTTCTGGCCTCGGAGCAGTGGCTGAGAGCGGGTTCAGCACGGGTGGCTCACCAGGCCCCAGCACACGGGTCAGCCCAGCCAGGAGGCTGGGACAGCATCAGTGGGGAGAGCACTGGATCCTCCTCCAAGAGCCAGGCACTCCCAGAGATGGATTCTCTGACAGCTGGGTCCTCCAAGAATTTTATCTTCCGAAAGCTGGATCCTCTGAGTGCCCGATCCTCCTTCAAGAGTTGGATTCTTCAAGAATTGGATCCTCCAAGAGCTGGATCCTCTGAGCACCAGATCCTTCTCTGAGTGCTAGATCCTCCTCCAGGAGCCAGATCCTCCAAGTTGGATCCTCTTGAGAGCTGGATCCTCCAAGAGTTGGATCCTCCAAACACTGGACCCTCCTCTTTGAGCTGGGTTCTTCTCCAAGCAGCAGGTCCTCCTCAGAGAGTTGGATCCTCTGAGAACCGGATCCTATGAATGTTGGATCCTCCTCCAAGCACCAGATCCTCCTCAGAGCAGCAGACCCCGGGAGCGCCACCTCCCTCCCTGAGCGCTCACCCTGATGTCCCTTTGCCGAAAAGAGAAAAAAAAAATAAAGTTTTATTCCTGTTATTTTTTTAATGAAAGAAAAACAAAAACTAAAGCAAACCTGCACTTTAGGCAGCTGGGGGGGCCGGGGCCCCCGTGTCCCTTCCCTGCGGCCGGCGGGGCGGCTCCAGGGGCCGGAGGCAGGTCCTGGGTGTTACCACTAGCGCAGATGAGGCCAACGCGACGAACTCCTCCTGCTCCGAGCACTCCTGACGTAGCAGATTTTTGCAAATGGAGTTTTACAGTCTATATTTAAAGAATTGTATGTTTGTAACAAATAAAGTATGCGGAAAAGTGAATGAAAACCAGCCTGGGCCCGACTTGCTTCTTGGGGGTGCTGTGGGGGGCCCCGGAGCCTGGAGCTGGTGCCACCATTGTGGTGAGGGGTGGGGTGGTCACCCTGTGGCATTACAGGGATATGCAGGATGTCGTGAAGGCGTCAGGGACACAAACAGGGAATGTGGGGTCCCCCCACCTTGTCCTGAGGGGGTCTCTTGACTCAGGGGGGTTGGGCGGTGTGAGGTACCAGCACGGTGGGGAGGGAGAAGGTTTGGTGTGGCTTAGGCATTTCGTGTCACACGTCAGGCTGGTGCGTGCACGGGTGTAATCTGTGTGTGGGTGTGTGTAAAGTGTGCGTGAGGTGTGTGTGTCATCACACTGCTGCCTGGTGTGTGTAAGGTGTGTGTAAAATGAGTATAAGGCACTTGTGCTATCACATGGCTTCCTGTTGTGGGTGTGTGTGTTAAGTGTGTACAAGGTGTGTGCCGTCACATGGCTGCCTGCTGCGTGTGGGTGTAAGGCTGGGAGGGTTTGGCATGGCACGTGCGTGGTGTGTGTGCCATGGCTCAGGCAGGTGCATGCACAGGTGTGCGTGCACAGATGTGAAAGGGTTGTGAGCCACGCGCACGACTGCGCGGTGTGTGTCAGGCGTGTGTGCCATCACACGGCTGTGCCACACGTGCAGGTGTGTGTATTGAGCAATACACAAGCACGGTGCCGTGCCCAGGGCTGCGTGCCGTGTCCCCGCTGTGCCCGTGTCGTGTCCCCACCGGCGGTGCCGCAACCCCCGCCTCCCGCGCTGCGGCTCCCTGCGGGCTCGGGCTCATCTGAGGACACGCGGGGACCCGCCTGCGCATGAGCCGCCGCCGCCGTCACAGTCATTACTGTCATCGCCACCGGGGCCTGGTTCGACCCCCGAGCCCCCGGCCCGCATATCCCCGGGGCCGGGGGGAGCGGCTCCTCCGGCCCCATCGCACCCCGCAGCTGCTCCGGCCCCCCGCGCCTGCACCCGAGGGTCGGGGGAGCTGGGGACAGCTGGAGAGGCCCCGGGGACAGCCGGGGGGCCCCTGGATGGAGCCCGGGGGGGCCCAGCCCGCGGCAGTTGCTGCCTGGGGTGCCGGGAGCAGCTGCAGGATGAGGGGCTGGGGGCACCCTGAGCCTCCCCGACAGCTGCAGCGAGGGGCGGGGGATGCGCGGCGCGCCCCAGGCCCTGCCCGGTGCTGGGAGGAAACTGCCGGGGCAGGGCGGACACCCCGGGGATAACAGTGACAATGACAGACGCCTTCGTCGTCATCCTCCTCGCCCTCCGGCTCCTCCCAGCCCGTACCTCGGCCACGGAGCAGCCGGGGCAGGGAGGGGGCCTGGGGGCCGCCTTGAGCCCCCCGGCAGCTGCAGCGAGGGGCGCGGGCTGCGCGGCGCACCTCGCCCCCGCCCAGTGCAGGGACACCGGCACCGAGGCCGGGACAGCCGGGAGGACCCGAAAGAGGCGCCTCCCGCCCCCAGCCCCGATCTCAGCCCGGACCAGGGCGGGCGTGGGTCTGGGACGCCCTGAGCCCCCCAGCAGTGCGGCGAGGGGCGGGGAGCGTGCGCTGCCCTCCACCCCGCCCGCCGCTGGAGGGAAACTGAGGCGCAGCCGGCAGGACGCCCGCTGGCCGTGGGGACAGTGACGGCGCCGGGTGCAGCCGGGCTGAGGGGGCCGGACTCCGGCCCCAGCCCGGGTAGGACTGCGCTGCGCGGGGCCCACCAGTTCCGAAGGCACTGTCCCGTCACCGACCCTCGCTCGGGAATCCCCAGTTCCGTTTATAAACTCAGCTAGTCGCACAGATTCCATTTGAGGCTGAAAAGGGCCCGTCATGAGAAACTGAGTTTTTATTTACTGTGACACGTTTGTTCGGAAAAGGGGCCTTTTCCCCCCAACAGTGCCGTGGATTTTGGGGCTTTTTGGGCACACTTGATCCCTGCCGTAACCACTGACAGTTCCTTCGGCCTCTCAGGGTCCGCGCCAGCCCCCAGTCCGGTCCGGGGGCTGCGGGGTCCACGTAACCTCACTACCGCTGCCCTTTTCACTCATCTTACGGGACAGCGCCAGTTATTTCTATACTGCCCCAAAGAAACACAGGGAAGGTCAGAGGGACGGGCGGGTCTGGGTGTTTCCGCACGGGCTCCCCTCAAGCCGCGGCCTCTCTCAGCCCCGAGCAGAGCCGGGCCACGTCAGGAGCGAAGCCCCCGACCCCGCGGAGCCCTTCAGCAGGCTCGGGGCGCAGTGGGACCCTCTGGCGGGGCCTGAGGCCCTCCCGGACCCGCCAAACCCCCGGACCCCGCACTCCCCTCACGGCCCCGCCCCCCCACACCCCCGGCTCCCTCACACAAACACGACCCGGGCGCGGAGAGATGAAATGGGCGGGAAACACCACTCGCTTTCTATTGGTTCAGTCAGCTGTCCATCATTATAACCCCGCCTCGCGTCGCGGTGTTCGTTATCGCTATTCGCCGGGCGGTGACGTCACCGAGGAGAGCACGCCCCGCCCTCACTCCGCTGCGTGCCGTGTGCAAAGGCAACACAGCCGTTAAACGAGCCGTGGGGCGGAGCCAGTGATGGACGGGGAAAGAAGCGGCTCGCCCATTGGACACCGCGGGATGTTCAAACTAGTATGGGAGGCGTTGATTGGTCGCAACGCGGCGCGGCCCGTCGCCCCCGCCCGGGTGGGTCATTGTCTGGCGGCTCCTGAGGCGGGTCGGGCGCTGTGGTGGCTTTGGGGTTCGGACGGCGGCGGCGGTACCATGGTGAGGGTAGGGGCAGCAGTGGGGCTTGGGACTCGGGGGACCAGCCAGGACACTGCGGCCAGGCTGAGCCGGGCCTCGTGGGGCTGCCAATGGGCGCCGCTGTCAGCCTAGGCCGGGCGGGGGGAGGGGGACGGGCCACGGTCCGTGACCTTGGGTCCGGCTCGGTGCTCCCCCGGTGCCCCGTGGTGGCTGCCGCCTGGCTCTGGGGAGGGGGTTTGTCCTGCCCTCCAAATCGGGCTCCGCTGGTGCCCTCCAGTGCTGTCAGCGGTGCCGTGTCGGCTGGTGTCTCCTCAGTCTCAGTTTGTGCTGGTTCTGGGTCGGTTGAACGGGAAGAAGCGGCTGTCGTGGGGGAAACGTCATTCGAGGGGCCCGAGCGGGGTCTGTCAACCGCCCGGCGCCTCCTCCGGGCTTACGCGGGGTACATCTCAGCCCGCTTCCCGTGGAAATGGCCTGGTCCGTGGGGGGAGAAAAGGAGAGTTCGTTCTCCTTGGTGCCCCGTTCCTGTGGCTGCGTAGGGGCAATGTGGGGAGCCGGGGCTGAAGCTGTCAGCGAAGGTGGGCAGGGGGATGTGGATTACGGGCGTTCTGAGGACCTGTGAGAGGTTCCGTGGATCTGCAGGATGCTTTGGGCTGTTCTCAGGATCGTTGAAGGGGTCCCGTGGATTCGCGGGGGCCTTGGGGACTCCATGGAACCGCGGGAGGGTTCTGTGGTTACATAGGGGATTTCCCTGGATTTGTAGGGGGATTCGGGTGGTTCTGTGGAGCCGCGGGGTGTTCTGGCGTTCTGTGAAGATATCCCGTGGATCCACAGGAGAGGTTCTGTGGATTTGCAGGGGGCTTAGGGGGTTCCGTGGATCCGCAAGGGATGTCTGTGCATTTGCAGGGGACTTGGGGGGTTTTTTGGTACCGGGCAGGGGAGGGGTGGTGGAAGTTTGAGGGGATCCTTGGGGGATTCTTTGGATCCACAGATGGGCTCGAGGGGGTTCTGTGGGGGGCTCCGGGATTCGCAGAGGTTCCGGAGCTGGTGGTAAAGGGCCCCGATCCCTCAGCTTTAATGGCAACACCGTTGGATTATGCAACTCCTGCTGCCGCCAAGAACTTGTGCTCGGGGATGTCTGGGAACGTGCGGCAGGAGATAAGAAGTTGCTGCTTGGAGGGGTTTTATCCTGTTTGAAGCAATAAGAAGAAAAAAAAAAAAAGTATGCCTGCTGTGAAGGATCCAGGTGGTCAGACCCAGGGAGGATTTAGCATGGGAATGTGCTCCCGGCGAGGGGCTTTAATGGAAAGAGGGGATGGAGATGTCACAAGGATTGTCTGAGTCCCTGGGAGTCCCAACCCGGAGGGTAAGGAGAGAATTCCTTGGGATTGCCTCCTCAGGAGGGAGGAGTCCAGGAGCCCTCACTCCCAACACGCAGTGGAATGATCTCCCATAGGGAGCTGGAGGCAGCTGGGCTGGGGGAACTTCCTGTGTTCCATCTGCAAACCCTGTGGAGGGTTGGTGAAAATCAGGACAAACCTCAGGATTTTCATGGCGTGACCTTTCTTGCTCTTCTTATTCAAACCCTCTCTGAAGATTTATTAAGCAGGCAGCTCCAAGCTGGAAAACCTGATGGGGCAGTGGGAAAGTTCACAGCTGGCTGATAAAAGCCCTCAGTGGGAACAGCCAGTGCTTTTCCCAACGCCGCCTTTTATTCCTAGAGCAAGGAAATATCCACAAATCCCCCTTGTCTCCCCCTTTCTTTCCCATAAATCTCCCTTTCCACCCCTCAAATTCTCCCTCCTTCCCCCCAAAAGGCCCTCCTTGAGTTTTGTAGTTTTATGGAGTGATGTTTTCTCTTGATGAAAGTTAACTCCTGGTGCTTCACTGTTTCTCCGAGTCATCCCTGAACACCCTTCTTGTCACAACTGCCAGAACACAGAGTGGGTTTGCCAGGTCCCCCATGGCTTCACCCGGTGCCCTCTGCTTGTTTTAATCACCTCAGGATTGATTAATGCCCCCTCGTGACTAATTTTTTTTTTCCAATGTTTGAACTGAACCTTGTGTTAATTCCCACCTGGCTGGGATGGGACCCAGACCTTGGATATTCCCAGGTTAACCAGCATCTTGTTTCAAGGATTAACATGCTCCACTTGCTCTCCATGGTGTTTCTGGATCTTTTCAGCTCCCTCACCATGAGCCAAAATGCCTCCTTTTTAGAGGGGATGGGGATTGTGGGATCAATATATACTATAAAAACATGGTTTGTGAGTATCCAGGGTGTTTTCAGGCTCCTGTCTCCTTCTGCTGTTGTTTCTTGTCTCTCTGTGGGCTGGAAAACTTTATTTTGGGGATTGTTAATCCCTGGGGTTTTTTTACGTGAAGCAGATTTTGGGTTGCTGACGTCTTTCCCATGGGGAGGGTGCAGCTCCCTCTGCCTTCCTGCATCACCCGTGGCTCTCACCTTCATTAGGAACAGCTCTCATTAGTTATTAATGACATCATGGGGTCTTGCCATATCCCTGGAAACCATGGGTTTCCTGACAGCGGATGGGAGAGCCCAGAAAACCCGTGCTCGGCTCTTCCTTGTTACTCAGCAACTGCCAAACTCTTGGCTTTGGCATTTCCACCCCTTCCAACGTGATTTTCATTAAATCCACAATTTCTGGGGCTCCTGGGTGGTTTCCCACTCTGGAGTAGGAGGGAAATTACCCCTGAATCCCCCAGGATTCACATTCCCATATACAGGAACAGTGTCTTGCCTACTTCCCAGTGTTAGTGTGTGGAGAAATTGAATCTGAAAACAAACTGGGCTCATAACTGCTAGAAAAATAATGCCCAACAATGGGATTTGGGGCTGTTTTCCCCCCATTTGGCATTTTCTGGAAAATACTGGGAATAGTGGCTACAGGAATAAGACACCTGGGGGAAGGAGCAGGTGCTGCACCCTGAAAACCTCCCTTGTTTATCCTCTTGAATCCACTTGGTTTGAGAGGTCCTGAGTTGCCAGGGAGCTGCCGGATTATCCTGCAGCAGGTCCCTCTGGCTTAGAATTAATGAGATTGTTTGGATTCAGGGATTAATTAGATTAATTAACAGGCCCCTTTCTCCCCCAGGCTGGCGGCAAGGCGGGCAAGGACAGCGGCAAGGCCAAGGCCAAGGCAGTATCACGCTCCCAGAGAGCCGGGCTGCAGGTATGGCACAGGGAATTACCAGGAAATGGAATGCTGGGCAGCTGAGGGGCCCCAAACCCTCTTCTTTGGGGTCAAAACGTAGTATTTTGGCATTTGGAGGCTTATGGAGCAATGAGGAGACTTGGGCTTGCAGAGGGGATTTGCTGTCAGGTGGGACAGAGAGGATGGGAGGATTAATTGGGAGAATTAGCTAGTTATATTTTCTAATAGTTAAAATACAATTATTTTATGCTATACAAGTTATAACTATATTTTACTAAATTGTGATAGCAATATACAATATATATCATAACAATTATTATAAAATATATTAATTTTATACATGAATTAGTAATAAATAAATTGGATAGTGATAATTAAGTCCTCTGTTTGGAGAGTTGCTCCTGAAAGCTGCAGCCCAAATCAGCAGTGTAGGTTGTAAATATGCACATTGTGGGGAGGGGGGGGGGATGTAGGTGTTAATGAGGTTGTTAATTGCCCCCCCAGTTCCCAGTCGGCCGCATCCACAGGCACCTGAAGACTCGGACCACCAGCCACGGGCGCGTGGGAGCCACGGCGGCCGTGTACAGTGCGGCCATCCTCGAATACCTGACCGCTGAGGTAGGATCCCCCCCTCCCCAGCCCCAGGACCCCTGCCCTCGGCATTCCCACCTCTTCCTGGTGTCCTGCAGGTGCTGGAGCTGGCCGGGAACGCTTCCAAGGATCTCAAAGTCAAGCGGATCACGCCCCGGCACCTGCAGCTGGCGATCCGCGGTGATGAGGAGTTGGACTCCCTGATCAAAGCCACCATCGCTGGTGGAGGTAAGCGTCATTCCCATGTTTCCATCCTTGAGTGGGAATTTTAGCAAGGGGAAATGTGGGAAACCAAATAGGAATTTGGCAGTTCCTGGCATAAATGCATGGGCTCCCTGCTTCCCTGGATTCACACTGAGGGGTGTCCACTAGACATTCAGACTGGATTTTCACAAAAATGGGGAATTGAGGATTTTTGGAGTTTCTTGGGAATTCTGCGGGTGACTTGATGCGATTTCTCCCCTCTTCTCTGCAGGTGTCATTCCCCACATCCACAAGTCCCTGATTGGAAAGAAGGGACAGCAGAAAACGGCGTAGAGGGAGTGTGGCATCGGATCCCCCTGTCATCGTACTGTACCTGGGCACAGGAACATCTCGGGGATACGAGGAATTTTTTTTAAGGAATAGTTCAAAGGAAGAGCATAGAGGATTGACTGTAGAGGAAACGTTGGGATGGGTTTAGATTCTGAGTAGGACACACTGCGGGCTGTGGGGTGGCAGCTGGGGGTGGGTGAGTGGCTCGACTGCCCCCATGTTTTATACAAAAATGGAACCCATAAACCATTTTTTACAAAAATCCAGACCGTCTCCAGTGGTGGCAGGCAAGGCGGGTTTGGGGGGGCCGTCGGGATCCCCCGGTACCGGGCAGAGGGGCCTGGGGCGCCCCATGCAAATGAGCCCCTATGCAAAGATACGGCGAGGGGCAAGCACCGCCCACTATGCAAATATCCGGTGGGGTGGGGCTTGTTCTAAGGCCCCGCCGCCCGGGAGCACATGGATGGGTCTGTCCCAGATATGGAGGTGTCTATCTGTCCCGGCCTGGACACAGAGGAGTGTTTTTGTGTGTCTGTTCGAGGGCTGGGGGTGCCCGTGGTCAGGCAGCTCGCAGCAAATGGGTGCTGGGAGTCTAGGTGTTAGTCAGATCTGGCTGTGTGGGTGCCAGAGCTCCATCTCTGCGGGGCGTCTGTCTGTCTGCCTGTGGTTGTCAGGGTGTCAGTCCTGGCTGTCACTCTGTCCTGGGCCCGGGGGTCCTGCTGAAGCTCCCGCCGAGCCCTGTGTGTAGCAGCTGGATACGGGGGTGCTCTGAGCCGGACTCGGAGGCGGTGGCGGAGCAGGGGCGGCTCCTGCAGTGGCAACACAGGACGCCGGTTGCATCAGGCGTCAAGTGGCCCAACGGCCTAGGGCACCATTAGGGCCGTGCCTGGGCTCAGGCCCGCCCCGCCGGGCCGCAGCGCCTGGGCTAGCCGAGGGACCGGTTGCAACCGGGGCCAGGGGCCAGGGTGGGGCCGTGCTGTGGTCGGTCCTGGCGGGCCCGAGGTCACACAATGGCGACGCCGGTCTGCGGAAGATGGCGGCGGGGGGGCGGGGCTGTCCTCGCAGCCCGGCGCCCGTGCACTGCGCATGCGCACTCCGTGCTGTCGCCGGGCGCATGCGCGCGCCACCGCGCGCCTCGAGTTGCCGGGCCGCGCGGGAGGCACCATGCGGCCATCACGGGGGAGTACGGCGTGAGCATCAGTGCCCGTCCGCGACATTGCGCCGTGTGGGGCAGAGGAAACAGTCTGACCGGGTGTTTAACTCTGTTGAGTGCTAGGCTGGCAGCGGAATGCTACGGGCTGTTCCGGAGGTTGAGCCCAAGCTCCGCGTTACGTAACGTGCTCCCCCTGCCCGGCTGCAGTGGTTCTCGTCCCCCGCCCCCGTGGCGCGTATTACGCTCGCCATTGGCTGGACGCAGCAGCGGGGCGGGGCGAGAAGGCTATAACTAGAGGCGGTGAGGTAGGGGCCGCGTTCAGTCCATTGCTGCAGTGCTCGGGTTTCGTTCCTCTTGTGCTTTTCCCTTCCGCCTGTCGCCGCCCATCGCGCCGCCATGAACGGGCAGCTGAACGGTTTCCACGAGGTGTTCATCGAGGAGGGCACCTTCCTCTTCACCTCCGAATCTGTTGGCGAGGGGCACCCAGGTGCGGGCCGAGCGGGGCTGGGCGGGGCGGCGATCGCGCAGGCGCGGCCGGGCCGAGGGGGAGGAGGAGGATGGTGAGGATGAAGATGAAGTGAGGATGAGGATGGAGGCAATGAGGATGGGCCGGGGGCGTGGGGGGGGGCGGTGACGCGGGCGGGCGCGCGCGCAGTGTGAGAGGGGCGCGCGCTCGCCGCATTGCGGGCCCGTGGCGCACGTGCTGCCCGCGTGGGGCGGGACACGGGGGTGACGATGGGGCGGGCGGGGGGGGGGCCGGTGCCGCCGTGACTCAGCCGTGACTAAGCAGTTCCCAGTGCCCCCGCACCCCACGGGACCCCCGCCGTGGGCTCCCTCCCCGCGTGGATGCCGGGAGTAAGACAGGCCTGGCGACCCCCACATACACACCCCCGGGCCGGAGTGTCTCCCTCAGCCTACCCCACGCCCCCCGCCGAAGGTGCCGCCGATATCGCTAGGCCGGTGATGAAGTCTCGTGGGTCTCCCCGCCGCATCTGGGGGGGTTACACTTCTCCCGGGCGGTGGTTGGACCCCCCCCAGCTCGATACCTGCCGGTGCCGGTCTCTCCCGGTCTTTGTCCTCGGCGGTTTGGGGCACATGACCGTTAATCTGCAGAGGCAGCTGCCAACGCCCAGTGCCCGCTGCCTGGGCACGCTCAGTATCCCGAACCCTCTCAGCTCTGGCCACTCCAGCACCCACTTTTAGGGCACACCCAGCATCTCCCAGGTTCCCATCAGCTCTGGATCCCCCTTGGGCCCTACAGTACCCCACAGCTCTGCTCCTTCTGGCTCAAGTACCCACAAACCGATGGCACAGCCTGCAGCTGCTGAGGCTCCCCCCACTCTGCCAGAGGGAGGAGGCTTTGAGGTCCGTTTCCTCACTCTTTCCCACCAAAAAACATTCAGGGGATCCTCCTCCCCTCACCCCAGCACAGCGCTGCCTTGTCCTCACCCAGATCCTGCCCAGAAGGTCGTTGCCAAGGACACCCGCAGTCCTGGGAACACGGGTGGCCCTTGGGATGCCCCAGACACCCGCCATCCCCACAAAACACCTTGGGAGCAGGAGGGAGCTGGGTGTCTAGTGAGGTATGGCTGGAGGCAGAGCTGCTGGAAGCTGGTGTGCTGCGAATTTATGAAGCTGGGATACGGGTCTGATCTCCTCAGTGGTGCCACAGGGCTCAGCCTTAGTTGGAGCTGGAGCTTAACCGGAACATGCCTGGAATTCCAGAGTGGGGACAAGGCAAGGGCTGTGTGCACCCTAGGGGGCTCCTGGATTATGGGGCTCCAATCCCTGTGCTGGAGGCTCCGGAAGGAAGGGCTGTGCCGTGTCGGGCTGTCCCACGCCACCATGACGCCTCCTGCTCTCCATGTTCCCAGATAAAATCTGTGACCAGATCAGCGATGCTGTCCTGGATGCCCACCTCAAGCAGGACCCTGATGCCAAGGTGGCGTGTGGTGAGTAAGGGCACCAGGGGACAGCAGGTCAGTGACGTGGAGGTGATACCATGCTGACGTCACCCTTGTCTCTGCAGAGACTGTCGCCAAAACTGGGATGATCCTGCTGGCGGGGGAGATCACCTCCCGGGCCAACGTGGACTACCAGAGGGTGGTCCGGGACACTATCCGGCACATTGGCTACGACGACTCCTCCAAAGGTGTGTCCCGGGCTGCCACCACCTCAGTGATAGCTCAAGGGTGGCACTAGGCTCACTAGACCCCCCTTTGTCTCCCCAGGTTTTGACTACAAGACGTGCAATGTGCTGGTGGCCCTGGAACAGCAGTCCCCCGACATTGCCCAGGGTGTGCACCTGGACCGCAGCGAGGAGGACATCGGCGCCGGTGACCAGGTGAGACCCCGGGTCATGGGGTCCCTGTGGTGTGACCAAGGTTTGGGCGTGACCTCCTTGTCTCTGTGCCACAGGGGCTGATGTTCGGCTACGCCACAGATGAGACGGAGGAGTGCATGCCCCTCACCATCGTCCTGGCTCACAAGCTCAATGCCAAGCTGGCCGAGCTGCGCCGCAGCGGAGCCCTGCCCTGGCTGCGCCCCGACTCCAAGACCCAGGTGAGGTACCGGTGGGTCCACAAAGCCCTCAGGAGCCCCTTGTCCCCTGCCAGGCCTCTGACTGGTGTCCCTTGGCAGGTGACAGTGCAGTACATGCAGGATCGCGGGGCAGTGATCCCAATCCGGGTGCACACCATAGTGATCTCAGTGCAGCACGATGAGGACGTGTGTCTGGATGAGATGCGGGATGCACTCAAGGAGAAGGTCATCAAGGCCGTGGTGCCCCCCAAGTACCTGGATGATGACACCATCTACCACCTGCAGCCCAGTGGCCGCTTTGTCATCGGCGGGCCCCAGGTACAGCAGAGGGCACTGTGGGGGCAGCATGGTGGTGGCAACAGTGACACTGGTGGTGGTTCAGTGGCGGTAGTGACAGTAGCGATGTCACGGTGATGGCAGCAGTGATGGTGCAGTGCCGAGGGCTGGTGACAACATAGCGATGATGCTGATGTGGTGATGGTGACACTGACGGTGGCACAGTGGTGGCAGTTACAACGGTTTGTGGTGGCAGCATGGTGGATGTGGCAGCATGGTGGTGAGAATGGCGGAAACAGTGTGGTTCTGGGGCCAGTGATAACACGACATTGGTCACAGCATGGTGTGGTGGTGGTAGTGAGAGCATGGTGATGGTGACACCGGTGACAATGTGAACAGGGTTGCGATGCTGCTGTCCCCAACAGGGTGACGCAGGGCTAACAGGCCGCAAGATCATCGTGGACACGTATGGGGGCTGGGGTGCGCATGGCGGCGGCGCCTTCTCGGGCAAGGACTACACCAAGGTGGATCGCTCGGCCGCCTATGCCGCGCGTTGGGTGGCCAAGTCCCTGGTGAAGGCTGGGCTGTGCCGCAGGGTGCTGGTCCAGGTGAGTGCTGCTCTGGGTTGAGGCTGGTCCAGGTGGGTGCTGGGGCTCCTCTCCCCAGGTTTTTGGGGGTCCGGTCTCACCCGCAGCCCCACCTCCCCCCTGCAGGTCTCCTATGCCATTGGGGTTTCGCATCCCTTGTCCATCTCCATCTTCCACTACGGCACCTCCCAGAAGAGTGAACGGGAGCTGTTGGAGATCGTCAAGAAGAACTTCGACCTGCGGCCTGGGGTCATCGTCAGGTAATGGGCGTGGGGGTCTGTGCTGGGGGGTGGGGGCGGGTGGGGGTCCCTCCCGGAGCAGCCTGGGGACCGCCTGGCGCCTGGACCCGGCGCGGAGCCGCTCAGCTGAACGGAGAAGGCGCGCTCGGGGTACGGATGGGGTAAGTATCCGCCGGAGCTGAGCGCTTGGAGCTTCCCCGGCACCGGGAGCATGCTGGGTGTTTTGTGGGAGCAGCCGGGGAAGCTCCAACTGCCCCGCGGCGTGGGGAGGAGGTGGAGGCGCCACTGCGGAACCCCTGGCCAGGCAGGGAAGGGGTGAAGGCAGGACCCCGGGGCCGCCTCACTGAGTTGGGAATTGTGTATTCCAGGGATCTGGATCTGAAGAAGCCCCTCTATCAGAGGACTGCAGCCTATGGCCACTTTGGTAGGGACAGTTTCCCTTGGGAAGTGCCCAAAAAACTAAAATACTGAGGAAAAAAGAGCATTGTTAGGGCTTTTCCCCCCACTCCCGCGGGCGTAGGTTACAGAGAAGCCCGTGGGCTCTGGGGGAAAGAGCTCCCCCCCGACTCCCCAGGCTCCCTGGCCGTGCCATTGTTTCTCACCATCATTTTGGTTGTGTGGGGACCACGTGCCTCTCCTGGAGCCCTCCCACCATGTCCCCCCAAAACCCTTTGGATGGTTATTAACAAATCTATCTTTACTCCAAGCTATGAAATGGAGAAAAAGGCCCAAGTGCCCTCTCTCACCCTCCTCCCTGCCCCTACAGTCCCACTGTGGCAAGGGCCACCCCATTTTGGGTCCCAGCAGTCCTGCTCTGTGGGGGGATGCCCCATTTTATCACTCCCCATTCCCTCTTGACCCCAAATTCCACTACATCTAGGGGGCCCCCCATTTTGGCTTACACTGTCCCTGCCATCCTGCTCCAGAGGGAGGACACACAAACCCCTCTTTCTGGCTCCCTGTGTGTTCCCCCCACAGTCCCCATTCCATAAGGAGGATACTCATTTTGGCTCCCCCAGTCCCGCTGGTGGGGAAGACACTTCCCATTCCACCTCCCCACACCCCTGGGACCTCGCTGGTGCTGGGTTTGGTTCTTAACCCTCATTTTTAACCTCTTTTTTTTCCAAAAATGCACATTTGGGGGGGACATGTTAAAAACAACCCCCAACCCCCCCTGAGGGTTCGGTACCAGAGGAAAACATTTTACATTTTTTTTTTTTTTTGGGGGGGGGGGGTGTTTTAATCCAAAAGCTGAAGTGACTCCCGAACTGCACAACCCCTCCACCCCCCCAACTTTGTCCAGATTTTAGGGGGAAAGGGGGGGCATTTGGCGCTTGATACTTGAAGGTTTGGTGTATTTATTGTGCGCCGAGGCGGGGGCGTGAGTACAGAGAAGTCCCCGCACTCAGCCGGCAGCTCCTGATTCCTGAAAGCCCCCCCTTCCCCTCCCCCTGCCCTCTCCCCACCCCCCACCAATTTGGGGTGAAACAGGGAGGGATTGGGTTTGTTGGAGCGCCGGGGGTGCCCTGGGTGTGGCGCTGGTGGCCGGTGTGGTACAGAGAAGCCGGCTTGTTTACTGCCCACCCAGGCTCCGGCCCCCAGAGTGCCTTGGGGAGGGGCAGGGGGGGCTTTCTCCTGCCCTTGAGGATTTTTTTTTTTCTTGATTTTACTATTTTCGGGAGGTTTCGTCCAAATGTTTTGATCCACTGAATCCAAAAATGAATTCAAAAAGAAGAGAATCTCAATAAAAGCGATGAATTAGAGGGAGCCACCTCGAGTGTGTGGGGGAAATGGGTTCAGGGGGCAGCTGAAGGATTTTGGAAACTGAGGCACCAGGAAATGGAGAAATTGGAGTACAAGGTAAAGTGGGATATGGGGAAGTAGGGAAGAAAGTGTGTGTGGGGAAACAGGTACCAGGGAAATTAAGGCACAGGGTTCTGGGATGGGGGAAATAGCGGTGGAGGAACTGGAGTACAAGGCAGGAATGAGTATTGGAGCAATAGGTATAGGGCAGGTTGGGGTTTGGGGAAATACTGAGGAATAGGGAAACAGATACAGGAAATTGGGGTATGGGTGAAAGTAGTGGGGTGTGAGGGGGTACTGGGGTACAGGGGAGACTGGGATGGATGAACCAGGAAGGGAATGTGGCTGGGGAGCTGGGGCACGGAAGGAGCTGAGGGATGGGAGGGAAAGAGGGACGGAGGGAAGTGAGTACAGTGGGTGGGTAACACACAGGGTGGGGGTGCTGTTTACCGGGAGAATCTGGGGCATGGGGAAACTGAGGCACAGGAGGATTTCTGGCTTAAAAACGGCATTTATTTGGGGTGTTCAGAGCTCAGGGCCCCTCTGGGCCCCCCCACTGGTCTCGGGCCAAGCCTCCTCCTCCCCACGCCAGTTGGCAAAAGTCACCTCCTGTGCCAGGCGCTCTGGGGACGGGCGGCCCAGTGCCAGGTTCCGCAGTGCAATCAGCGTCATCAGGGCACTGTGGGGACAACGGTGGGCAACAGGGGCACGGGGGGCACCGGGGCACGAGGGGACAAAGGGGCTTTGGGACTGACCTGCGGCGGAAGATGAAGAACTTCCTGCGGAGGAAGCGCCGGAGGCGCTGGCCCAGGCTGGATTCCCGCTCACGCCGCTGCTCCCGCTGCTCCCGCCGCAGGAACAGTGACACCACCGGATCCAGCGGGACCCCCGCGGGTGGGGGCTCCCCCAGGATGGGACGCAGCTCAGGGGGCAGCGGGGACTGTTCTGGTGGGGTAAAGGTGATGGGGGTTTTGGGATCCCCATGATCCCCCCCCCCCCAGTCTGGTGATGGCAACTGGGGATGTTGCCACAATCCCCCCACACGAGTGACAAGGGACTGGGTGTCCCTGTCATCCTCCCATCCTATTGCTCATCAGAGAATGAAGTGACTGGAATTTGGGTCCCCTGCTGTCCCCCCACCCAGTGACAGCGACTGGGGTCTTCTATGATCATCTCAGCTCACCGGGGGCTGAGGTGATTGAGCTTTTGGGGTCCCCCAGTGCCACCCAGGAGTTGAGGTGATGGGGATTTTGGAGTCCCGGGAAGCAAGGTGTCAAGGATTTTGAGATTCCCAGGCATGAGGTGTCAGGGGTCTTGGGGTCTCCAGGGATGAGGTGCTTGGCATTTGCGGGTCGCCCTCCCCTCACCAGTGCCATTGCGCACACGCTCCCGCAGCTCCTGCAGCCGTGTCAGGTTCCGCTCCAGCTCCAGCGCTGTGGTGTTCACATACAGGTACATGTAGCACGAGGGCTCCGGGGACACTGTGTGAACCTTGTGGTACTGCCCCGCCGGCAGCTGGGGGAACAGGAGCATCAGCACCCCCAGATACCCCCAAGCCCCCCGGGGTCCCTCCAAGCCTCACCTGCATCCCCTCACCCTCCTGCAGTGAGTGGTTCTGCTGCTGCTCCACCAGCTCCACCACCACCTTCCCCCGCAGCACCCGCAGGCTCGTGTTCCCTAGGTCTTCACTCACAAAGTTCTCCAGGTGCAGGCCTGGAACACAGCTGGCTCTGTACCCCCACCCTGAACCCCTGGGACCCCCCTGTGCCCTGTACCACATCCCTCCAAGCTCTCAGGTAACTCCTCTATGTCCTCTACTCCACCCCTCCCACTGACTGCAGGGACACCCCTGTACCCCAAAATGCCCCCTCAACCTGAGGATTCCCCCATGCCCTATACCCAATCCCTGAACCTCTGGGATTCTTTGTTCCCTGTACCCACCACTGACCCCTCTCTGTGCCCTGTGACCCCTGTACCCCACCCCCAAGACCCCCTGACACCCAGAACCCCCCTGGGTCACACCGGGGAAGTCTGCGATGAACACGGCATCCGTGTGCCTGTCCAGCTGCGCCTCTAACTCCTGCAGCCGCTGGCGCCATGGAGAGAGATCCACAAGCAGTGGGAGCAGCCATGGCGTGGGGGTCCATGGGGACCATGGGGCACGGACCAGGTCCACCCGGGGGTCCACAAGTCTGAGGGGACAAGGTGTCAAGACCCTACAGCACCCCCAAATCCTGTGTGTGTCCCCAAACCCCTGCTGGAAGTGATGGTGCCCATAGCATGGGGAACCCTAAGAACACACAGGGTCTATGGGGACCAAAACAGGTTCACTTGTGGGTCCACCAGCCTCTGAGGACAAGCCACTGGCACCCTTATATGTCCCAAACCGTGTCTTCCCTAAACACAGCTGAAAGCACCAGCTCCAGCAGCGGCAGCACCCACAGTTGCGGGCCCACAGCTCCCACCCCAGGTCCCCCAGGGCTCCTGTCCCCCCATCCCACCTCTGCTGGAAGCGCTCGTTGATGGACACCCAGACATCAAAGTAGATCTGGGGCTGGGTGACATTGTAGCGTGGCAGGAGCCGACTCAGGCAGGCTGAGTACTGCTTGAGCATGTCTGCGTGGTCCCGCCAGCGCCGACTCTGTGTAAACGCCTGCGGGGAGCCAGGGTGAGGAAAGGGGAAGGAGGGGTGGGAAAACTAAGGTAGTGAGGGATGGGGGAAACTGAGGCACGGAGGGATGAGGGATAGGGGAAATAAAGGATGGGGGCCACAATGAGGGAGGGGGGAAAATAAGGAATAGGGAAAAACAGCGCACGGGGCTTGTTCCATGAGTGGGAGGTGATGGGGAGACATGGGGAGAAATGGAGGTACAGGGGGAAAATAATAAATGAAGGAAACTGAGGCCCATGGGGGAAGTCCTTGTCTTTGGGAGTGAGGGGGGGGGCCACCAGGGCGAAATGGAGGCATGGCAAGAAAATGAGGGATTGGGGAAACTGAGGCGCAGGGGGGTGTTGGCTCAAACACTGAGTTTGTCTAAACTGATCAGCGCTCCCCCATCCTTCTGCATCCCTGGGCCCGGCTCACCCCAGTCTCAGGTGGCCCCAGGGCTCACTCACCCCTGGTTTCAGGTACCCCACCTCCCCGGTGAGCCCGTCCCTGTAGGTGATTTTGACATGCTGGTGGAAGCGGGAGTGGACCATCATGTCCCAGGAGTAGCCGTAAAGCCCGTTGGTCCAGTTGTTGTAGCCCTGGGGAGACATGGGGAGGTCATAGACCACAGGGGTGTCCCCACCCCAGGGGACAAGGACAGGACAGGGACCTCCATACCTACCACCAGCTCCCTTTTACCACCCTAAATGCTCCCCCACCCCCTTAACTGCCCCCTCCGTGCCCCCAAATGCCCTCCACATCCCCCAGTCCCCTCCCTGTGTCTCCCAAACTCCTTCTTACTCAAACCACCCCCTTGTCCCCAAACCATCGCCCCAATCCCTCCCCCTTATGCCCACCTGGGTGATGAAATGGGAGTAGGGCAGGAAGAGCTGCTCCAGCACGTAGAGGACAGTGAAGGCTGCGGCCAAGTGCTGGCGAGGCCGAATGCCCCCCTGCGCCCCCTGGCCTCCGTAGTGGCAGTCAGGGCTGGGCTGGGGGGGCTTTGTGGTGGGGAGCCACTCCTGCAGCCAGGTGGGGCAGCGGGCCAGGAGTCCACGTGGCCACTCGGGGCGGCAGAAGAGCCCATTGGTGGCCAGCATGGTGTAGGAGAACATGCCTGAGAAAAGGACACTCAGGGACCCCCACTGCACCCAGGGGTGGGGGGTGCCCCTGTCTGGGATTGTGGGGGTCCCTGCACAGGGCCAGGATGTTTTAGGGTGTCTGGGCACCCCTGTTCAGGATTAGGTGGGGGGTTTTGGCGGCCATGGAGCACAGAGCTTGCCCTGGCTGGGGGTGTTTGGAGGTACCCAGGGGTCCCATGTCCAGATTGAAGATGCTCTGGGGGTGCCCCGGGAATAGTGGAGGTGCCGTGTCCCCCCTCACCAATGCTGAAGAGCTGGGAATTCATGCAGTGGAAGTAGGTGACGAAGACAAGGGCGAGGGTCCGTGTGGCATCGAAGAAGAGCAAGAAGCCGGCAGAGAGGTCGAGCACCAGCCCCCCGCCGTGCACCACCAGCCGGCTGGTCAGCTCCTCAGACAGCACCAGCCTGGCCACGGAGATTTCCTCAGCATTGGCCTCACCCCAGCACTGTGCTCAGCCTCACCCTGCCCCCTCCTCAGCCCCATCCCATCATCTCCCTCACCTTCCTCCTCCTGTCTGTCACATTCCTCATCCTCAACCCAAACACAACCCTCTGTACCCTTACTCATCCCATCCCCCTTTTAACCCCAGCCCATCAGCCCCCTACCTTCCCCATCATCCCCCATCAAACCTCCTTAACCTTATCCTCCAACCCTATAACCTTCCTCATTCCATCACAATCCCATCCCAGTCCAGCATTCATCCTCATCCCCTCCCCTATCATCCCCCTCACCCTCCTCACTGTGCCACATTCCTGTCACCCCATCCCCATCACCCCCTCCTCATCCTCACCTTGGACCCCTCAATTCCACTGCATCTTCATCAACCCCCTTCACCCCTCCTCATCCTCACCCCAAACCACCCCTCAGCATCCTCATCCCATCCCCACTACTCCACTGTCCCCCTGCTCACCCTCATCCACCCCTCGCCCCTTCCCCTCCCTGACCTGAAGGGTGCAAAGAGCCAGTGCCGGGCAAGGGTCCCCATGGAGAACCCCCCAACCCAGTCAGCGTCCAGCTTCTTCAGGCCCGCAATGAAGTACACGATGAACACCTGGGGGGACAGGGTCAGAGAGTCCAGGGGCTCCTGGGGGGTCCTGGGGCAGGGACACCCACCTGGGCACGCAGCAGGGCATAGTTCCACAGCGGGACGTGGGCGTTCCGCTTCTGGGGACGAAAGAGCCCATCCACGGACCTGCAGGGACATGGCGGGGACAAGGCCACTGTCACCCCATTGCCAGAGCCATGGGGACACGTGTCACTGCCTGATGGGGACACAATGGGGACAAAGTGGCAGGGGTGACAGCAGCTGGGTACACAGTGCCACAGGAATGTCTCCTGGGGACACAGCACCATGGGGACTCCAGGACCTGGGCCACCTGCTAGGGACACTATGGCCTATGCCATCCCAGGGGGCCCCCATGCCACAAGGGACCCCAAAACCTGTGCCGCCCACAGGTGACCCAGTGTTACAGGGGTCCCCAGCACCTGTACCACCCCCTAGAGACACCAGAGCCACAGGGGATGCCAGAACTTGTGCCATTCCACAGGGACCTGATGTCATGGGGGTCCTGAGGATCTGTGCCACCCCCTGAGGACCCAGTGCTATGGGGACCTGGGGATCTGGGCCACCCCACTGGGACCCTGGTGCTACAAGGGACCCCAAAACCTCTACCACCCCATGGGAACCCCAGCTCCATGTCACCACCCTGCTGCCTAGAAGAGCTCCAGAACCTGGGATCCCCAGAGCCACCCATGTCCCCTTGTGTCCCCACAGGCTCCCTGTGCTTTGAGGGTCCCTGCAGCCCCCCAGGTGCCCACCCATAGCGGTCGGCACCAAGCAGTGCCAGCTGGAAGCCCAGCAGCCCGTAGAGGTAGGAGTGGTTGTTCCAGGAGGTTTTGTCCAGCAGCAGCAGGTACCAGTATGGGCACAGGAACGCGATGCAGCTCAGCCGGTAGCAGCACCCCAGCATGATACCCAATGCTCCTGTGGGCACAGGACCCCTGGTGTATCCCCTGTCCCCTCCTGGTGCCTGTCCCCAGCCTCCCTTCATCTCCCCTTCCAGTCCCAGTGTCCATCCCAGCGCCCACTCCCACCCCAGTGCCAGTCCCCACTGTGATTCCTGCCCACATCCCACCCCCATTCCTGCCCCAGTGCCATCCCTTGCCTGTCCCATTCCTCCCTGGCCCCATCCTTGTCCGTACCCAGGAACATGATGGTGTAGAGCAGGTACATCCAGTCCAGGGGCAGGGGCTGCAGGAAGGGCAGCAGTGGGAAGCGACACACCTCCAGCCCATCCAGGTACCGCTGGTCCAGGTGCCCCAGGCCCCGCTCCTGTGGCACATCCAGGGCCATCAGCAGTCCTGCAGGGGATGAAGGGGGGCCAGTGACCCCAGCGGGCCGGAGGGGACCCAGGCATCCGTTGGTCAGTGGCCGTGTTCCCCCATCCGGCCTCAGGGAGCCCCGGGTGTACGGGCGGGCATTAACCCCTCCACCCACCCAGGCCATTGCCCAACCTTTACTCCGGTGCTGACGTGTCACAGCTGGACATTGCCAGCACCCCTCGCATTTGGGAGATCCCCCGGATCTCAGCCCCTCTCCCCAGTGCCCTGAAGCCCCCCCAAAGACCGGGTGCCCCCTGAACCTCTGGATTCCCTGAGCCCCCACAGGCCCAGCCTCCCTCTCCCCCCAGAATCCTCAAGGAGCTCTCCCAAAGCTTCCCCATCCCTCCCAGAGCCCCTCCAGCCACGCCAGACTCCCCGATCCCTGCAACCACTCCAGACCCCCAGCCCCCACTGTCCCTGCTGCCCCGTTTTCCCCTCCTGAAGCCCCTCTAGCCCCCCCGAGCCCACGATCTCCTTCTCCCCCCCCCGGAGTCCTCCCGGACCCTCCCAGCCCGGGGGTTCCCCGTACCCTGAGACCCACTCCAGAGCCCTCCCCGTCTCCCCCAGTCCCTGCTCCTTCTGTCCCTCCGGTGTCCCCCCGGGCCTGGTCTCCCTGTCCGGGTGCCCCCGACCCCTGTGCTCCCCGTGCCCCTCAGAGCCCCTTGGTCCCCCCAGGCCCCGGTCTCCCTGTCCCCTCGACGCACCTGCGGCTCTCCCGGTCCCCCCGGAGCCCCCCCAGTGCCCCGACCCCGCTGACCGAAGGCTGCGCGGAAAGCTCCGAGCGCAGCGGGGTCCTGCGGCCGGTGCAGCAGCCGGACGAAGCGGTGCCATCGCGTCAGGTCCCTTAGCTCGAACCCCAGCAGCCGCCGCGCCAGCCCGGCGCCGGCATCGGAGGACTTGGGGGAGCCGGAGGGGTTCGGGGGAGACCCTGCCGCCTCCCCCCGCTCCGGCCGCCTCCGACGCGCCGGACCTATCGGGGGTCACAGGTCAGGGGTCACCGGGGTCCCCGGGGCTCCCGCGCCCCCCAGCCCGAAACGCTCAGTACCCGCCGCCGCCGCCGCCGCCATCGCCCCGGCCCGGCCCCGCCGCGCTGCCCCCCTCCGCCCCGCCGCACGTGACGGCCGCGGCAGCCAATCAGCTGCCACAGGGCGGGGCGAATGGGCCACACCCCGTCAAAACACGCCCCTTTCTCCCACCAGACTCCGCCCCCGCGACCCCCGGCCCGCGACCCCCGGCGCCTTGCAGGACTCCCCGGCCCCCCAGACCCTAACCACCGGCACCCCCCGCTCTCCACGACCCCCGGCCCACCGTGACTCCCGACCCCACCCAGACCCAGGCCCACCGCGGCCCCGGCCCGCCCCCAGCCCCGGCCCCCCCCCCCGACCTGACCCCGTGGCGGCCCCGGCCCGCCCCCAGCCAGTCCCCTGCCCGGTGGTGCCGCCGTTCCCGGAAGCCCCGGGCAGGCGGGGCGGGGCGGGGCGGGTCCGGGACCGCGGCGGGAGCGGAGCTGAGAGGGGCCGGACGGACCATGGTGGGGTCGGGGCACCGAGGGGCACGGGGGGGGTCACCGGAGGGTAGTTCGGGGGTCGCCGGGGGAGGGGTGCGGTGGTCCCTGTGGGGGCGCCGGGATGTGTAGGGCCTCCGGGGGTGTCCGTGGGGAAGCAGCCGGCGTGTTCCTGGGTGTGTGGAGTGCCAAGGGGGTGTCCATAGGGGGTGAGGGGTGCCCCTAGGGTGCTTAGGGGGTCCCTTTGGGGGCTCCAGCGCACCTGTGAGAGTCTGGGGTGCCCACAGAGTGCTTGAGGAAGTGCCCAGCTTGCCATGGGGTGCCCGTAGGGTGCTTACGGGGTTCCTCTGGGGTATCCGCGGTGTGTATGGGGGGCTGGGTGCCAGGGGGTGCCTGTGGGATGTGGAGGGGTGTCCGGGCGACCCACAGGCTGTGGCCTGGGGAAGTCCCTGTGGGGTGGTTGGGGTTGACATGGGGCACCTGTGGGGTGCTTTGACGTTCACACAGGGTGCCCAGAGTACATATGAGGTGCCAGGTAGGTTCATAGAGAGTGCTTGGGGTGCCTGTAAGGTGCTTAGGGGGTCTCTTTGAGAGGTCCACATTGTGCCTGCAGGGTGCTTAGGGACATACATGCCTGGGGAACCCATGGGGTGCTCAGAGGGTGGCTATGGGGTGCTGGAGGTATTGGGGTGTGTGCGATGCCTGTAGGGATTTGAGGAAGTGCCCAGGATGCCCATGGGGTGCTCAGCAGATGCTTGAAGTGGGCGTGCGGTGCCTGTGGGGGACTCAAGGCACTTACGGGATGTTTCAGAGTGTATCTGGGGTATCCAGGGAGTATATGGGGTGTCTGAGACACATACGGGATGTCATGGCGGTGCCTAGAGGGTGCTTGGAGAGGTGCCCAGTGTGCACATAGGGTGCTTGGGGTGGACATAGGGTGCCTTGTGGGTACTTCTAGGGTACTTGCAGAGTGTCTATGGGGTATGGAGAGTGCTCAGGGGGTGTGTATGGGGTGCCCACCTCTGCCCTGTGCTGCAGGCAGGGGTCCCGGACAGGATCCCGGCGAATGTCACGACAGATGCCACAACGAGCACCGGGCGTGTGCAGGCGCTGCAGCGCGAGGTTCAGGGTGTCACCACCATCATGACACAGAATGTGGAGCGTATCCTGGCACGGGGTGAGAACCTGGAGCAGCTGCACAGTAAGAGCCAGGACCTGGAGGCCACGGTGAGGGGGGCATGGGGGGTGTGAGGGTGGGCATGGGGTACCCACATTGAGCATGGGGTCCCAAGGGTGGGCACAAAGCTCCCTGAAGGTGACCCAAGGTCCCTAAGGTGGCGTGGCATCTCTCAGGTGGTCTCAAAGCCCCCAAGGTGGTGCAGGGCTCCTGAGGTGGCACTGGGTCCCCTGTGTGGGGGCTGGAACCCCAGGCCAAGGAACATAAGATCCCCAAGCGACAACAGGGT
Organism: Chamaea fasciata; assembly: GCF_029207755.1. NCBI lineage: Eukaryota > Metazoa > Chordata > Aves > Passeriformes > Sylviidae > Chamaea > Chamaea fasciata. Next base: position 1,190,170 of record NW_027094115.1, on the reverse strand, counting down.
CCCTGAAGGAATTGCAGGGAACCCAGTGGGATGGTGTGGGACCCTTGGGTGGCAGGGAGTGTCCCTAGGAAGTTCTGTGGGCATCCCCAGGGTTGCAGTTGGTGCCCCAGAGTGGCAGCCGAGGATCCCCAGGGTGGGCAGGATTGTGCCCAGGGTAGCCGTTGGGGTCCCCAGAGTGGCAGGGCTGTCCTCAGGATCTCAGCTGATGTCCCTGTGGGAGCAGTTGGGGTCCCCAGGTGACAGAGGTGTTCCCAGAAGGTAAGGGCTGTCCTTTGCATGGGATTTGGGTTCTCCAGGGTGGCATGGGTGTCCCTGGATTGGCAGTGTAGTCTCCGGGGTGGCAGCTGAGTGTCCCCAATGGTAGTGAGCAGTCCCCAGGGTGAGAGGGCTGTCCGTGGGGTGGCAGGGATGTCCCCATGTCTCTGAACGCTGTCCCTACAGTCAGAGCACTTCCGCACGACATCCCAGAAGATGGCCCGGCGCTACTGGTGGAAGAACATGAAGCTGCTCATCATCCTCGGCCTCGTGGGCATCATTGTCCTCATCCTCATCATCCTCCTGGCCACTGGCACCATCCCCACCTAAGAGCCACTGTCCCCACAGAGACACGGCAACACGGCCACCCCAGGGCCCAAATACAGATGGGGGGAAGAACCAGCGAGACTTGTGTGTGTGTGTGGTGGGGGGGGGCACATGGGGACATGATGGAGGACACAGAGGGACATGGTAACATGGGCATGGGGACATGGGGGGACACAGAGGGGACAGGCACAGGGATACAGGAATATTCATGGGGATATGGGAGGACGTGGTGGGGGACAGGCCCCAGGGATGTGGGTATATGTGTGGGGACACCAGTGGGGTGACGAGGGGGACACGTGTGGGGACACAGGCATGAGGGGATGTGTGGCGGGGGGGGCGCCGTGCCAGGACTCCGGGGGTTGTGCCAGGCACCGAGGGACAAAGGACACTGTGGTGGCACTGCCACCCTTGGAGGCTGGGTGAGGGGGGAGAAGGGGGAGGGCCGGGGACAGGGACATGGTGGGGTCCCCAGAGACCCGGACATGGGGGTTCTGGTGTGGCCCCATATCTGCAGGGACTTGGGGACACCGACACATGTGGAGCTGTGGGGCCCCTTTTCTCGGGGACAGGGCAGACCCAAGACACATATGTTTGGGGGTCCTGGGGACATGGGAGGCCCGGGGGGCTGTAGGGACAGGGGGCTCTCTGGGGACATGGGGACGTGGGGGGCCCGGGAGAGCCGGCAGCTGGGGAGGGTTGAGTGGGGGGTCCCGGGCAGCCCCGTCCCGGAGGGTGCGGGCCGGTGTGTCCCGGGTCTGTGGACACTCGAGGGTGGGAGGGGGGGCGGTCCTGGTCCCTCCCGTCGGGGGCGGCCGCTGGGGCCCGAGGGGGGACGGGTACAGGAACGGGCGCACCGGTGGCGACATCGACCCGTGGTACCGGGACCATGGTGAGTCCCAGGCCGCCGCTGCCATCGCTTTTGCTTTCGCTTTCCGCGGGGGCAGACCGGGATCGGAGGCACGGGACCCGCCGGGCTCGGGATCCCCCGGTGCCGGTCCCGGTCCGCGCCCCCGGGCTCTCCTTACCGACGCGGTCTCTGGGGGTGGTGGCCCCCGCGGGACTTTTCGTGTCCCTGTGTGTTCCGGCCCCGCGTGTCGCGCGTGTCCCCCGCCGTGCCCCGTGGTCCCGGTGTCCCCGTGTGTGTTCTGACCCCGCAGTGCTCGTGTCTCCCCCGGTCCTCATCCTCAAGTGGTCCTGTACCCACATCCCCACGGTTTCCTGTACCCGTGGTCCCTGTGTGCCCCCTGCCCCCCCCCCCCCCCCCCAGTGCCAATGTCCCCGCGGTGCCCTTGTCCCCGTGGTCAGGCTTTGTCCCCACGGTGGTACTTTCCTCATGGTCCCCTGTGTCTCCATAGTCCCCATGATCCTCATGTCCCCTGGTCCCCCACATGGCCCATCCCCACGTTCCCCCAGTCCCCTTTCCTCATGACGCCCGTGTCCTCGGTGTCCCCGCCTGTCCCCGTGGCATCTCCGTGTCCCCTTGGTCCTGATATCCCCAGGTCCCTTTGTCCCCATGGTCCTTGTGTCTCCACGGTCTCCCTTCGCTGCAATGCCCATATCCCCGGTGTTCCCACAGCATGCCATGTCCCCACATTGTCCCCCCCGTGTCCCCAGGCAGGGCTGGCGCGGTGCCAGCGCGAGGCCGAGGAGGTGGTGGAGCTGATGCGACAGAATGTGGCGCGGGCGCTGGAGCGGGAAGGGCACCTGGAGCAGCTGCAGAGCCGTGCCCAGGACTTGCGACAAGCGGTGGGACCGCGGGGACAGGCCGGGACACACGGCGGTTGGGGGAGTGGCACTAGAGGGGACACCTGGAGCAGCTGCAGAGCCGGGCCAGGGCCTGGGGGACACACATGGCCCGGCGGTGGGGTGTGGCACTATCGGGACACCTGCAGCTGGCCAGGACCTTTGGCAAGTGGAGGACGGCAGGGACACATGGACCGGGAGGAGGGGCAGTGGGGCTTTATGAGGACGTGTAAATCTGGGGACACAGAGCCTAGGGGACACTGCGGAGCCATAAAGCCCCAGGGAGGACCTGTTATAGGAACATATAGCCTGGGGGGGACAGTATAGGGACATGTAGATATGAGATACATACAGAGCCCTGAGGGGACCCTATGGGGACATAAATCTCAGGGCTGGACTTGCTCTAGGGACATTGAGCCCTGTGAGGGTAACATACAGAGCTCCAGGAGGGACAAACTATTGGGACATAGATTCCTGGGGCGACCTATAATCCTGGAGGACATTGTAGGGACACAAAGGAGCTGGGGGGTACTGTGGGGACATACAGCCTGGGGAGGAGAGACTCCAGGGCCGGAGAAGGGTTGGGGGGTTCCTGTAGGTTCCCCCAGCCCCTCTGTAGCCCTTGGGGGGACTGTCCCCTATCCCCCTCCATGTTCCCACAGAGTGAAGCCTTCACCCGCACCACACAGATGGTGACACGGCGCCAGCACAGGAGATGTCGGGGGTGGCACCTGGTGGCCCTCAGCCTTGGCCTCCTACTCCTCTTTATTCTGGGTTTGGCACTGGCGCTGGCCCTGGCACGGTCAACCCCTGGGACTGTCACCAGCACTGTCCCCACCCCACAGGGGGGGACCAAGCACGCCCCCAGAACTGCAGGGACCCCACAAGAGAGCAACACGGGGATGCCTGAGGGGACCCCATGATAAATAAACACCAGGACTTGTTTGGGGAGACTCTACAACAACAATAATGAATCAGTGCGATGATCTTCAAAGAGACCCTGCAATAAATAAACTCCAAGATCTGTTTTGAAGAAACCCTACAATAAAAACCCAGCAAGACCCATTCAAGGTTAACACTACAATAAGCACCAGGAGCTCTTTAGGGAGACCCGACAATCACAAACCAGGAGGATGAACTTCAGGGAGACCCTATAATAAATAAATACCAAGACCTCTTTCAGGATGACCCCACAATAACTAAGGCTCCAAAATCTGATTTGAAGATACCCCACAATAATAAACCAGCAGGATGAACTCTTGAGAAGACCCTACAATAAATAAACACCAGGATATGTTTAGGACCCCACAGCAACCAAGCCTGTGGGACCTAGTTCAGGAAAACCCTACAATAAATAAACACCACGATCTGTTTTGGGGAGACCCTACAATAAATAAATACCAAGAGCACTATGGGAAGACCCTACAGAAACAGAGCAGTGGTATCAACTTGGGGGAGATCCTACAATCCCAAACCAACAAGATAATTTCCAGGAAAATCTTACAATAACAAATGTTCCAGACCCTTCAGGGAGACCCTACAATTAATAAACATCAGAATCTACTTCAGGGAGACCATGTCATAACAATGAACCAGGATGATCTCTGGGAAGGTCCTACAATAACAAACATGCTGGACCTCCTGTGTGGAAACCTTATGAGAAATAAACACCTTGACTTTTGTTTGGAGAGACCCTACAAAAACAAACCAGCAGGACCCACTCCAGGGAGACCCTATGATAACACCCTGGACCCTCTCTGGGGAGAGCCTACAATAAACACCAGAATCTGCTTGGGGTAGACCCTACAATAACAACCCCTCTATGTCTTGCTGCTGTGAGACCCCACAAAAACAGAGCAGTGGAGTGATCTTCAGGGTGACCCTACAATAACAAAAGACCCTGATTCAGGGACCCACACAATAAGCCCCACAACCCACCCTGGGGAGACCCTACAACAAACACTCGTGGGACTCACCCTGGGCACACCTGGCCTTGGCCAGAGGTGCCACCAAGCTGGGCTGGGGGCAGGAGGGGGCTGTGGCCCCACCACCAAGGTGGGGGATGCAGAGGGGACCCTGGGGACACAATGGCACGTGATGAGGGGATGGGGACTCCAGGGAGGAGACTGGAGGTCCCCAGGGACATGGTGACACCTGGGAGGGACTGGGGGGACCTGGCAACCAGTGTCACTGCACGGGGCCACCCTGGCCTGGGCTGCTGAAGGGGACGAGTGCGGAATGTGACCCTTGGGGAACCCAGAAGCCACGTTACTTCCCCCCGCCCCTCCATGCCTCAGTTTCCCCAAGCAGTGAAAGACACCAGAGCCTCGCAGCACCTTTATTGACACCAGGGGGATGGCACCGGTCCCCGGGGTGGCATCGGTCCCATGGGGGTGGCAGTGTCCGGGGGGCAGGGATGGCAGCGTCACCCGGTACCCCGGCGCTTGCTGAGCTCGTCCTGCACACGCTGGCATAGGGCCCTGCGCAGGGGGGGCTCCAGCGGGCTCCGAGCGCACACCCGGCGTGTCACCTCCTCCGCGCTGTCCCCCTGTGGCACCCGTGTCACCTGCTGGGCCTGCCGCGGCTGCCAGCGCCCCACGGAACCCCCCCCACGGCACCTCCACTGCCCCACGGCACCCACCTACAGCACCCACCGCCCCACAGAGCCCCTACGCACAGCCCCCCACGGAGCCCCAGCCCTGCGGTACCCATTGGGCCCCACAGCAACGTCCCCTGTCCCATGGGACCCCCACTAACAGCACCCCATGGCAGCTGAGAGCCGAGGTACCCCCACGCCACGGCAGCACCCCTGGCCCAAAGGCTCCCCCCCATGTGACGGGCGCCCACCGCACGCCCACACCCAAGGCAGCGCTCTCTGCCCCGCAGAACCCCCACCCACCACACCCTCAGCCCCACAGCAGCACCCAGCCCTCCGCCCCCCAGCCCCCGGCGGACCGGGGGGCGCACCTGGTGCACGATGACGGCCGTCACCTGCCCGTCGTCCCCCTCGTACTCGAGGCAGAAGAGCCGCGGCCCGCGGGTGGGGTCCGGGGAGGCCTCGCGGGTGTCGGGAGGGGGCCCCGCGCTGGCGTCGCCCCCGGGCCCCCCTGCGGCACCTGCACCCTCAGGGCGGGCTGCCGGGGCGCCCCGGGCCGGCCCCCCCGGCTGTCCCCCGTCCCCGCGCCCCTGGGGGGCCCGTGTGTCCCCCCCACCTCGGGCGCCCCCCATCCCCACCCTCCGTCCCCTCCCTTGTCCCTCCTCACCCGGGAGGTTCCCCCACCCGCGGGTACCTCCCCCAGTCCCAGCCCACCCACCCTGGGGTGTCGCCCCTTCCCCACCCCTTCCTTGGGTGCCCCTAGCCCCGAATGCGCCCCGGTCGCATCCCCCGCAACCACCTCTCGGGGTCGCCCCTCCGCGCCCCCAGGGTGTCCCCGCGCTATCGGTGCCGCTCACCGCTACCCCGGTGGGGCCGGTACACCTGCTGGTCGGGCCGCCGGGGCCGCGCCGGGGCCGGGGTCAGCCGCGTCCGCGCTCGGCCCCGCGCCTGCCGCACCGCGCGATCGTACGCGTCCCTGAGCACCGCAGGGGCCGCGTTACCGGCGGGGCACCGGAGTTACGGGGTGGGGGGGGGGGGGGATCGAGGAGCACCGGGGCCAAACCGGCCCGGGGACGAGGATGGCCGGGGGGGGGCGGGGGGGCCGGGCCGGTGCCAGTACCTGGCGAGCTGGTTGCGGCGGATGTGCCGCACGAAACCGTGGCTCATGTCAAGCCGTCCCCCCGGCCGGCACCGCCAGCCCGGGGCCGCCGTTGTGGCCGCCGCCTCCATCCCGGTACCGGGGGCGGGGGTCGGTACCGGGACGCCGCGCCTTTAAGAGCCCCCGGGCGCGGCGCGTGCGCCCGCAGGGGGCGCCGCAGTGCGCAGGCGCAGCAGTATTCCCGTCCCGACAGTTGCGCATGCGCAGAGTTTTACAAACGATTTGACCCCCGTCCCTGAGCTGCGCATGCGCAGCTCACCCGCGCCGCCGCCATGTCGAGCCGCGGGAGGCGGGACCGCGACCCCCGGGATGCCCGCGGGGCCTCCTCCGCCTCCTCCGCCTCCTCCGCCCGGGGCTCCTCCCGCAGCCGCCGCGACGGCGATGCCGAACGGCCGCGGGGCCGGCGGGACGCGGAGCGGGAGCGCGCGCGGCGGGATGCGGCGGATGCGCTGCCGGTGGATCTCGCGCGCGTAAAGAGGGAACCAGGCACCGCCCCCGGCACCGGCGTCTGGGGGGGCTCCGGCACTGCCGCCCCCGCCGCGCCCGTCCGTGTGAAGCGGGAGCGGGAACCGGATGGAGACTCCGACCCTGAGCCCGAGCCCGCCGGTGGGGAGGAACGGATGGGACCAAAGGGCTGAGGGGACACGGGGGACCGCGGGGAGTGAGGGGGGAACGGCACACCGGGATGGGGAGCGGGGAACTGAAGTGGGGGAGGACCGGGCTGGGTGTGGAGAGACGCAGGGGTGCGTGCACACCGTGGTGTGGCGGAGGCATCGGGTCGGGGGGATCGGGCACCGGGGGGTGTGAAGGGACACTGGGGTGTCTGGGGGCACCGCCGCGGGTGGGGAGCGATAACAGTGATGTCCCGGAGGACACCAGGGGAAGGGGAGACACGACTGTGCATGTGCAGAGGAGTTGGGGTGTCCTGTGAGCTGATGGGGGAGACCCTGGGGTGTGTGAGGAGGGACACACTGGGGGGTGGGGAAGGAACCGGGAGGGGAGGGATGCGGAATGGGGTGTCTGGGGGGATTCTGAAATGAGAGTGCGGTGTCTGAGGGGATTCTGGGACGGAGAAGTCACCAGGACTGATCCTGGATGTCCTGAGCTCAGCTCTGGGCAGAGTTTGCAGACACCTGGGGAAACTGGGACTTTACCCCGGGGGTTGTAATGGAGGGGGGTTGGAGGGGCCGTCATTTTTGTGCTTTTGAGATCCTTGTGCCCTCCTTGTTAACACTCTCCTGTCCCCCCCAGTACGCTATGGGCGCTTCGACCCCGAGGACCAGCGCAGCCGGCACTGCCCCTACCTGGACACCATCAACAAGTGGGTGACAGGGGTGTTTTGGGGTCCCCCTGTCCCTGGGGGTCCCCCCAGCTCCCCCACAGTTCTGTGACATTGCCCCCTCCTCCCAGGAGTGTCCTGGACTTCGACTTTGAGAAGCTCTGCTCCATTTCCCTGTCTCACATCAATGTCTATGCCTGCCTTGTTTGTGGGAAGTACTTCCAGGGTGAGACCCTCTGCCCCGGGGCTGCTGGGGGGCATGGGAATGTGGAGAACACCCAGGGGCTGCTGGGGGGCACACAGGGGACAGCCAGGATTCTTGTGGTGCCCTGGGGGACACACATAAGGACTGGGATGCTGCTGGGCTGGGGCATAGGGGACATCCCAGTGCTGTTGCGAGTGAACACTAGAGGATGGGGTGGTGATGAGGGGGACACCCAGGGACTGGGGTGGAGCACAAGGGGTATGGGATAGTGCCCCAGGGCCGTGGGGACACCCAGGGACGGGGATTCTGCCTGGTAAGGTGATGGGGAACAGCTGGGAGCAGGGTGCTGTCAAGGGATACAAAGAGGATGCCTGGGGAGGGACACAGTGGGGGGACATTGAAGGACAGGGTGGTTGCTGGGGGAACTCAGGGACCCTCCAGTGGGCACAGCTCCTCCATTGGTGTACAGGGGATCCTTTCTGTGCCCCCTCCCTCTTCCCATGGCTGTTCTGTGCCCACCCCTGGTGCCCTGTGTCCCCCTGATGGCACTGTCCCCGCAGGCCGCGGGCTGAAGTCCCACGCCTACATCCACAGCGTGCAGCTGAGTCACCATGTGTTCCTCAACCTGCACACGCTCAAGTTCTACTGCCTGCCCGACAACTATGAGATCATCGACTCCTCTCTCGAGGACATCACGGTGTGGGGCACCTTCAGGGGTACCCCGGCTCTGGGGGGCATGTTTGGGGTCCCCAGTTCTGGGGGGTTGGGTTTGGATTTGCTCCAGCTCTGAGGAGTTTGGGTTGGGGTTCCCCCGAGCTCTGGGTTGTTCAGTTTGGGATCCTCTGGCTCTGAGGGATTTGGGTTGGGGTCTATTGGCTCTGAGGTGTCAGGTTGGGATCACCCTGTCTCTGAGGGATTTGGGTTGGGGTCCCCCAGTGCTGAGGTCTCTCTCCCACAGTACGTGCTCAAGCCCACCTTCACGGCTCAGCACATCGCCCACCTGGACAAACAGGCCAAGCTGTCCCGTGCCTACGATGGCACCACGTACCTGCCTGGCATTGTGGGGCTCAACAACATCAAGGCCAACGACTATGCCAACGCTGTGCTCCAGGTGACACCAGGGTTAAAGGCTTCCTTTTGGAGTGAAACCATGCCAAAACATCACTGTGGGTCTGACAGGGAGGAATTGCACCTTTTCTCCTGGGGGCTATACGCTGTGAGGGTGTTCAGGCTTCGTTCTGGGGTGAAACCCTCCCAAAATCCTGCTCTGGGGGTCTCGGGGATGAGTCCCACATCTTCTCCCACGGCGTATGCACCTGGGGATGCCTTCATTTTGGGCTGAATCCCCTCTGAAATCCTCCTAAAATCCTTCTGTGGGGGTCCTGAGGGTATATCCCACCTTTTCTTCTATGGGCACTACACCGTGGGGGTGCAGGTGGCCTTTTAGGGTAAAAGCCCCCCATAACCCTCCCCATACCCCTTCTGTGGGGCTGACAGGGATCAACCGCACCTCTGGATCTTTTCCAACTCAGACTGTTCTGAGATTTCCTGCAGGCTTCATACCCATGGCAGTACAGGGTCTGCATAATTGCTCCAAAGCCCTCCCAGATCACTCCTCTAGGGGTGCGGGGCTGAATCCCCCCCTGCTCTGTCCCCAGGCTTTGTCTAATGTGCCACCCCTGCGGAATTACTTCCTGGAGGAGGAGAACTACCGTCGCATCCAGCGCCCGCCTGGGGACATCATGTTCCTGCTGGTGCAGCGCTTTGGGGAGCTCATGAGGAAGCTCTGGAACCCCCGGAATTTTAAGGCACATGTGTCACCCCACGAGATGCTCCAGGCCGTGGTGCTCTGCAGCAAGAAGAACTTCCAGATCACCAAGCAGGGTGGGGTATGGGGGGACAGAAGGGGCTGGGAGGCAGAGCTGGGTTTGAGGGGAAGAGCTGGACCTGGATTTGGGGGTACGGGGCTGGGTTTGGGGGTCTGGATTTGGAGTTGCAGGGCTGGGTTGGGGAGGCAGCACAGGGTCTGGGGGCTCTGTATTTGGTGCATGCTGGGTTGGGGAGGCAGCACAGGGTCTGGGGGCTCTGTATTTGGTGCATGCTGGGTTGGGGAGGCAGCACAGGGTCTGGGGGCTCTATTTGGTGCATGCTGGGTTAGGGAGGCGGCACAGGGTCTGGGGGCTCTGTATTTGGTGCATGCTGGGTTGGGGAGGCAGCACAGGGTCTGGGGGCTCTATTTGGTGCATGCTGGGTTAGGGAGGCGGCACAGGGTCTGGGGGCTCTGTATTTGGTGCATGCTGGGTTGGGGAGGCAGCACAGGGTCTGGGGGCTCTGTATTTGGTGCATGCTGGGTTGGGGAGGCAGCACAGGGTCTGGGGGCTCTGTATTTGGTGCACGCTGGGTTGGGGAGGCAGCACAGGGTCTGGGGGCTCTGTATTTGGTGCACGCTGGGTTGGGGAGGCAGCACAGGGTCTGGGGGCTCTGTATTTGGTGCACGCTGGGTTGGGGAGGCAGCACAGCGTCTGGGGACTCTGGATTCAGGGGGCAGAGCAGAATCTGGGCTCAGGTCCAGCTCTACCGTTCCAGGGGATGGGGTGGAGTTCCTGTCCTGGTTCCTGAATGCGCTGCACGCAGCACTGGGCGGCACCAAGAGGAAGAAGAAGAGTGAGTGGGGGGAGGTTCTGGGGGGGCCCTCAGGGGCTGCTGTGTCCCTGCTAAGCTCTTGCTGTCTCCCCAGCCATTGTCACCGACGTGTTCCAGGGCTCCATGCGCATCTTCACCAAGAAGCTGCCACACCCTGATCTGGTGGGCCTGGGGGAGAATGGGGTTGTTGAGGTGCTGTGGGGGTTGTTGGGGTCCAACGAGGGGTGTCAAGGTCTGGTGGGCAGTGATGGGTGCAGTGTGGGGTGCCAGTGTCCAGTGCGATCCAATGGCAGGAGTTGGGGAAATGGGGGAGTTGGGGTACAATGGGAATGACAGGGTCAAAAAAAGGGGTGTCATAGTCCTTTTTGTGGGGGAGTGTCGGGGTCAGATGGGGAGTGGTGGGGTCTGCTGGGGGGCTGTTTGGAAATGGTGCGGGGTGTTGGGTGTAATGGAGGTGATGGAGGAGGTGGCTGGGTATCATGGAGCACCTGGGCCAGGAGATTAGAAGTGTCCGGGATCTGACTGGGGAGTTTGGGTCAAAGGAGTGTAATGGGGTCAAATGAGGGATGGGGGGTGTTAAGGTATGGTGGGGGACTCTTTGGGTACAACAAAGGCATATTAGGGTCCAGTAGGGGATTTTGGGTCCAGTGGGGCTGATGGATCCAGTGGGGAATGTTGGGTCCAATGGGGATGTGCCATGGGTGCCCTGCAGCCAGCGGAGGAGAAGGCACAGCTGTTGCAGAACAGTGAGTACCAGGAACGCATGGTGGAGTCCACCTTCCTGTACCTGACCCTGGACCTGCCCACGGCGCCGCTCTACAAGGACGAGAAGGAGCAGCTCATCATCCCCCAGGTGCCCCTGTTCAGCATCCTGGCCAAATTTAATGGCAGCACCGAGAAGGAGTACAAGACCTACAAGGAGAACTTCCTGAAGCGTTTCCAGCTGACACGCCTGCCTCCCTATCTCATCTTCTGCATCAAGCGCTTCACCAAGAACAACTTCTTCGTGGAGAAGAACCCCACCATCGTTAACTTCCCCATCACGTGAGCCAGGAGGAGGGGGCTTGAGTGGCTGGGAGCTTGTAGAGAGGGTTAAAAGCATCTAAGAGGAGATTGGGGGTATTTGGGGGGGTTGAAGGCATCTGGAGGGGATTGTAAACATCTGTGAAGTGCTGGAAACATCCAGAGGGGCTTTGGAAGCACCTGGGCCAGGGGATTTGAAGTGTCCGGGGATTTGAAGTGTCCAGGGATTTGAAGGTATCTAGGGTGGTATGTGGGCGTCTGGGGGGGCTTTGTAGGCATTCAGGAGGGCTTTAAGAGGTTTATAGGCATCAAAATGGCGTTTGAAGGCACTTGGGGGGGATTTCTGGGCATCTGGGGGTGTTGAGGAGTTTGTAACATCTGGGAGGGGGATGTAGATATCTAAGGGCATGTTGTGGGCATGTTGGGGGAATTGCAACAGTCCAGGAGGGATCTGGAAGCACCTTGGGGGTGTCTGTGAGTGCTGTGGGGGTCCCCCGTGGCCAGTGCCCCCCTGAGGGTGCGGGGGGTCCCCAGGAACGTGGATCTGCGGGAATACCTGTCGGAGGAGGTGCAGGCCGCGCACTCCCACACCACCTATGACCTCATCGCCAACATCGTGCACGACGGGAAGCCCTCGGAGGGCTCCTACCGCATCCACGTGCTGCACCACGTGAGTGTCCCCTCCTAGGGGGGCTTGGGGGGGCCACGGAGACCCCCCTGAGTCACCCCATCCCCTCCCGGGTCCTGGCAGGGCACAGGGAAGTGGTACGAGCTGCAGGACCTGCAGGTGACTGACATCCTGCCCCAGATGATTACCCTTTCCGAGGCCTACATCCAGGTAAGGGGGGACAGGGGGGTGATGGTACCCCCAGAATGTCCTATGTCACTCCCTGAACGCCCCCTTACATCCCCAGAATGTCTCCTGTGCCTCCTCCAACCCTCTCCTGCTCTTCTGCAGATCTGGAAGCGACGTGAGGAGGATGAGACAAACCAACAAGGCGCCTGAGACCCTTGGGGACACCCAGAAACCCCCTTGGGGACACCCCCAGCTCCCCTTTGGGGGTATCCCCAACTCGCTAGGGGTACCCTGAGACCCCTTTGGGAGCACCCCAAGCTCCCTTGTGGACACCCAGAGATTTGGCAGGGACACCCATAGCCCACCTAGGGACACTTCCATCCTCCCTGGGGTCACCCAGAGGACCCCAGGGGAACACCCAGACACCCCTGGGAGCACCCAGAATCCTCCTGGGGACACCCCCAGTCCCTCCTGCAGGTGCGTGTGTCCCAGTAAATGCCACCCACTATTTTTGTAACTCATTTTCACCTTTTCTCTTTGGGTTTGGGGGCATTTGTGGTTTCTGCTGCTTCCTGTGACACGTCCCAGCACCCTGTGACCCCTCAGCCCCCATCACACCCTGAAACACCCTAAAACACTGAGGCAGAGCTGCATCCAAGCTTTATTGGGCAGTGCTGGGGGGTCCTGGTGCCCCCCTACAGCCAGACATGCTCCTGGCAGTGCTGCAGGGCCTGCAAGGGGCAGAGAGGTCAGCTGGGGGTGCAGGGGGTCGCAGCCCCCCCATTCCCGTCTGCCGTGTCCCCAACTGACCTGGCAGCGCTGGGCAGCCTTTGGGCCTGAGCACCAGAAGATGGGGCCCAGGGCACAGGGGCCCAGGGGGAGGGACAGCGCCGGGACACGGACATCTTTGGGGTCCTGTGGGGGAGGACGCGGATGAGGGGTCCCCCCAAGGCTGGGGGCACTTCCAGGACCCACCAAAGCCCCCTCCCCAGGGCTGTGTCTTGTGGACTCTGGCACTGTCCTCTTGAGGGAGAGTGGCACTTACTGGGGACCTCATTGTGTCCCCAGGGGTGATGGGGCTGTGACACCCAAGATGTGTCCCCTTGGGGCTGCACCAGCATTTGTGTCCCTGGCAGGGCTCCTGGGGACTGTGACACTCAGGGGTGTGGCCTTGGGGCTGTGACACTCTGGACGTGTCCCCTCAGTGTTGCGTAACCCTGGGATGTCCTGTCACCTCCTGGGGACCATCCTCCCCAGCCATCCTGTCGGCGTCCCCTTCGTGTTCCCCCCCCGTTTCTCCTCACCTCTTCACTGACGCACTCTGCCAGCCGCACCACGATGGCCTCAAGCACCCAGGGCGGTGGCAGCGTCCCCATGTCCTCGTTGTCCCAGTTGTCCCCGCTGCGGCAGGCGAGGAACAGGCGGCAGAGCAGGCGGGGGCTCAGGCGGCCCAGCAGCCCCTCGAGCGCCAGGGCCGCGTATCGCTCGGCCAGGCACTGGCACGCCCCGGCCACCGGCAGCGGCAGCGCCCGGCACAGCCCGGCCACCGCCGCGGCCACCGAGCCCACGGGCACAGCGGCCTCAGCCCGCGCCACCAGCGTGCGGCACAGCCAGCACTGCGGCATCGGCAGAGCCTCCGGGGACACCCCGGTCCCGCCGGAGTCCTGCGGGGCGGGGGGACACACTGCATTCGGTGCTGGGGCCGCTGCCTGGCTGTGCCCCCCCAGCACCGTGGGGCCGTGCCCGTGCCCACGGGGCCACCGTCACGCAACCCCCGCTGTCCCCGTGTCCCCGTACCTGCAGGTGGGTGCCGGGCGCCTCAAGGAGGGGCTCGGCCGGGGCGGCCCCGGGTTCTCCGCGACACAGCTGCAGCGTGGCACAGACCTGCCGAGGCTTCTGCGGGGCAGCACAGGGTGGTGACCCGGGTGTCCCCAAGCCCCGGCACCCCGGGGTGTCCCTGGATGCCGTGGTGTGCCCGCTGCCCCCAGCAGCCTGCATGTCCCTGGGGGCCACAGTGTCCCCAAACCCCCTTGCTTGCTGTGTGCCCCCACTGCCACTCACGAGGTGCTGGATCTGCCCGAGGAGGTGATCAACAAGCACCCGAATCAGGGCCTGGCATGGGGTGATCATGCCAGGGGAACGTGGGCACAGAATGCCCACGACCTGATCTAGCAGCACCTGCGCCAGGGCACCAACAGCGACACCCACCACTGCCATAGTCACCGCCATCACCACCCCAGCCACACCTGTCACCACTGCACCACTGATCCCATGGGGATGGTGCCTGTGGCATGGAACCTGTGACCATGGCACACATGATGGCATCCATCCTGTCACATCACCACCGTGGCCCCTGCTGACATCTGCCACCACTTCACCCATCATCCCAGCACCCACAGTGGCACACACCACCATGGTGGCATCTGTGACCATGGCACCTGCGGTGGCACCCTCAGTGGCTGCTACCACCTCATCAGCCACAGTGGCACTCCCAGTGGCACCTCCCTGTGTGGCACTTGCTGGCACCCACCATGACACCCAGTGGCACCTGTGCCCATGGCCCCCACGGTGACACCCACAGTGGCACCTGTCCCCCATCCCCGCAGGCACCTCCACAGTTGATTGGTTGGAGGCCTGGTGGAGGAAGTCGAAGAGCTGCTGGCACACAGCGCAGATGTCCTGCAGGAGAGGACAGCGGGGACTTGTGGGACATGGGGACACGGGGATGCAGGGATGTGGGACATCGGGGAATGGCAACAGAGGAGGACAGGGTCATGGGGGACATGAGGATGTGGGGATGTTGTGGTACAGGGATGTTGGGAGGTGGGACACAGGGACACGGGGATGTGGGACATGGGAACATGGGGGAATGGGGACAGGGGAACCAAGGAGGTTGCATGAGGATGTTGGTGTAGGACCATGGTGGGAGTACGGGAGCCCCTGTGGAGTTTTGGGGACATACAGGGGGCACAGGGACAGAGGGAAGGGTGAAGGGACATTAGAAGGGTGATGGGGACACGGGGGGGTCTCTCACCACATTGGGATGTCTCTGGGTGAGAAGGGGGCAGCGCCCCAAGGCCCCACAGCGCAGCGCCGTCACCCAGTCCTGGCACCAAGCAGAGGGGGGCATCCCACAGCCCCTCCCCGGTGCCCCCAAACCTGTGGCCACTGTCAGCACCCAGCCAGGGGGACCTGGCAATCCAGGACCCCCCAGTACACCCCCGTCAAGTCACCCCATCCCAACACCAGCCTTCTTGGTACTCCCGGGTGTGGGGGACCCCCTCAGGGAACCCTCCCACTCCAATACCCCATCCCAGGGGGCCCCTGCCACCGTGACCCCACCTCTAAACACACACTACCCCTAAAACTCCACTCCTGCCGTCATGGGGGGCCCCGATACCACCCCCTGATCCCGCCCCCACCCATCCCTCATCGGGGGAGCCCTGCAGTGACACCCCCACATACACCATCCTAGCCTGAGATCCCAAGAGGGTTCAGACCCCCACCCAAGGGCCCCCTTCCCCCCTTGCAGGCACACTCAGCTCTGGGGCTGTTCCCAGGTGTGGGGGTGCAGGGGCCCTACCTGGGGTGGTCCCAAGCAGGGTGAGGAGCAGCTGCAGTGCCAGGGCCATGGCAGGGGACAGGGCTGAGGACGGGGACAGTGGCTGGGCCATGGCAGTGCTGGGCAGGGCTGAGCCCATGGTCTCTTAAGGCCTTGCAAGTGGGATGTGGCCGCTGGGACTGTGCCAGCTCACGGGGACAGGTGTGTCACACGCACGGGAACACTGTGGGGCCTGCCACCCCCGCCCTGCCACTCTGCTGCTGCCCTCATACCCCTGTGTCCCCACAGCCACATCCTGATTGGGTCCCCATTCAAGGGCCCCATGTCCCCTGCAGGAATCCGTTTTAATGTCTCCGTGTCTCCACTGAGTCCCCACTGCAGTCCCTGTGTTCCCTGTTTGGGTCCCATGTTCCCATTGGGGTTCACACTGGGGTTGCCTTGTCCTCCACCGGGATCCCCACGTCCCCACATTCCCTTTTCCCCTGTCCCCAGTCTCCCCACATCCCCTCAACCCCACCATGTCCTTCCCACCATATCACCATATCCCTCCTCTCTGCCGTGTTCCCACACCCCTGTGTTCCTATGTCCCTTTTGTGTCACCGTGGTCCAACACCCCAATATTCCCCCCCATCCCTCCATATCACCCTCCAATCCCCCCCAATCCCCTCTGTTCCCCTGTTCCTTCATGTCCCACCCTGCCACATCCCTCCAAAATCCTTTATGTCTCCATGTCACCAAACTCCCGTCTGCCCCTTGTTCCTGTGTCCCCCATGCCCCCCCATGTTCCCCGATGTTCTCATGTCCCCTCTCCTGTATCAGTATGTCCCCCTCTGTGCCCTCCAGCTCACGTCCCACATTCCCACACCCCCGGATCCCCCATAGTCCCTGAAGTCCCTTATCCCCCACGTCCTGCCCATCCCCCCAGCCTTGTGCCCTGCCACCCCGAGTGTGGCCCCCTTTCCCCCTCCCCCTGCTCCTCTTCCCGGCATGTCCCTCCCTGGTCACCGCCTTGACCCCACTGGAGAGCCCTCAGTGCGGGCGCGGCTGCAGGGCAGGGCCCCACGGGGGGGCACCTGCCCCAGGTGAGGCACTGGGATGGGTCCCAGGGTGGCCCAGCCCCGCGCCGTGCCCCTCTGTACCCTGTGTACCACCCCCCATGCCACCCTCACACCCTGAGCTGCCCTGTACTTGTCCCCCCATTCATTCCACGTCCTTCTGCCACCTCCTGTGCCCCCTGTACCACCATGTGTACCCCAAAATCCCCATGGCACGCCCTGTGCCCCAGGTCACGGTGTCACCCTTCACTTCCCAGACCTGCCGTATCCCCCTGGGGCAGATCTAGGACACACAGGGCAGGGGCTGGTTCAGGGGTGCCCCCCGGCACAGCCCAGGGACAGGACAAGGGACAAAGCCCCAGCCCAGCCCGGGGAACCGCAGAACCAGGAGCAGCACTGGAATGAAGCACCTGGGAGGGGTCAAGGATGAGGATGTGGCTGAGGGACCTGGGGGGGGGCTCAGCCTGGAGAAACGGAGGCTCAGGGGGGATCTTCTCACCCTCCACAACTCCCCACAGGAGTGTGGATCTCTGTCCTCACTGTCCCCAGGCCCTTCCTGCAGCAATTCCAGCTCACGCTTCTCTTTTGTAACGAAATAATTTATTTCCTAACAATCAAACAAGACAGAAATATCCATGGACACAGCAAAGATCTCCTAAAACACGGAATTCCTAAAAAAAAAAAAAAAAAAAAGCACCATTCTATTGGCTTGACACGGGGTTCACCCAACAATGGCATATTTACAGCAGGAACGGCTGGAAATGGGATCCATGTCCGCTCCCAACTGCCCAATGGAGCCGAGGGTGGGGTGGATCCACTTCTTGGGAAGCAAAAAGAACAGAAAAAAATGACGGAAAAGCTCAAGTCAGAGGTGTCCCGAAGAATAATAAAAGAAAGGTTGAGTGGAGACGGGATGGCTCCACCGGAAAAATTAAGGATGAAACAAACATTTTGGTGCTTCCCGGGAGCTGGCAGTTCAGGATATGCCTTCCATAAGAAAAAAAAAAGGAAAAACAGCCCAAAAATGGGTGGTTTTGATTCCCACCCACCTGTGCCCCAATCCTATTCCCCCACTCCCTGGATTTTTGTCACAACCTATAAAAAAGTCCTTCCTGCAGTTTATTTCATAGGAATGCTGGTGGATCAGTGAATTCCAGGAAAAGGTTGGCACCACCTTTGGGAACCCAGAGATTCCGGGTTAGTGCAGCGTTTTGGGGTTCCTGGAGCACAGCCCGACAGTGCAAAGGGCCAGGAAGGGTCAGTCTGGGATAGGAAGGGAAAAAAGGGGGGAAAAAAAAGGCATTGGGAACTCAAAAAGGCACAAACCTGCCCAACCCCCTCATTTGTGCTGAGGCCAGACTTTCAGAATGTCCAAAACCAACCAAAAAATCAACGTTTTGTACCTCTGGAAGGGCCTTCCCAGTGCTGGAAATCACCTGCCCAGAGGGCTCTGCTGGGATTCCCCAGGTGAAGGCAAAAGCCACCTCAGCCACCAGCCCCCAAGGGCTGATATTCCTCTTTTTCTGGTGTTTTTCCATCTATTTGCCTTTTTTTCCCTTTTTGCTGGTGCAGGGGGTTGAGCTCAGGTGCCCATGGTCTGCAACAATGCCAGAGGGTGGAAAATTCCAGCAGTTTTAAAGGAAAATTCCTTGTGTTTGGTTTTTTTTTTTTTCTCTTAAGAACCAGCACATGGAAAAAGAGCCAGAACTCGGGGGATTTGGGCAACTTGTGGGGCCTGTGGGGGGCTTCCCACTTCCCCAAGTGAGCCAGGAATGGGACTGGGGTGTTGAAAAGGAAAAAAAAAGGGGAAAATGAGAAAGCGGTAAAGGGGAATAGAAAAGGAGGAAAGGCAAAGCAGGAAAGAAGGAGAAAAGGGAAACAAGAAAGGGGTAAGGAGAAAAGGAAAAGGAAAAAGGGGGAAAGGAAAAAGCACTGGAGTCTCCTGCTGCTCATCCCCTTGCACTCCACGGAGCATTTTGATGCCTTTCAGCACCTGCGTTTCCTGAAAGGGACTAGCAGAGGGTTAGGGTTTGTGTCCTAGCGCTGGGAAAAGCCCTGGGAGAGCTCCTTGCTGACACCTCACCAGGGCCTGGCCAGCTTCATGGGGCTGGAAAAGCCCTTGGACCAGCTCGAGGGGAAAAGGAAGGTGTTGGAAGCAGAGCTTTCTACATGTCAACATTCCCAGAGCATCTCTATAAGCAGGAAGTGGTGGGAATGCTCCCTCCAGCGCATTGGGAAACGAACCCACACCACGGGCAACCCATGTGTGCTCCAGCTTGGAAAGCCCCCTGCCCCCTGGGCCTTCCCTCTCTGTGGTGGCTTCTGGAATCCTCCATGAGCCTGGAAAAATCCCGGATGGATGGATGGACACAATCTGGGGAGTCCTGTGGGGTTATTGCTGAGCAGAGGCATCATCTTTGTGCTGAAGGGGTGGAGAGAGTCCATGGGCTCCCTCCGAGGTAGAAAAAATTGTCCCCGAGACTAGAAGCATGGAAAGGGAATTCCAGGAGTCTGGAATGCCATGCCACGGGAGGTGATGGGGTTTGGGTTTAGGGAGGGCAGAAACTTCTCAACCCAGAGGTGGCTGACCTGAGGGGTGAGGATGGCTCTGAGCCCCCGGAGCGCTGTTCCCCATGCCAGGAATGCTCTGGGATGATGGGAGGGCTGGGATGGGGTATCCCTGAATATTTAGAGTCGGGGGAAGGAACCCCTGACTGAGGCTGATCCCTGTGCCCAAAATGCTCTGTGTTCCCAGCTTGGCTTCGCTCTGTCACAGATGGAAACTCCACAAAGGATCGGTTTTCTCTTCATATCTCCTCCCAAAAGCTCAGCTTTTTGGGTCCTGAGGATTGGGAACGTGATGTTGCCACCCAAATGTAGAGAAGATAGGGAATACCGGGCAGTGATAGCCTTGGAAAGAACCCAGGGAAGGCTCTTGAGGTTGCTGTTATTGCCAGGATATTCCTGGGCGCTTCAGGCGTGGCTGGAATGTAGGGCCTGGCAGAGGAGGTTTGGCTGGGATGAGAGGCTGGCGATGCAAACGGAGCCCCGGGAGCAGCTGGACCGGCGGGACGTTCAGGTGTTTCTGTGCAGGGAATGCTGGCAGGGTCGGTGTGCTGGCTAACGGGATCCCAAGGGGACAGCGGTGGTGCCATGGTGATGGGAAGCGCTTCCTAAATCCCCACAGGAAGCTTCCGGCTGCTCGCCAGCTTTGCCCTGGTCCCGCTGGAGCTGGAATATCCCTCGTCGCTGCCCAGGCTCTGGAGGCTCCCGCGCTCATCTGAGTCACTGGGGCTGCTGCTGCTCCAGTCCAGATCAGCTGGGAGGTCGTCCGTACTCTCCACATCCACATCCATCTCTTCTGCTGGAGGAATGGGAACGGTTGGAGCTCTGGCATGGCCAGGCCTCTCACCAGCCATCCGCCAGCACAGGCTCTCACCTTGATCCGAGTCGGAGCGCTCAGAGGAAAGGCTGGAGCCGATGCTGTCTATCCTGACCCGCTCCATCCCCAGCTTTTCCAGCTGCCGCTGGAGGTGCCGTTGCTCCCGCTGCAGCTGCTCAATCTGGTGCAGGGCCCGGCGCTCCTGGTCTTCCAGCTTCTGCAGGGGGGACACAGCACCCTGAGCTCTGGGATTCCCTCAGAACCACGCAGCACACAGGGCACCCAGAGTCCCCGGGACTCCCTCGGAACCACTCAGCATTCCTGGCCCAAACCACCCCAGCGCAGCCACTGCCAGCTCCCGAGAGGCTCCTGTCTTCAGCACGCTTGGGATGTGGAGTCGTATGGATTACAACTCTCCCAGTCAGCCCAGCCCAATACTGGCTCTCTCCCAGTTCTCCTGATGTCAGTGGTCTCCCAGTTATACCAGCCCAATTCAGAACTCCCCCAGTTACCCCAGCCCCATCCCAGTCCTCCCTCCATCCTCCCAGCCCCATCCTTCTCCTCCCTCCATTATCCCAGCACAACCCAGTGCTCCCCCCATTATCCCATCATGATTCCAGTGCTCTCCCAGTTATCCCAGCCCAACTCAGCACTATCCTAGCCCATGCCCCATACTGAGATGCTGCTCTCAGCTCCGATCCCGATGTTGGATCCTGTTTTTGGGCTCACCTGGATGTGGAGCCTGGCCCTGGTGAGGAGGCTGAGTGTCGTGTGCCGCCCGGCCGCTGCCCCCAGCGGCACCAGCCCCTTCAGCCTCTCCAGGCACAGCCGGAGCTGGGCACGCCTGGAATGGGAACACACAGTTTGATCAGCTTCCTGAATGGCATTCCCACCCCTCTGGTGTGGAAAAATGGGGTGGTGGGAGCTAAACCCGACCAGGAGCTTTCCCAGCCTCCATGAACTTCCAGAAACTCAGAGAAAACAGCAGCCAGGCAAAAGGATGCCTTGGACAAACCTCATGGATAAATCCTGCTGGCATCCTGGGCTGTTGGGATGATCCCAGGCAACGAGATACCAATGACCTTGGAATTCTCGGTGAGAATATCCACTTTTGGTCATTCTCTTCCCAGAAAGATTCCATCTCAGGAGTGCTGTTTGGTTCCTGCTGACAGCTGGAGCTGCCCAGGCTAACACCCAGCTGCAGATCCCTTGGGACTGCTTCCTTTCCATATTTTTAGTAGGAAGAGGGTGGTTTTGGATCCAAAAACCCCAGATCCCTGCAAGAGCACTGACTGTGCTCCAGGAATCCTCCCTCTTCCTGTAACATCTGGCTTTTCTCTGCTTTAACAGGTAGGACATCAAAGCTGGAGGGAAACTCCAGCTCCCTGAGGAAATCCCTTTTTCTGCTGAAAGCAGGGATGCTTCCAGCACATCCCAGGTTTCAGTGTCCATCACTCCAATCCCAACATGCAGGTCAGATCCTTGGGAATGGGTTGTAACACCCATCCCTGAGCTGCCTGATCCCAGGCAGCTCCAAATGGATTTTGCAATGACCTGCTGGTCTTGTTTGGGGTACTCTGGGAGTGAACAGGGACTTTCTCACCCAAAGGACCTCGGGATGACAACATAGGCAAAACCAGTGGGATTTACATGGGATAAATCCCAAACTCCAACTGGCTCAAAGAGGAACCTGTGAAAAGACAATTCTCCTGAGTAAGCAGAGCAGGAGCTGGCTGTGGAGATGGATGTCATTCCCAACAACCAAGGACAGGGAATGCCTTAATCCTTGATGTCCTTTATTCCATTCCTTCCCTCCCACTCCCCCTCTCAACCCATCTCATATTGCTTTTCCAGGGGTAGAATACCCGTGGAAAAACAATAATTCCTCCCAGCCCAGCTGCTGACAACCCTCTGGCACTCACCTGTTCTTTTCCATCTCATTGTGTGTCGACCTGAAAAAGAAGGAAGAAGTTATTAATTCCTCTGGCTGATTAGGGATTAACAGTTGAGATTAACATGTGGGAATTAGCAAAAGCTCCCAGGAAAAGCTGCAGATCTGGGGGGCTTCCAGAGCTCCATACCCAGGAATGGTGAATAGTGGGATGCAGACACAGAAATTGCCAGATAAGTGTCAAAAAAAGGGTCAGGAAAACCATAAAATGGGATTTAAAACCAGTTTAAAGTTTTAGAGCTGGGATTGGGATCAACAGCTCATCCCTGTCCCTTGACCTGCCAGGAACATAACATGGAAAAAGCCTTCCCTGTGTCCAACAGCACAGAGCAGCTCTGGAGGAGACCCCGAAAGCACCGACATGTTAAAACCATGATAAGTCACCCTGAAACTCCCAATTTCCACGGAGTTGGGAAAACACAAGCTACGGCTGACTTTCCCTCCACTGAAATTCAGGAAGAAGCCACGGGAGACCACACAGCTTGTGTTCCCTTGTGCTTAGGGAAGAGCTGTGTCTCTGCCTACTGACTTCCTAAAACCTCCAGAGGCCTCAAGAAGCACCACTCTAATTTGGGAAAAATGTTGTTATGTGCCTGAAAACACAAATCTGGGAATAGCCCACAGGCTGTTCAGGTGAGGATGTCTATTGGGATGGCCCCACGGGATCTGGGAGTGCTGGAAAAACAGGGGATGTCACTGAAGGGAAAACCAGGGATGTCACCATCACAGCAGTGGAAGATGCTCTCTGAGGTCTCCTTCACTTTTCCAGCAGCATTCCTGATGGATCACCCTGCTCCAGTGGCTCTGTTGCCTTCTAGCAATATTGGGGCCACATCTCCCACATCCCCAGAAATGTGGGGATAATTCTATCCCAGAAATTCTATCCCAGCAGAAACACTCCCCACTCCAGTGGGATGATCCTGACACAACGGAAGTGCTCAGCTCTCCAGCTTCTGTGCAGTCTCTCCATTAGTTTTTTCCCCTGGATAAATCTGCATGTTTCACAGCCAGATCTCTACGAAGGGGTTGCCATAGGCTGAATCTTTACGAGTTTTTTTCGCTGATTCTAAATTATCCAAACACTTCCTGAGCACTGGTACAGACAGGGGTGAGACTCCTATCACCTCCACAATCATTAATTACAAGTCCATCATCTTTTCTGCCTTGATCCTTCCTGGAATGGTTGTTTTCTCTTTAGGACTTGCATTCACCACCACAAATATTTAGAAAAAGATGAACTAACTGATGGATTTTAATTTTGGATAAAATAAGCAGGGACAGAGGCGATGGCAGCTTCACCCCGGGGCAGGTGGAGCTCCCACATCTGCGGCTCCAGCATCCCCTCCAGAGCGATCTCATGCCCACAGAGTCACTGATTTGGATTCCCACCAGTCTGAACCTCAGCTGATCACCAGCTTTCCCTTTGGAATGTGTTTTTTATTCCTGAAAATCATAATAGACTGGCCCGAATCAAACAAAATATTCTGAGAAGGAAACCTGGAGCGTGTCCAGGCAGGAGAAACTCCCAGATTTACTTAGAGCCTGCTTGATTTGAGCCCAGGGGCCCTGGCAGCCCCTCGAGCGGCTCCTGGCACTCTGAAACACCTGCACGGGAGCCACCCGAGCCCCGGGGGACACAGGGAATCATAGCATGGGCAAATCCAGCTGGATTTGTTCTGGCAGCTGCCAAAGGTCAGCTGCCGTGGCGTCGCACAGACGGGATCGCTCCCAACCAGGAAAAGAGTGGCAGATGTGGTGCCATCAGGGCCTGGCTCCTCCCTGGCTCCATCCAGCACCAGTGACACGCTGGGATGGACCTGCTGCCCCTCACAGTGTCCCCTCGGCTGGGGGCACATCTGGAGCCAGCCCTTCCCAAAATCAGCTGAGTGATTTGAAGGTTATTAAAGTGATGGAATAAAGCCTGCACGATGTGGGATTTGCTCCTGGAATTCAATGTGGGTGTTTGGAGCCGACTTAAAACGTGGAGAAAAGGTGGTTTAGGATTTAAAATCAGCGAGGAGTAAGAGGGAGGAACAACCAAGGAGGGATAATGGGAGGCTCTGGGCGGGTTTCAGGGTGGATAAACAAGAAGGTGGCAGAAGGGTCCCCTGCCACTGCGCTGTAACAGCAGGACCTCTCTGGGCCAGTCACCCAGGGACAGAAAGGTCCCACCCATGGTGTCACACCCAGCGACAGCAGGACTTTGGTGACAGCAGAGCCCCACCCAGTCCTGTCACACACCCAGTGACAACAGGACCTCACTGAGCCGGGTCACCTGATGACAGAAGGGTCCCCCAGTGCTGTCACACACCCAGTGACAGGAGGACCTCCCTGTGCCCCAAACACCTGGAGACAGGAGGGTGCCCCCGGCCTTGTGACACCCCCAGTGATGGCAGGGGGGCCCTACCAGAGCCCGGGGACCGGGGAGTCTCCCCGACCCGGCCACAGGTCCAGTGACTCCCCACGAGCCGGGACACCTGGGGACAGGAGCCCCCGGGCCTGTCACACACCCAGACACAGAGGGCCCTCAGCAGAGCCCGAGCGGCGTCATGACCGGAGGATCCCCCGGCCCTGTCGCACACCCGGTGACAGCGGGGACCCATCAGAGCCCGGGAACCGGGGGGGTAACCCCGGCCCGGCCAGAGGCCCAGGAACAGCGGCCTCACCGGGCCCGATCACACGGCCACGGGAGCCCCCTCGGGCCTGTCACCCACGCCCAGTGACAGCGGGGCACACCGGGCCCGGCCGCACGGTGCCGGGAGCTCTCCCAGCCGGGCCGGACCTGCAGCCCCACAACGGCCGGGCCCTTTCGCTCCGGTTCCTCCTCGCCCCGCCCCGCCCGGTGCTTCCATCACCTGCCGCCGCCGCCGCTCCTCCGTGTCTTGGCGCGGCGCCGCGGGGCCTCCCCGTCCTTCCCGCCGGGCCGCAGCGAGGCGTAACCGTGCTCGGCTTCTGCGGAGACACAACGGCGGGCGGGGGTCACCGCGGGGCCCGGCCGGGGGCACGGGGGACACCGGGGGGGGGGCGGGGGGTACCTCGCTCCCGCCGCTCCAGGAACTCGGCGGCCTCCAGCAGCATCTGGATGCCGAGGCGGGGGGGAGCGGCCATGGCGGGGCCGGGACGAGCCGCGACCGGCGGCGGGGGGGGGAGCGGCGGCCTCTGCCCGCCCCGAGCGCCGCTCCGCCAGACCCCGCGCGCGCCACGCCCCCTCCGCCTCTCATTGGCGGAGGATGAGCGAGGCCCCGCCCTGCGTCGCCGTTGATTGGAGGACGAGGCGGAGGCCCCACCCAGCGCCTCCACGAGCGGCGGAGAGGGAGCACCGCCGCACCTGAGGATACGCCCCCCGCTCGCTGCCATTGGACGAAAGCGCCACACCCTCCTGCCATTGGCCCGACCTCCCCGCGGCGCCCCGCCCACAACACCGGCCCCGCCCCGCTGGCCGCACGCGCTGCCCTGACTCACTTCCTGCCGCTCAGCCAATGGCGAGGTCGGACGGGGAAGGGGCGGGGCCACGGCTACGTGTAGCAACGTGAGCCAAGCGGGAACCCCCCCGGCCAAGGACAGAGCCCTGGGAACGGGAACCTCCCTGGGCAGGGACAGACCCCCCGGGACAGGGAATCCCCGGATTAGGGCCAGACTCCTCCGGGGAACGGGGACCCGGCAGGGACAGACCCCCCCACAGAGCTGGGACCCCCACCTCCCCTGCCAAGCAGCCACCCTCCTTGGGAGGGACCCCCACACCAGGGCAATGCCACCCCCCGGCAGGCCCCCCCTCTGTCCCACTGCTGGGAGCACCTCAGGCCCTCCACATCAAGAACCACCCACAGAGAGAGCACCTCCACCCCACGCAGGGCTCAGAGAACCCAAAGCTCCTCCTTAAACTGGGAGCACCCCAGATACCATTGCCCCCCCGGGGGGCAGGTGATGGAGGGGCCTCGCAGCCCCAAACTGATAATTGGGTGGGGTTGAGGGAGGAAGAAAGATCCCCCTGCCAAGCACCTTCAGTTTCAGCCCAGGGTTCAAGTGGGGCCCCACAGAATTGAGCCGATCTGTATCAATTCCAAGGATTTGTGGGAGTGGGAATGGAGGCCCTCCTTTATCTCTGAATGGTAAAAATTAAAGGAAAAAAATACATCCGGGGTTTTATTAACAGGGAAACAAACCAAAAACAGGGAAAACACAGCAAAATCCCACCCAGAAACCAACCTTTGTTGTAAAAAAACCCCCCCAAAATCCAAGAAACGGAAACTCGTGGCAGCTCTGGCCTTTGTGACTTGTTGGGAATAACCCAAATTCCACTGGAATCCATCATCGGAACCACCCAGGAAAGTGCAGGGAAGTGACATCCTTTCGTGGTGGCAGTCATGTCCCAGTGTCAGGCGATGAAATCCAGGGGCCTGTTAAATCCTCCTTTTCTGTTCATGTATTGCCTGGGCGAGGATGGAAGCAGAGTCAGCCCTGGATCCAGGGAAATCGGGACAAAAATACCCGGGAGAGGCTGGGAATGCAGCTCAGTGGCCACAGGGAACCCAATTCCCCCGGCACTTGACCAAAAAAAGGGCAGGAAGGCTCCCAGCGAGGAGATACTCCAAAGGTTGGGCTGTGTGAGGATCCCAGGTTTTCATCAGAAAGGGAGCAGAACTGACAAACTGGGTGTTCTTTGGGAATAAACCAGGTGAACAGTGTTGCTTCCTGCTGCTCCGATCCTGTTCAGGCCTCACTGGGCACATCCCACCTGTTCCTAATGTGCTCCTCACTCCTCATCCTTCTGATTTCCCCATTCCCAGGGCTGCTAGAGAACTCTGACCTCTGCTTTTGAGTCAAAACCTCACAAAACAAAATCCTCTTCCTATCCCAAAGGAAGGGGAACACACCTGTACTTCCTCTTCTGGGACACATTGATGGCGTAGGCATTGGCGGCACCGTCCACCTTCTTCCCCTGAGAAGAAACGTCTCAAAATCTCATGGATTATCCCCAAACAGGGCAGGTGACATTGCAGAGCCCCTGGAGTGGCCTCAGGCCTGTGCTCACCTTGGTGGTATCAAAGGAGGCAAAACCCATCATCTTCATCATCTCGATCTCCTCCTCTGTCTTGCCCTGCAAATCCTCCTCTGAGGGAAGAAAATTGGGGATTGTGAAAACACAAATGTTGGGATTCCGAAAAATCTGGGTGCCCCTGGGCTGGTCCCAGCCCCACAGGGCATCTGGGGGTGTTCCAAGAGGAAATTCCCCCCTCACCTGTGATCTGCCGCTCCTTCTTGGAGTCCTTGAGCTCCTTCTTCTCCTCATCCCGACGCTCCTTGGGTCGCGCTGGTGATGAGGAGCTGGAGCGGTGCCGGCGTGGGGACCTGCTGGGGCACATGAGGTGGGGCTGCAATTCCCACCTGGAATCCCCATCTGGGGCTCCCACTGTTCCTGGTTCACTCAGGGTGCCCTCACCTAGCTGTCCCCACCCCACGCTGGTGTCCCTGCCCTCACCTGGATCATCCCTGCCCTCACCTGGATGTCCCTCCCCTCACCTGGATCATCCCTGCCCTCACCTGAACATCCCTGCCATCACCTGGATCATCCTTGCCCTCACGTGGATGTCTCTTCCATCATCTGGACAGACCCCACCCTCACCTGGACATCTCTCCCCTCACCTCGATGGTCCCTGCCCTCACCTGGATCGTCTCCGGTGTGGGGAGCGGGACCGGCTCCTCCTCCTGTCCCTGTCTCGGGACCGTGATCGCTCCCGCCGCCGCCTGTCCCTGTCCCGGGACGTGGAGCGCGAGCGCCGGCGCTCTGCCCGGGGAAGGATCAGCTCCTGCTTCCCTGCCCACTACCCAAAGGAAATCCCACAGAAAATCCCAGCTCCAAGCAGAGACTCCGGGACAGCCCCTCCCACCCCTCCAGAACAGTCCTGGGCTCAGGGATCCCTCTGGGCACCCCTACAAATGAAAGAGCAGCAGGAAAAACCTCCACCTGGAGCGGGGGAAATCATCCAGGGGGGAAATCACCCGGGGGGATCAGCCAGGAGGGGGTGAGGGTCCCCAAAAACCTGAGGAAGGTGGAGAAGGGTGGGAGGAGACGGGACACTGGGGGAGGAGAGGAGATAAGGATGGGGAGGGGGAGAAGGAGGAAAAGGAGAGGAGGAAGAGAAGGAGGAGAAGGAAGAGAAGTAGAAGAGAAGGAAAAGGATGAAGAGGAAGAAGTGGAGGATGCGGGAGGGAGTCTGCTCTTCCCCAGACGAGGAACCGGGGTCTCCTCGCCGTTCCCCCCCCGGAGGGTCTCAGTCCCCCCAGCTACCCCTGGGCCGCTCCCGAGCCTGGCCCTTTCACCCAGATCTCCCCAGGCCCCGTCCCCCGGGTGCCCCCTGCCCTCCCCCAGGGTTCCCGTCCCTCCCTGGCTCCCCACGGTGCTCCCTCACCCCGCCGCGGCGGTGACCGGGAGCGGCTGCGGCCCATGGTCGCCCTTCGACGCCGCGGGCCCGGGCCTGAGGGGGCAGAGCCTGAGGGGCAGCTCAGCCCCGCATCGGCACGCCGCGGCCCGCGCCCGCCACCGGCCCCAGGAGCCCGCCCAGCCCGAGGCGCCAGGGGAGGGCCGGCAGGAAGGGGACGGCAGGAAGGGGAGGGCAGGAAGGGGCCGGCAGGAAGGGGCCGGCAGGAAGGGGACGGCAGGAAGGGGCCGGCAGGAAGGGGCCGGCAGGAAGGGGCCGGCAGGAAGGGGACGGCAGGAACGGGACGGCAGGAAGGGGCCGGCAGGAAGGGGCCGGCAGGAAGAGGACGGCAGGAAGGCGGGGCTGTCGCCGTCTGCAGGCTCCGGCTCGCTCCCCCGGCGCTTGCGGTGTGCCCTGCTGCCCGGCCCGGCCCGTCTCTTCCCCGGTCCCGGCCCTGCTGCCAGCCCGTCCGGCGGGCGGACCCGCAGCCTCCGTTCGGGTCCCCGGGTTCAAGCAGACGGGTCGGGTCGGTGCGTCCGGCCCAGCCTGGAGTCCGAACGTCCTGCGGCCGTGCCTGGGTTCGGTAGCGGGGGAGTTCAGGAGGGCCCTCTCTGAGAAGCTGCTGCAACCTTGCCAGTGTCCGGCGCACCCAGTGCCAGCGGCTCCGGGACGCCTCAGTGAAGACACTGAATCGGGGAGTGCCATTCCTGAACCGTGACACCGTGCCGTCCTCACCCTGAGCCCCATCCCTGTCTCATTCCCAGCTCCACCCCCGTCTCATCTCGTCCCGTCGCATCCCATCCCCAGCTCCAACCCCATTCCCATCCTGTCTCATCCCCACAACCACCTCCATCATCCCCATCCCTTTCCCCTCAATCTCCGAGCGCTGCCGGGTGGCAAACACAGGGTTTTATTTACACCGGCGTTCCACGCGCTCCCGGGCGCAATTGTCACACGCGGGAACATGTCACATCCCGGCCTCCTCCCGGTGGCATTCCGGGGGGTTCAACACCCGCCCCACCACCGGGGCCTTCCTGGGCAGCCCCAGCTGGGAGGAGGGGTGCTGGGTCCAGCTGGACTCGTCCTTCCCCATTGCCAACATGGGATCAACCTCTGTTTTCCAGCAGAGGTGCAGATGTGGAGGCCCCGGATCAGGGATTTGCCCCCTTCCTGCCTTCCCCTGGAGAGACCCCACCACCCTGAGCCTTGCTGGAGTGAGGGGGAGGCAAGGAGGTGAGGTGGGGGAATTACCCGAAGGGTGGTCCCGGGATGTGATCTTGGCTTCGTTTTATTCCAGCTATGCAGCCAGGACCCTCGTCATTATGATTATGGTGGCACTTGAGCCTTCGTCCCTTTCTACCTGAAACTCCCCAGAATTTCATGGAGGGGGAAATTGATCCCAGGCTCCCCTGCAAAGCCAGTGGACCTTGGAAAAAGAGGTGCCAAAGGCCTTGGGGACAGACCTTCAGGGACAAAGGGGGAACAGAACCCCTGGGGTTTCCCCCAGGTTGGGCTGGGGGTGTGGCAGTGCTGTCATTCAGGAATTCCCCCCAGGTGTGACAGTGCTACCCCTGGGGAGGTGACACAGCTGTCTCTTCAGGCTCTGCTGCTCTGGGTCACCCAAGGGGAACAGGCCAGGGACAAAAATGGCCTCAAAGAGCCTTAAAATCAGTGGCAGTGAGGAACAGCCAACCCTCCC
The DNA here is from genome assembly GCF_029207755.1 of Chamaea fasciata. Classification (NCBI taxonomy): domain Eukaryota; kingdom Metazoa; phylum Chordata; class Aves; order Passeriformes; family Sylviidae; genus Chamaea; species Chamaea fasciata. The sequence continues at coordinate 1,160,076 of NW_027094115.1, read as the reverse complement.
ACTAGTGACAGGGCTGGGGGTGCAGAGGGGGTTTAGGGGCTCAGAGTGTCCCCTCGGTGCCCCCCACCCTGCAGGAGTGGATGGGGACCTGTTGGGGGACAATGGGCAGGGCAAAGGCTCTTCCCAAAATTTAGGCTCAGGTTGGCCATGGGGCTCTGGCAAGATCCCTGTCTGGGATGTCTTTGCTGTTTCCTGCACCCCCCATTCCATGGGCTTCCTGCTCTTCCGGAGGGAATCCAACCCCTATGAGCTGTCTTGCAGCAGTGAAAAGGTTTGAAACCACAGTGATGGCACATGAGAAAATCCTGCTGAGGTGAGGGAACCCCAGACGGGGTTCTGGGGCATTCCAGACCTCCTAGACAGGGGTCCACAGATGCAGGAAGGCTCAGGGCGAGCACCCCAGGAAACTGGGAGGATGGGGGGCTGATTCTGTTGTTTTATCCCCAAATCCCAATGCTGAAATGGCTGTGGGGAATATCAGCGTGGCTGGGGCTCTTCCCGGGAAGGGGTTGGCCAGGAGGTTGTAACGCTGGGAGGGAGGAGAACGCCAGGAAGGATTGAACTTGTGCTGGGAATCCAGAGCTGGGAAAAGCAGGGATCCAGTCTGGATGGGGTCGTTGTGAGTGGAGGCCGGCAGGAATTAGTAGTGTGTGTTCATCCCGAAGTAGCACTTAGTGAGTGAGTTTTGCTCATTTTAAATAACACAGACAATTCCCAGAGGTTTTTTTTCCCTGTTTTCCCAGGTGCGGGTCGTGCAAGTGAGGTGGGGGCTTTTCCAGTGGTGGGAAATCCTTCTGCTCTTCCTTGGGTGGGGAAAACATGGGGTGGGAGTACCAGGAGAAGGGGATGAAGTGCTTCTTTAGCCCAAGGAGTGGAAGATTACAATCCAGGAAGGAAAAATCTCAGCTTCTCCTTCAGGAAAAGCAATCCCCCGCCTTCAGCTTGATCCCGTTCTCCTGGCGGAGCGATGGACAGTTTTTCCTGGGGATGAAGCCAGCGCCATTCCAGCAGATCTTGAAACAGAAGGTGAAGAAATAACCACAAAACACCCTTTTCTTGAACCTCAAATCAAGCAGACCTGAGCTCTGGTGGAGAAAATTCAACCCTTGGCCCATGATGGGAAGGGGCCGGAGCCCAGGAGGGAAAGGGGGGAGGGAGATGCAGCGGGAATTTCCCCAAATGGGGACCACAGTCTCTCTAAGCTCGGTGACAGCCTCAAGAGGTGGGTGGCAAGGGGGATGAGATGCCTTGTGCCAGAAGGACCCGGAAAACAGCCGGATTTCAGGGGTTTTGGGCCGCACCTCGGCCAGACGCACGAGGCAGGAGCTGCCCCCGCCCCAGCGCTCCCAGTCTCAGAGATCCCGGGGATCCCTGGGATGGCCATGTGTGAGGCCTTGGGAGACTCATGATTCAATCTTTTCCTTCTTTTTGCCTTTTTTCAGGAAAGATGGGGTCCGGAATTTCTTCTTCTTTTTGGAGGGTGATTTGGAGGGTGAACCGTCAGGGGACACAGGGTTGCTGGTCACTGTCTCCTTCTCCTTGGGGGCATCCTGGTCAGCATTGGTAGTTGTCCGGTCTGTCCCCCCTTTTCCAAGGTTTTCCTCAGTGCTTTGCTCTTCATCTTTTCCATTCACCACAGCTGGTGGCTCCTTCTTGGCAGTGGAATCAGAGGGGGCTTGGCCACCATCGGCCTTCTTATCACCTTGGAAGGGGAGAGGGAACAGGGAATTGGGGCAGCAGCACCAGTGTTGTGGGGGGGTTTATCCCCCCAAATGTCCAATGGGGCCTGGACAGGAGCAGGATTTGGCCTTCATGAGTGGAGAAGGTTGGGATTTGATCCTGTCCTGCCACAGGCACCACTTCCCTGAGCTGCCCCCCTCCCTGCAGGACAAGCAATGTGGGATGGAGAGCCTGGAAGAGGCAGCAGGAAAAGCAGGAAGCAACAACAAGGAAGGATTCCCCAAGGGATTTCCCCCGAGTGGGTCTGGAGTGGGCCATGGAGACCGAAGATCCCCCCGAGCCCGTGTCCCTCAACCGGGGTGGCCTCTCCGTACTTACTACGGCGCCAGGGATTCAGGGATAACTCCTTGGGTGACAGGCACACGGGGAGGAAAGAGAAAGGAGACGTTGTGGAGACAGACAGACAGACAGACACCACGAGACACCATGGCAGAGCCAACAGCCCCGAGCTGCGCCCCGGCACCCGCTGTGGATTGGAACAATGGGAACATCGCACCCGCCGGAGCGTGAGGACTGGGATGGGGGACAGAGCCATCAGCAGATGCTCATATCCTCCTGCCATGAATCCTTATCGGTGCTTGGCCCCTCTGGAGTGGGGACCCCCCAGGACAGGTTGGGGGGACACGAGGTGACAGCGAGCTGCATCTCAGTGCAGTTTGGCCAAGCCGCCCTTGTCCCCCCACTCCTGCTGCTCACTGGGACCCCACCCCTCGTTTTGGGGTGCTTGTCACCCCACTCACCCTCCGTGGGCTCTGCAGGCTCTGGGGGCTCTGGAGGGGGCGGCTCTGGAGGAGGAGCCCCACTCTCCTCTGCTGCCGCGTCCTTCTCACCTGCCACAGAGAGACATGCTGGCCCTCGGTCCCCTCAGGGCCAGCCGGGGGCGTTTGGGCGTTTTGGGGTGTCTCTCCTACCCTGCAGGCACTTCTTCCTCTCCACCTCCTGCTTGTACTCCTCCAGCTCCTGGTCTGTGAGCTGGCTGAAGGGGTTGGGGGGCTCTGCCTCGGGGGGAGCCTCTTCCCGGCCCTCCTTGGCCTCTGCATCCCCCAAGTGGCTCTCAGTGGACTGAAACAGACCCCCAGAGTGGTGTCACTCCCCTGGAGCAGTGTCAACCTCCCCAGAGAGATGTCATCCCTCCAGAGTGGTGTCACACCCTCTGGAACTGTGTCAACACCCCCACCCCCCACCCCAAGCAGTGTCAACCCCATTGGAGCAGTGTCTGAGGAGTGTCCCCCCTCCAAACAGTGTCCCCTCTGCCCTTGGAGTGGTGTCACTGCCCCTGGACCTGTGGAATGCTGGGGAACCAGGGAAGGGCTGGGTGCTCTGGGAAGGGGGACTTGGAGCTGGGCATGTGGGGTGATGTGAGGCTTGGGACAAGAGGTGATACGGGGCGATACTGGCCTGGGGATACAGTGGGGACATGGGGTGACACAGGGTGACATGGGCTGTGGACAGGGGGCTGGGGACATGGGCCGTCATGGGGCTGGGGATGCAGGGCTGTGGACGTGGGCTGACACAGGGGGACACAGGTGCCATACAGGGCTGCGGCTGGTCTCGGCGATGACACTGGCCAGCAGCTGCGACTGGGGCCCGGCAGACTTCACGTCCTGGCGGTTTTGCTCCCGGATCTGTGGGTGAGGGCAGGGATAAACCCCCTCCAAGGACAGGGATAACCCACCCCAGCACCCCTGGACGCCCCTGTCCTCCAGCCCACCCCACCTTGTTGCGCATCTCCAGCACCTCCTGTGGGTCCGTGTAGAGCGGCACGAACTGGTTGGGGTTCTCAATGCGGATTGGGGTCCCACTGCTGCCCTTCTCCACCTCATCTGCTCGCAGCCACTGGAAACGCAGGAAAGGTGTTTTGGGAAGCAGGAGACCCCAATGATAGATGGGGAACCCTGACAAATGCAACTTGTATAGAGTGAAAACCCCATAAATGCAGGGAGACCCCAATAAACACTCCTTGCGTCGAAGGAAGACCTGACTAAATGCATCATACATAGAAGGAGGACCCAAATAATAAAGGAAGACCCCATAAAAAGCATCTTGTGTAGAGTAAAGACCTTGATAAACTGGTCTTACATGGAGGAGAGACACCAATAAATGCATCTTGCATGAGGGAGGGACCCAAATAATAGAGGGCAGACCCTTATAAATAGATCTTGTGTTGAAGGGAGACCTCCATAAAGGAGAAACCCAAATAAAAACATTTTATGTAGAGGGGAGATCCTGATAAATATGAGGAGACCCCAAACAACACATCTTGTGATGAGGGGAGACTGCAATAGATACATCTTATGTAGAGGCGAGACCCTGATAGTAAAGTGGAGACCCCAATAAATGTAACATAGAGGGAGACTCCAATAAATGAGAAGACCCCAATAAATATATCTTACACAGAGGGAAGACTCTGATAAAGCCAATGGCATTTGGCCCCACTAGAACGGGGTGGTGGGATTTCAAAATAATCATTACAGGATGAATGGTCCCTAGGCCTGCCTACACCCGAGTTTCTAGCGGGATCCAAATCCAGGACACCCTTCACCTCCCTGGTTGTTGATCCCCAAGCCCGTCTGCCCCAGCTGCCCCTCACCGTGGTCTTTGTTCTCTGGCTGCCGGTGCTGCCCTGCGGCTCCTCGGCCAGGTTGACCCTGGTGTAGGTGTTGGGGGTGTTGAGCCACCTTGTCTTCTCCTTCTGCTGCTTCTGGGCGTGCTGGCGCAGGGCGGGGGTCCCGGCAGGCTCCTCCTCGAACACGAAGGCTGTCACGGTGGCGGGGATCAGCACGTCGCTTTTGGGCTTGCTCTTCTCCTGCACGAAGGGGTAGCGGTAGGTGTAGCCCGTGCGGTATCCCTGAAAAAGCACAGAGCGGGGAGTCAGGCACGTAGGGATAAACCGAGGGGTCGGAGCGCATTTTGGGGCAGGTTGGGTGGGTTTTGGCACTCGCCAGGTTGTCCAACATCCTCATGAGAGCCTCGAACTCGTGCTCGCCCAGGCGGCTCTTGTGCAGGGGCCCAAAGGTGGTGCCGGCGTGGCGCACAGCGCCCAGGCCATGAGGCACGCGCTGCTGCGCCCGCTCCAGCACAATCAGGTTCTCTGCGCCTCCCGCGCTCGCCAGTGCGGACACCTGCAGGGCACCGGGCACCGCTGAGCTGGGGACACCTGAGACAGCCCCACAGCCACCCTCGGAGCCAGTGCTGGCACACGGGGGAGTAAGGGGGCTGAGACCTGGCACAGCTCATTGCATCCTCCTGCACTTGCTGGGCCCATCTGCAGCTCATCACTAGCCCTGCACTCACCTGGACCTCGCAGGCCGCCTGCAGGTGGAAGATGCTGTAAAAAGCCTCCTCGGCTGTGTCCCCCAGTGCCAGCACCCCGTGGTTCCGCAGCACCAGGATCTGCAGCGCCCGTGCAGGATGTCAGTGGGGCAGGCAGTGGATGGTGGGGTGATCCCCGCGTCCCCCCAGGTGTCCCCTCACCTTGCAGGTGGGCCCGAGGCACTTCTGGAGCTCCACGCGATCAGCCTCGTCCTCCACTTCCCCACGGAAATCGAAGTAGGCGACGTCCCCCAGGAGAAGAGCAGCGCGGGAGATGGGCAGGAGCCCGCAGCGCATGGCCGACACCTGGGCACGGGGGGGAACAGGGCAGGGGGCCAAGGAACCCCAACACCCCCCAAAAAACCACCAACACCCCAAAAATACCCCATCCCTGCAAAAAACCCCAACCCTTCCAAAACTTCCCAACCCTCCTCAAGCTCCTATCCAAAAAACTTCTAACCGCCCAAAAAAATCTCCCCAAAAATTCCCGACCCTGCAAACCCCTCCAACCCCCCCAAATCCCTCCATAAGCAACTTCCTAAATTCCCCCAAACTCTCCACCTCCCAAACTCCACAATCCTCCCAAAAATAAACTGTCCCCAAAGAACCCCAGCCCTCAAAATCCTGATCACCCCAACACTTTGTGCTGCCCCCAAAATCTCCCAACACCTCCCAAATCCCCCAAACTCCCAAGGAACCCAAGTCCTTCTCAGGCCCCCCCAAATCTCCAAGATCCCCTTGTCCCCCCAAAACCCCAAATCCTACAACCACTCCAAAATACCCTTCCAACCTCTCAAATCCCCCCCAACCCAACCTCCCCCAAAGGCCCCCGAGTTCCCCTAACTCCCAAGCCCCCCAAATCCCCCCAAACCCAACCTCCCCCTAAAGGTCCCATCTCCCTCAGCCCCCCCGCCCCTCCAGACCCCCATTCCCCCCGTTCTCAGCCCGTACAGCGGCGGCAGCAGGGGTGTGCAGCCGCACAATGCAGCGGATGTCAGGGCGTGCGGCGTAGATTGCAGCATGCAGGCTGAAGCTGCGGGCGTCGGGCGTGAAACCAGTGCTGCCCTGCTCCACCACGGCCCCCAGAACGTTCACCTTCACCTTGGGGGGCACAGGGGACTTAGGGGGTCTGCTCCCCTCCAGGCAGCCCCGGGGAGAGAGGCGGGGTGCTCACCAGGCTGGCCGCTGTCACCTCACTGCACGCCAGCCCCTGCGGGGCCACCAAGAAGTGCTCCTGCTCCTTGCTGACCCGCAGCTGCCATGGGACACAGAGTGAGATGAGAAACACCCCAAAAAATCCTCAAATAAATACTGCCTCAAAACCCCCACACCTCTCTGATCACCCCAAAACCATTAAAAAACTTCTGAAACTCCCCCCAAACCAACATCCCAAAGTAATCCAACAACAATCCCAAAAGCTCCAACCCCCACAAACTCCCCCCCAAAATAACAACCCACAAACCCTCAAAATCCCAACCCACCTCAAATATCCAAAACCCCTTAGACCCCCTCCAAATCACCAACATCCCTCCAAAAACCCAACATCTCCCAAACCTCCAAAATCCCACAAAAGAACCTCAATTCCTAAAATTCCTCAAATCTCCATCCAAAACCATCCAAAACTCCCCACTCCTCCCAGAAAACCCCGGAACGGCCACCTCCAAGCCAAAATCCACCCAAAACCCCACATCTCAAAACAACACAATCTCCTCAACAAACTCCCTCAACTCCTCTTCAAACCCAAAACATTTTTAACCATCCTGTCCCCCCATACAAGTTTTGTGGTGCTGATGGTGTGCCCTAGCTGTACCCAGTTAACAGGTCCAGCAGGACTTAAAACCCCCAAACAACACCAAATCCCACTAAAATAACGGAATTTCCTCCAATATCCCCCCAAAACAACTCCAAACCTCCTCCAACTCCCCCAAACCCCCAGATCCCCTGCGGGGTTTTGGGGTGTTCACAGTGACATGATGTGCCCCAGCTGTGCCCATCTGTACAGGTGCAGCAGGTCCCAACCTCCCCCTGAAAAACACCAAACCCCTTTAAATCCCCCCCAAACAACCCCGAGTATCCTCAAAATCCTTTCCAGGCCCCCCATTCCCACTGTGCTGGTTTTGGGGTGCTCACGGTGACAGCAGCGTGTCCCAGCTGTGCCCAGCCATACAGGTCCAGCAGCCGGTGGATGCTGCCAACCTTGCAGCGCATCAGCCGCTCGCCCTTGGCCAGCGCTGGCCCCTCTGTCCCATGCAGGTCATTGATGGGGGTCACTGACGCCAGCCCTGGGAATTGGGGACCCCCCCATCAGTGGTGGGACACCCCAAACCATGGGAGGTTCACCAGGGAGAGGGGGCCAGAGGGTTGTGGGAATGGGTTTGGTGGCTGTCAAGGTTTGGTGGGTCCAAAGGTTTGGTGTTCCCCCAGATTTGATGGCCCTCAAAGGGTTAGGGAGATCCCAGGGGTTTGGTGGCACCTCAAGTTCACAGAGGTCCCAAGGACATAAAAAGGTTTGGAAGTCCCCAATTTCTCAAAAGTTTAGGAGCCCCCAAAGTTTGGTGGGCCCCAAAGGTCTCAAAGGTTTGAGGACCCCAAAGTTTTTTGGGGTCCTCAAGGCCCCAAAGGTTTGGTGGTCCCAAAGCATTTGATGCCCCTGAAGGTCCCAAAGGTTTTTGTGGTCCCAGAGGTTTGGAGATTCCAAGGTTGCAAAGATTTGGTGTCCCTGGAGGTTTTGGGGCTTTTCCCACCCCACCCCCTCAATTAAATCCCTCATAAGCATTCCCAAACCCCCCTGTCCCCAGCCCCACATACCCATGGGGGAGGTGGGCAGGGCGGCGGGGGACGTGGTGGCCATGAAGTCGGCGATCTGCCGCAGTGCCCACACGTGGGACGAGTTATTCCCCTTCTTCATCTGCTCCTGGATCAGGCTCTCCAGCTCCTCCCGGAAGGACTGCAGCACCGGGGACAAGGTGACAACGGGGTGGGTGGGACCACTGGGGACATTGGGGCAGGGGGCAGCAACACTGGCTCAGTGGAAGTGGCACTGCTGGCTTGGTGGCATGGTGATGGTGGCACTGGCAGTTTGGTGTCAGCGACACCATTGCCTTGGTGACACCTCCAGCTTGGTCACATAGTAATAGTGTCACCACCAGCTCGGTGACATGGTGATGGTGGCACTGCTGACTTGGTGTCAGCGGTACCTACAGTTTGGTGGCTCACTGGTGGTGCCAGGATCACCAGCTTCATGGCACAATCACCACTGGCTTGATGGCATAGTGATGGTGGCGGTGACAGCATCACCGACCGGCTTGGTGGCAGTAGTGTTGCCAGCTTGGTGCCACAGTGGTGATGATGGCACCACGGTGGTGGTGGCATTGCCATCTTGGTGTCCGTGACACCACTGGCTTGCCGGCACAGTGGCAGCAGTGGGCCTGGCAGCTCAGTGACAGCAGCACCGTGGTGGCAGTGACATTGCCAGGTGGGGGGACATGCACCACCATGTGGCGACATCTATTACCTTGGGGAAAGGAGGGATGGGGCGGGTACAACAAAGGATGGGGCCAGGGACAAGAAGGCTGGGGTTGGCGACAGGAGAGACGGGATTTGGGCCGGGAGGGATGGGTTGGGGGATGTAAAGGAAGAAGTTGGGGACACAGAGGACAGGGTTTGGGGACAAGAGAGGGGGATTTGGGGACATAGGGCAAGCGTGGGGCCGGGAGCTCACCGGGCTCTGCAGGATCATCGTCACCCGCTTTTTCTGCTCCATGAGGTTGAAGTCCTGGCGCAGGTCCCCGGCCCCACTCCGCGCTCGCAGGAACCCGGGGTCCTCCTGGGGGGGGCAGCGGGGCCCGGGGGCGGGGGGCTCGGGCAGGGGCTCGGGGCTGGCGGCCGTGCTCATCCTGGGGACGCGGGGACATGCGGCGTCACCCCCGGCACCCCCAAAGGACAGATTGGGGAGAAAGCACCGAAAACACGGCGCAGCTGTGCCCAGCAGATAAGGCCCGCGGGGCCCCCGCCCTGCCCGACGCCTTGCGGGGACAGGTTGGGGACACGTGGGAGGGGGGACCCGGAGGGGGAGTCGCCCGCTGGCAGCACTGCCCTGGCGAGTTACAGCTCTCTGAGGACGTCACAGCTGAGAACGGACATAGCTCAGTGCACCGATGGGAGCAGGAGCTGAGAACGGGCACAACTCAGCGCATAGGTGGGAGCAGGCACAGCTCAGTGCGCTGGTGACAGCTGAGAACGGGCACAGCTCAGTGCGCTGGTGACAGCTGAGAACGGGCACAGCTCAGTGCAGCAGTGAGAGCCGGGGATGGGCCGCTTGGCACAGAGATGGGAGCAGAGACTGAGAACGGGCACAGCTCAATGCACCCATGGGAGAGGCTGTTGAGAACGGGCACAGCTCGGGGCACCAGCGGGGTGGTGGCTGAGAACGGGGAGCGCTCGGTGAACTGATGGGACCTGAGAACGGACACAGCTCAGCACACCCACGGGTGTCACCCAAGGACCCCAGTCCCGAATTGGGGTCACCCACTACTGGGGGCTCGGCGCCGCGCTGCCGCCGCACGTGGGGGGGTTCCCGGCCGCCCCCCGGCCCGCGGGTCCCAAAAGGACCCTCCTTTCTCCTCCAGGTCACTGTCACCGAGCGCTGTGGGGATGCTGCTGCCAACGGCCGCCCAACCCAGGACACCCCCAAAACACAGGGTGGGGCGGCTCCCCCAAATCCTGGGGGTGACCTCCAGCCCCCCCTCGCTCAGGGCAGAAGGGGACTCCCAGATTTTGGTTCTCGGAGCGTATCTGGCTCACTGGGCGGGGGGGGGGCCACGGCCGGGATAAATCCAGGGGGGCCCCGGTGACCCCCGGCCGCGGGGCCCGAGCAGCCCTCGGAGAAGGCGGGGGTGCTCTGGGGGACGGGGCCAGGAGCCCCCAGCGGTTCCCCCTCCCAGCATCCCCCCCCCCGCCTCCGCCCTCGCCGCGCCCAGCGCCGCTGCGGCAGCCGCAGGGCGGAGGGGGGGAGAGCGAAAACCGGGGTGGAAACCGGGATGGATTCGGGGGGACCGCAGCATCGGCCCCCCCCCGGGGGTGGAGATGTGAGGAGGGATGGGCTCAGGTACCACCGAGGGAGGAAGGCCTGGGAAAGGGGGGAGGGGTGGGATGCAGCACCCCCACACCTGCATGCAGCCAGCTGGGGGTGGGGTGAGGAAAAGGGGGGGGGGGGTCACCCAGCCTCCCCCGACCCTCCCAAAATCCCCCCACCCCCGAGGGATGCTGCGGCCGGGGGCTGCTGCCATCACCCACCTTCCTCCTCCTCCTCCTCAGAGCATCCTGACAAAGGGCCGCCCCCCCCCGACACACCACGCGTGTCCCCGCACCTCCCCCCGCCCCGCCCTCCCCCCCGCACCCCCCCGGGAACTCAATCCCTGCGAATAAATAAGAGGGGACCCCCAAACCCGGTGCTGACGCTATGACAATCCCTTTTTATTGTGCAATTAATTGGGTTCATATTAACAAACGTTAATAAGCACTTATCTGGTGTTTGGGGGGGAGGAGCACCTAATTTTTAATTACAATTTCGTAAAGCAATTAATTACAATTCTCCCCCCCCCCCCCCCCGACCCCCGCGTTTTAGGGGTTACAGACCCCTGGCCCCTCAGTTTTGGGGTGCATGTTTCATGAGGTGTAGGGCTCCAGGACAGGAGCATAACACTGAAAATGGGGGCTGGAGCCTTGAACTTGGCCTTCTGGGGAGACTCCCGCGGGCCCACACGGATTTTCAGGGATGTCAGGAAAAACCTTTAAAAAAGGAGAAAAATAAAGCTTTTTTTCACCTTTGGAATAGTTTTGGGGAAAAGGTGATTTCGACCCTCCCTTGTTTATGTCTGGTATTACCCAGATGCTCCCTCCAAACCCGGACCCCATGGGTGAGCCCCTCAAGTTTTCTGTCCCCCCCCAGGCTGCTCTGTCCCCACCCAGGTGCCGCCCCCCAAGGTGCTGATCCACCCCTATCCAGGTGCTCCCCCCAAATTCTCAGGGCGCCCCCCAAAGTGTTCTGACCCCACCCCGGGTTCCCCCCACTCACCATCCCCCCACTCTTCAGCAGTGCCCCAGGGTGGGGGGGCAGACAGGGGTGTCCCAAGGTACATGGGGGGACACTCCCAGGCCAGGTCTCAGGTGGGCCCCCTAGGGACACCCCTCCAGTGTCCCCCAACTCCTGCTCAGTGCTGGGTTCCTGGGAAAAAGGGGATTAAAAATATATTAGAATTGGGGGATGGCTCCCCAGTAATAACTACCCCCCCAATAATAGCCTCCCCATAATAACTCAATTGAATTATTAATTTCAACCTCAGAAACCTCAAGCAGGAAAATCCCCACCAGGCCCCCAAGCTCCCACATTATAGGGGGGTTGTGGGTCAGTTTTAGGGCTTACCCTCAATGATAATTCAGTTTATTTGTAATTTTGAAATTAATTCCAATCTGAAAAATAAGAATCAAAACCCCCCAAAGCCCACTTTATAGGGGGTCCCCAGAGGTGGGGGTCAGTTTTAAGGTCCCTCCTCAAATAATAATTCAATTTAATTTTGCTTATTAAATTAATTCCAAGCTGAAAAATATAAAAAAAAAATCCCATGAGCCTCCCCAAACCCATTACAGGGGAGTTTGAAAATGGAGGGTCAGTTTTGGGGTCCCCATATGCTGGAGGTCAGTGTTGGGATGTTCCCCTCCCCCCCCCCCAATAATTATATTTTTTGTTAATCTTAAACTGAATGCCAAACTAAAAAATCAGAAGAAATTGGATGAAATCTATCCCCTCTCCATGTACCCACCCCCAACCAGGCACTCCCTCCACTAGCCTCTCCCAAATTCCAACTATAAGGGGGTTTGTAGCCCAGGGGTCAGTTTTGGGATGACCCACAAAAACTTAATGACTAAAAACGCATTGAATTATTGATTGCAAGATGAAAAATAGCAACAAAATCTCCATCAGCCCCCCCAAAATCCCACATTATGGGGGGGTTGAGGGGTCAGTTTTGGGGTACCCACGTGGCAGCCCTACAGCAGTGGGTGTTTCAGGGAGGGTTGGGGTCAGTTTTGGGGTACCCACCTGGAAGCCCCCTGTGTCCCGCAGCACCCCCCGCAGCAGGCGGATGTACTGGGCCGCTGCCCGCAGCGTGTCGGCCTTGCTGGGCCGGCGGTCACGCGGCATCAGCGGCACCAGGGTCCGCAGCTGGGAAAAGCCACTGTTGAGGTTCCGGATCTGCAGGACACAGGAGCCCCGGGGGGCTGGTCAGAGACTGAGGGGACCCCAAAGGGACCCCCGGGTTACACCAAGAACCCTGAGTTAGACCAGGATCCCTGCAGGATCAAACTGGGATACTCAAGATTAAACTGGGACCACCCCCAGGATTCAACTGGGCTCACCAGGATTAAACCAGACCCACCCACAGTCAAAATTGGGGTCACCCCCCCGAATTAAAACGACCCCCCCAGGATTCAACAGCCCCCCAAGAACTAAAGCATGTCCCTCACAGAATCAAACGGGAGTCTCCAGGATAAAACTGGGGACTTTAAATTAGGATTAAACTGGGCTCACCAGGACTAAACATGACTCTCTGAGAATTAAACTGAGACCTCAGAATTTACCGGCGCCCCTTCCAGAATGAAACTGGTACTTCTTAGATTTAACTGGGTGTACCAGGATTAAAGTGGCCCCTTCCAGGATTAAACTGGACCACCCCAGAATTAAAGTTGGGTACTAGGGATTAAACCAACCCCTCCAGGACTAAATTTGGACCCTATAACTAAACTATATCCCTCCGGGTTAACCTGGGGTGGCTCCAGGATTAAACTGGGGTTTCTCCAGGGTTAGACTACGCTCCATTAAACCAACCCCCTCCCTTCCCCAGGATCAAACTGGGCTCCTCAGAATTAAACTTAGCCATCCTAAAATTTATCTGGAGCCCCCCAGGATTAAACTGACCAACACAGGATTAAATCAGGCCCTCCGAAAATTCAACTGGGCTGCGCCTCTCCCCCCCAAGGATTAAATCCACCCCCTCAAATGCAAAATCCTCCCTGAACCACCCCAGTCTCCCCATCCCAAGCGGCCCTGGGTGCCACCACGATGTGACCCAGTCTGCCGGGTGTGATTTGGGGGGTTCAGCAGGTTTTGGGGTCGCTCACCCTCTCCCTCTCCTTGGCATTGGCCGCCTGCCGCCGCTCCAGCACCTCCGCGGGGTCCCCGGTGGGCTCGTAGCCCCCGTTGGGGCCACGCCGCAGGCGGGCGATGGTGGCTGGCCGGGGCAGGGGCCCGAAGCACTGGCTCAGGAGCTCCTCCAGCATCTCGGGGGGCGGCGTGGGCTGCAGGGCCCCCAGGGGCTCCAGGACCTCTGAGGGCTGCGGGACCCCCGAGGGCTCCAAGACCCCCAAGGGCTGCAGGACCCCCGAAGGCTCCAGGACCTCTGAGGGCTGCGGGACCCCCGAAGGCTCCAGGACCTCTGGCCACTCTCCAGCTCTGCTGGGCTCCCCCATCCCACCTGGACAGAAGGTGCACCCACTAGGCTGGCTCTCGAAAGAGAAGAAAACGGCTGAAAAAGGGCCTTAAATACCCGGGACCAAACAAGGCGCAGGTGGGACCCGTCTGGGCCTGATGAGTTCTGGCTGTGTCTCAGTTGTCCCCATTCCCCATCCCAGCCTAGTGTCCACAAAACCCTGAGCCCGAAAAAAACCCCCCCAAACCACGCTGAGGGATATTTGGGGGCCGGCACCGATGGGCACCTGGATTCATTTCAGAGAGAAGAGAATTGGTTTGAGAGGCCTCGTCTGGTCCTAAAAACGTGGGAAGCACTTTGGAGTGGGGAAAACAGAAATAAGAGTTTTAATGGCAGGAGGTCTGTCTCGGTAGGTGGCAGTATTAGTCCCTGACATGCTGCAAAACTCAGGGAGGCTGGGAAAAAAAACCAAAAACAAACCATAAAGTCTCCTTTTTTCCTCCAAAAAAAGTCCGGTCACTTCGGGTTATCTACCACGGGAAGAGCCTCCACCGGGATGGATTTCCCCTCCCTTCTGGTGTTTTCGTGGGGAAAAGTCTTCCAAGGAAGTTCATCCCGGTTTTCCGGGGGAATTTGGGGCAGAAGGGAACGGGCGGTTTGAGGTGTGTGTGAGGCAGGGTTGGGGCTGCCTTGCCTCAGTTTCCCCAAACCTGGAGCCACCTGCGGGGGCTGGATTCCATCCCCAGCTGCCGCGGGATCCTGGAAGATCATTCTGTGTCCGCACGGAGAGTGAGAGTGCAGAGCAAACTCTAAAGAAACCTCAAAATGACCCTAAAATGAGAGGAAGTTGAGGTTTTTCGAAGAACTTAGAAAAGCCCAATTTTCTTCTCTTTAATGCTCCGTAATGAGCTTCCCTATCCCGCAGCAGGCTCTGGATAATCCCATTATTCCTGCCCTGATCTGGGCATAATTCCAGTATCTGACAAATTAATCTGAGGGCAGGGAGGTGTAAAGTCACCCCAAAAATGGGTCCGTGCCCAGCTGCTTACCTGGGTTCACCACTGGGAGTATCTGGGGGGGGGTTGAACCCCCCAGCTGGGGTTTGTTCCTTCTCTGTGTTGGGAAAAGTTGGGAAATGCTCCAAATTGAACAGAGGGAAATTAAATATTGAGGGAAAAATGACGAGTGGAGAGGGGGCCGGTGGAAATGGGGTTTGCAGGGGTTGTGAGCAGAGCCAGTGAGGAAGGAATTGGGGATTGGGGTTATTGGAGGAAAAATTATTGGGGGATGTCATGGTTATTTGGGGTCACAGTTATTAGTGACCTCATTTTAGGGGTCATGGTTATTAGGATTTGGGGTTATTTGGGGTCACAGTTTTAGGGGTTACAATAATTAGCATTTGGGGTTATTAGGGATCATGGTTTTAAGGCATCACAGTTATTAGGAACCACATTTTTTAAGGGTCACTATTTTTTAGGGGTCACTGTTATTAGGGACCTAATTTTTCAGGGGTTGTGTTTTTTAGGGTGACAGTCATGAGGGGGCATGGTGATGAGGGATCCCAGTTAGGGATGGGAGCTTGGAAGAGGCCGGACTCCTGTGAAACATCATCCCAGCAACACCTGTGGTGCTGTTTTGGGAATGCCCATTTGGAATGCTGTTTTCCAACCTTTCAGGCTGAGTTTTCCCTTTCATTTTCCTTCTCTGAGCACAGACAAAGCTGGAAGCAGCTCCCAACCCTCCATCCCAGGATGCTCCCTAAATCCAAGTGTCTCCACCCCCCATCCCACCCCCCCCAACGCCAATGATCCATCGAGGATCTGACATTTGACATCGAGACTGGAAACATGATCCGTGGGTTTCCAGTTACCGTGGTGGGGTGGCCTGGGGGTCAAGGAAGGTCAGGGAAGGGAGACGGTGCCAGGGCTAATCTGGGGCAGGGGCAGCTAATCAGTTGGCCTGGGATTAAACCCAGTTTTTCCTGGCACTGTCCCAAACATCTCGGGTGTGTCCAGTCCCTGCCAGAGCTGCCGGCCTCGTGTCAGCCTCGTGCCAGCCTCATGATGTGCCCAGATCTTGGCCATAGGCAGGGAAAGCAGGAATAAAATATTCCAAGGGGGTTTATGGAGATGTGGCAACACCTGTGGCCAATTCCACCTCTCCATCCTCCTCCTCCTCATGCTGCCAAACACATCCCAAGACACCTGCTCTGCTTGCATGCGTCCTGGAATCTCTGGCATAATTCATAACCTGCTCCCTGAGCTCTCCAAGGGTCGAGCCTGGGTTGGCACCAGGATTCCCCATCCCGTTTCCGGAGGGTTCTGGGTGCCCAGGGATGGGCTCGCAGCTGCCAGGGCAGGGACATGTGGGTCGGCAGGTATCCATGTGTCCTGGAAAACTTTTGTCCTGTCATTAAAGTAATGAAATCCTCTCTCCTGCTGCTGTCGGTGCTGCTGGTGACATTAGGACCGCATCTCCCAAGTGCCTTATCTTTGCCCAGTATCCTGGTGTTCTGATGTGAGACAGAGAGACCTCTCCTGCCTCAGTTTTCGCAGTTCACCCAGAAGTCTGAAGGGATATTTGGGAGAGAATTCCAGAGGCTGCGTTTGCCCCTAAATCCAGCCCTGGGGTTGATGCTGTAGGATTTGCGGCTGAGTAGGTTCCCAGTGCAACGTCCGGGGTCCAAGGGACATCCCAGGGGCATCCCAGGGTGCATCGCCATCCTGCTGCATCCCGGGCACTCGGTCCTCCACCCCTCCTTATAAAGGAGTCATTTGTCTCCCTTTTGTGATGAAGAGCAGGGGGGGAGGCGCTGGGGGTGGGAGTTGTCCCGGCCACCCACCGAGATTCCCGAGGATCCCTTGCTGGGAAGGGGCAGGTCTCACCCCCGCCATGCCTGGATTATCCATGAGGCGGGACACACAATAAAGGGATTTACTGGCACGGCGAGGATTCGGGCAGGGGCAGCCGGGCTGTGCGGCTCATCATCGCTTGGATCCTCTCAGCCGCACCCGTCATTCTAGGGGGATATTAAACAATCCTGGCTTGATTAAATCTAAATAGCGACTAAAATCCTAGCGGGATTGGTGAGAGGGAGTAAATCCAGGACAACCGGCGATGCCCCCAGCGGTCGAGGTTCACTGATTTTCTCATTCCTGGAGATTCCCGGGAAGTGCATCCGGAGCCGGAGGGCTGGTGCCGTTCCTGCCGCCCGCGGTCGGAGCGGGATGAACAAAAGTGGTTCTGTCCGTCCCGGGTGAAGGAGCCTTTGTGCGAGCTGTGGGCGGCAGAGGGAGGATCCCAGCCTGGAGCAGCCGGAGTATTCCCCGTCCGAGAGCAGAGGAATCTTTGGAGATAAAAGAAGTTTCCATTGGATGAAGGCGCTGCCAAACTCCCGTCATGAGGCAGGTGGATGCGGGAACAGCTCGGGGTGGGCGTCTGGCTGTCCCAGGGTCCGGATGAGTCCTGGGTTGTCACCGATGATCATGTGCCCTGGGAATGGAATGGGATGAGGATGGGTAGGGACAGGGGCTGGGGTTGGCACAGGAAAGGGACGGGATGAGATGGGACAGTGAACCAGGATGGTGTAAGGGATGGGGATGGGGTTGGAGATAGGACAAGGATGAAACCGGGACAGGGATCAGGACAGAGATGATGACAGGGATGGAGAGGAGAATGAGGATGGGGATAGGAATGAGGACAGGGACAGGGATGAGGGTGGCAATGGAGATAGCACAGAACCAGGATGGGGACAGGGATGGTGTCAGGGATGGGAATGAGGACAGAATGGGGATGAAATGGGAACAGGAACCAAGACAGGGATGGAGTCAGGGTTGAGTAAGGAAACAGGATAGGGACTAGGATTGAGATGGGGATAGTGGCAGGGTTCTTGGAGAAAGGTTTGGGAATGAGATGGGGACCAGGATGGGGACAAGGATGGTGTCAGGTATGGGGATGGCATAGGATAGGGACAGGGATCAGGATGGGGTTGAAGTGGGAACAGGAACCAAGACAGAGATGGTGGCAGGGATGGGGATGGGGATGAAGATGGAGATGGGGACAGGGCAGGGATGAGGATGGGCATGGGATTGGGATTGTGACAGGGATTGGGGCAGGGATGAGAGAGGGACAGGGGTCAGGATGGGGACAAAGGCAGGGATAAGGACAGGGATGGGACCAAGGCTGGAGCTCAGCTCTGCCTTGCCCCGCCAGCTCACACAGCACCCGACCAAGGGCTGGGGCTGAGCTCAGCACCTGGACAAAGCTTTAGGTCTGGTTTTAACCTTTAGCCCACCCAGGTGTTGCCTAAATCCAGCCTAGAGCCTGCTGCTCCCAAATCTGAGCTTTACCCCTTCTCTCAAGCTCCTCCCTCTCTGTGATGGGAAAACTTCGGGCTGCAGCTCCATCCTCCGCCTCCCTGACAGCAATTCCTGCCTTTCCCATCTCAGATAACCCTCCAGGACTGGCTGCTGGTGCTGCTGGGCCCTCCGAGCTGGATAATCTGTGTTAGAATTAATAAATGAATCAACCGTAACCCTCTTTGCCTGTCAGCTTCTCTCCAGCAGCAGGGAGAGGGGCCCTGCGTGCCCACTGTCACGTAGGGATGAACCCACGGAGCCACGGGGTGGGGGAGGAGCCAGGCAGCTCTTTCTCCCCTCTTTCATCCCCCATCCGGGTTTTTGGAATTCTCCGGGACTCTTAAAGCTCCTCCTAAGCACAGGAGCCGCCGCTGCTGCCATGGCAGATGCTGCAGATCCCAATTAAGCCCTTTGCCGGGTCAGATCCATGTGGGAGGCCACGTGTCCCTGTCCCACGTGTGCCCTCACACGCAACACACATTTTCACACGCATGATGTGTCTCCAGCAGGCTCAGGCCGTACAGCCTTGTTCCGCCTCAGGGCTCCCAGCCCCTCTGAACACATCCATCCCACCTCAGCTAGGGTTTTTCCATTTTATTTTCTCTCCCTGGGAGAAAGGAGAGAGGATTCCTCAGTAAAACTCTCTGCACTGAAATTTGGGCTGGGGGCAAGTGAGGTTACCCCCACAGGGACAGAGCAATGCGGGGCTGATCCATGATCTGGCTGCTCCTTTTTGCCGTGCCAAGGGGTCTGGAGCGGAGGGGTCCTCCGTGGGGGTGTCAGTGTGGGGCAGGAGGAGCCCAAACCCTCCACAGAGCATCTCATCCCAGACAGCTCCGTCACTCTCATCCCAAGGCTCCGGGATTACACCGCTGCCGCTCAAATCCCGTCTTCATCCGCGTGGTGCCCAGCCAATGACCTCAGCGCTGGCACGCAGGGCCTTCCTCCACAGGGATCAGAGATGATAAAGCCCTCCCAGACCCTGCTTGGTGCGGCGAGGTCTCAGTCTCTGTCTCAGCAAACTATTGTGGATGCTCCAAGGATGATGTCCACACACACGGAGAACGGGATGGACAATGAAAGCTTCACCCAGGTAAGGGCATTTTCGCCCTGGATTCAGGATAGTGAGGGAGTTTGTGCTCCTTGTTACCTGGATGAGGATCTGCGATGGATGCAGCACAAAGGGGTGACAGGGGAGCAGCTGTGGGCGTCAAGGAATCACAGGATGGGTGCTGGGGAATAATTGATGGCAGGGTGGAGGGGAGTTGTTTCTCGAATCTCCACCCTCGACCAGGTGGGGTGATGTTGGAGAAAGGCAGGATGTAATATTTGGGGTGATTTTCTGCCCGTCGGAGTGAATTGATGGAAATACATGTGACTGGGGTCTTTGAGCCATGATCAGGGAGTGAGAGAGATGCTGCCTGTGATGAGCAAGGATACTGGGAGAGCACAGCTCTGCTGCTGTATCCCAGAGAGATCTCTGGGCTGGACTTAGGAATTGTTCTGGACTTGGGGAACCTGGAGGGGTTTAATCCTTCTCTGCCCACCAGCAGCACCATGGCTTTCGGCTGGGATTTTGGAGGGGCAGGAGGTGGGCTCCCAGCCCCTTGCCCCCTTGCCAGGTCCTCCCTGTGCCTCACCCAGACCCCGAGGATGGGCTGGCAGGCACATCCATCTGCACGTGGTTTTGCCATCCTGGTGTGGATGCTGGTCCCTGCCAGGACACCGAAGGACGGAAGGGTGGGATTCTGTCACAGCTGTGCACCCATACCTTCCTGAAATCCGAGTTTTGTGTGATTTCCTTTGATCGGGTGGGAAGGATTTCACAGGATCAGTGCAAGCTGGAAGGGGCTGTGGCATGGGACCATCAGGGTGGTTATCCCACCCCCACAAGACCCCTGGGGTGCAGCGTGCCCACACCCATAGCACTAGGAGAAAGGATGAGAGTCCCCTGGGCAGAGGCGAGGGAAAAGCCCCTGGCACTGAGCTTTCCCTGCCCAGTCCCGCTCGCGTCGCTGCTCTAGCTTGGTGGCATCAGGGACATGGTGTGTCCTATGCCGTGAGATGTGGTGGTGCCCATGGAAAATGCCCCAAGGAGGCAGGAGAAACCTCCCCTTTCTGCTGGGATTGGGAAAGTGCCGCCTGCGGGAGTTGCTCATGCCAGGGCAGAGTGACTCAGGGTCCTGTGTCCTGACCGGGACTTTTGACCTCGGAGCTGTGCCAGGTTTTGTGGCACCTGGCTCAGCTCCTCTGGGATGCAGGATGGTCCTCATCTCTCCCTGCATTTGGCCATGCTGGCTTTTGGGGACACCTTCCTTCCTGCTACAGCTCCTGCTAGCTCCAGCATCCAGGCTTTGGGTACTGGACTGGGACTTTTGGGACATTCCTTGAATGTTGGGGACCTTCCTGGGACATTGGGGACAGTGTAGCTCCTGGGAATGGAAGGGGCCAGACATCTCGTCTCCCTGTGGTGTCACGGGGCTGATCCTGTGAAGAATTCAATGGATCAGGAGATGCTTGATGGAGCTGGCGGGCTTCTGTACAGCTGGATGAGCTGGCACTGCCCCGAGGGAGGTTTGGTCAGGCCAATGTCATCTTCACGGTGCGGTGATTTGGGACGCGGCAACAGGACATACAGGGCAGGAGCTGGGGGTGGAGGGGGAAAATGGGATGTGCCAGTGTGGAATGTCCCACTACAAAATCCCCCTGGCCAGAGGGGGCTGCTTCGGGGTGGAGATGATCCCAAGGTTGAGGGTCACCATCACCAGTGGAGAGTGGCCACAACAAGGGGATGGTGGCCACAAGCGAGGAATGGTGACCATGACTGGAGGCGGTTGGTTGTCACTGATAGAGAGTGACTGTCACTATGGAGGGTGGCCAGCACCATTCCAGGATGGCCATCACCAGTCAAGGATGGCCATGTCTAGTGGCAGGTGGCCATCACCCCCAGTCCTCTCCTGGCACAAGTCTAGTTACCCCCATGCCCACCCACCTCTGGGTGCCACTACCCAGCCAAAGCCCCTTTGGATCCCTCCTGTCCTGACTGGTAGCCTTGGTGACTTTGAGGATCACGCAGGGCTGGGGGAGAGAGGGAAGAGCTGGAGCAGTGTGTCAGTGACACGTGAAGTTGCTAAAATTAGGTGGCTCCAGCTAATCTAATTTCATCTCCCCTTCTCCATCCTTTCTGTGGGGATTAGCCTGGTGAGCGGGATGGGAAGCCAGGCTATGGGGCAGCCCAGCCCAGGGACACCCAGTCCAACCCCTGGGGAATCCCTCTGTCTGTTTTGGGGAGATGTGTCTGTGTGGGGTGACCTTGGGGTGCAGCTGGGGTTTGGAATGGGTTGGAAATCACGCCAGCATTATGAGATCTGCGGAGGAGCAGCAGTAGGATGGATGGAAGGATGGATCTCCACCACCCCCAAGGTGGGCAGGAAACAATCCTCCACTCCCTTACCCTTCATACAGCAGTTTGGGATGGGCGAGCACCTTCCCTCTCAGCAGAGCTGGGGAAAGGCTGTTTCACCCAGCTCAGCACAAGGTCAGGCGCTCGTCCTGCGGCTGCCGAAGAAAGAAAAGTTCTCCGACCGGTTTTCTATTCCCAGCCCCATGCAAGGGCTGGGTCCAGCCGAGTTACAGGTTTCCGGTGCTTTGGGTGACAGGGCAAAGTCAATAACTGGTCACCGGTGTCATGCTGATGCCAATGGGTTCGTGGGGATGTGTGTGCCTGTGTCCAATGAAACCTTGTTGGAAACTATGTGGAGCAGCGCTGGAGTGATGAATCATGGGGCAGGTGATCCCAGATGAGTTTACGCCTCTCCTGGAGCAGATCCAGCTCCAAGGTCATCCCAGCTGCTCCATGCTTGGATGGTCTGGTTCCCAATTTCTCTGTACCCACCCATGCCTCAGTTTCCCCAGTATAAAAGTGGGTTATGACCCTCACCGGGTTCCCAGCAGTCTCCTGGGGGTCCCCAGGAGCAGCAGCACTGCACGGGGGACTTTGCTCTGTTCTGTGGGTCAGGCTGGTCCCAAGGTTCCAGGATGCTCTGTCCCTGCTCTGGCCACTGGGCACAGCACAGCTCTTCCTCCCGCTCTGACATTGTTATTACTGCACCACTCGTCCTTAAGGAATCACATTAGAGAAATTAGAGCTGGTTGTAGCTCCAATCCCTACAATCAGCCACTTCCTTTTCCTAAGGAACATGGCATTAAATGCCGATAGATTATTACAAGCCCATGTGGAGCCAGGAAGCAGCTGGGATGCCTTGAAAAGATTTTCATTGGGAGCTTTATTCCATGAAAGGAATTCCAAAACCAACTGAAAAACCTCAAATTAAAAAAAAAAAAATTACTTTATTTGGAGGAACTGGTTGAGCAGAGTCCAGCTCCTCCTGTCTTTTCTTGACTAGGGCATTATCTGGCAAATCAATGGAGTCTTGGGGAATGTTTTCCCTGAATAAACAGATTTTACAGGACAGAAGGATGAGAAGGTCCCTCATTTTGCACAGACAGTCTCTTCCTTCATCCAGCCAGGCCAGTGGCAGATGGGGAAGGTGGACAGATGTGTCCAGCTATTTTTAGGCTCAAATGCTGCTTTAATTTCAATTTGACCACAGAGAATTTGGTTTTTTAGGGGGGGAAAAAAAAAAAAAAAAAAAAAAAAGCTGGATCAGAGGCTGAATTGAAATGTAGGGGCAACGACAGAGATTAATGGAATATCCTGAGTTGGAAGGGGTCCATCAGGATCATTGAGTCCAAATCCTAAAATGAATCAGGTCACGATCTGGGGATTTAACCGGAATGCCTGACAGATTCATGGTGGGTCCGGCAGGACTGGATCCTCCAGGAAAAGGTGTCTGGTCGCAGGATTGTCTCGCCTCTGGCTTGGGTTGCTTCTCCCCCTCTTTCCTTTGAAACGGAGTTACAGTTCCTTGAGCAAAACCACCAAAATGATGTAAATGGCCGCATAGAAAGGACTCTTGAGAGGGTGAAGGCAAGAAGAGCCGGAACTGCTTCGCACTGGTTGGGAAAGCGGCAGGAGCGGGCAGACGGGTTGGGTAACTCCTGCCCCAGGGCTGCTGGGACCGGCTCTGCTGGGAGCGGGGAGCGGGAGCCGCTCCGCAGGGCCACGACGTGCCGCAGCCCTCGTAGGGCTCCGGGCCACCAACGCCCGGCTGCGGCCCGTGGGGCCGGGATGGAGCAGGGATGGAGGCGAGGAGGAAGGCGGGATGGTGGAGGCAGATCCCGGCCCCCGTGATGCTCCCAAACGATGCTTCCCAAGGTTTTCGGGGTGCAGCGGGCACCCCCCGCCATCCGTGGCTGCGCACGGGGAGCGGGACACGCGGGCGTCGGAGCGATCGCCACGGGCCGCGGGGTGATGGATGCGACTTGACGGGTGCACAGGGCCGCGCACGTTCACACGCATGTGACAGCACCGGGCACACCGGGGCGGAGCGGCTGCTGCGTGCGGGGACACACATACGGGCTGCAGACACGGCCACGGACACACACACGGGCTGCGGGCACGGCCACGCGTGATGCAGCTCCAGAGCACCCCAAATACAGCCCTCCAGTAGACCCCATTAGACACTCTCGCTGCACCCCCAATGCATCCCCCCAGTGCTCCCCCAACCCTCCCAATGCACCCCTGTTGCATCCCCCAGTACACCCCCAACCTCCAGTATCCCGCAATGCACCCCCCCCGTGCACGTCCCCAGTAGAAACCTATGCGTGACCCCCGGTACATGCCCAGTACACCCTAATTCACGCCCCGTGCGACTGCAACGTCCCTAAAGCACCTCCGATGAAACCCCAGTACACCCCAATGCACCCCCCAGCTCATCCCGCACCAGTGCACGCCCAATGCACCTCCCGTACACCCCGACGCACCCCCAGCCCCTTCAGTGCATCTCGGTGCATTCGCAGCCCCCCAGTGCACGCCCAATACACCCAGTAATCCCCGCTGCATGCCCAGAACCTCTCGTATAACCCAACCCCCTCAGTGTCCCCAATGCACCCCGCAACTGCACCCTCAGACCCTTCAGTACCCAGCCCACCCCTCCCAGTACCCCCCAGTCCCTCCAGTGCACCCCCAGTACACCTTCCCCATGCACACCCAGGCCCCCAGTGCCGTCCCTCAATACACCCTACCAGAGCACCCCCGGACACCCCACTGTACCCCCGACCCACCGTGCCCACCCCAGTGCCCCCCCAGTTCACCCCTCTAACGCACCCGCAGCTCCGCAATGCACCGCCCAATGCACCTCCCAGTGCACTTTCAGCCCTCCCCAGTGCATTCCCAGTGCATTCCCTTGGGCATTCTCAGCCCCCTCAGTACCCACCCCAATGCGCCCTTCCAGTGCATCCCCCGTCCCCCCAATGCCTTCTCAGTGCCCTCCCACTGCCCACCCCGCTGCCCTACCCACTGCCCCCCGTGTGCCCCCAGTGCCCCCCCAGTGTCCCCAGTGCACCCCCAGTGTCCCCCCCAGTGCAACACCAGTGTCGTCCCCACTGCCTGTCCAGTGCAACCCCAGTGTTCCTCCAGCGCACCCCTTCAGCCCCCCCAGTGTCCCCCTAATTCACCCCCCGCCCCCCAATGCCCCCCCGGTGGCCACCCAACGCACCCCCCAGTGCCCTCCCAGTGCTCCCTCAATGCACCCCACCGCGTGCTCCTCAGTGTTCCCCCAAGTGCTCCCCCCAATGTCCCTCCCGTGTCCCCCCCAGTGTCTCCCTCGTGTACCTCCCCCGCGTGCCCCCCACTGCCCCCCCACTGCCCCCATTGCACCCCCAGTGCCCTCTCAGTGCCCACCCACTGCACCCCCCATAATCCTCCCACTGCACCCCCCATAATCCCCCCACTGCAGCCCCAGTGCCCTCTCAGTGCCCACCCACTGCACCCCCCATAATCCCCCCACTGCACCCCCCATAATCCCCCCACTGCAGCCCCAGTGCCCTCTCAGTGCCCACCCACTGCACCCCCCATAATCCCCCCACTGCAGCCCCAGTGCCCTCTCAGTGCCCACCCACTGCACCCCCATAATCCCCCCACGGCAGCCCCAGTGCCCTCTCAGTGCCCACCCACTGCACCCCCATAATCCCCCCACGGCAGCCCCAGTGCCCTCTCAGTGCCCACCCACTGCACTCCCGGTGTCCCCCCGGTGTCCCCGCAGCCCCCCGGGTCGGGCGCGGCTCCGCCCCCTGGCACGCCGGGCACACACCCTCGCAGCTCGGCCAATGGGGAGCGGCGGCGCGGCCGCGTCACCGGCCCGGGGGAAGCTCCTCAATGAGCGCGATTGGCGCGGGGAGCGCGCGGCGCTGCCGGGGCCGCTCCGCTCCCACCGACCCGACCCGACCCGACCCGACCCGACCGCTCCGCGCTGCTCCGCTCCCGCCATGATCGCATCGCACCTCCTCGCTTACTTCTTCACCGAGCTCAACCATGACCAGGCGCAGAAGGTGAGGGGGGCGCGGAGCGCGGGGTGAAAGCGGGGAGGGAAAAAAATAGAGAGGGAAGGGAAAAGGTGAGAAGGGAAAAGTGGAAAGGAAAAGGGAAAGGGGGGTGAAAAAAAAAAGGGGGGGGGGAAGAAGAGAAAATGGGAGAAGAGAAAAAGGGAAGAAAAAAAAAAGATGGGTAAAAGTAAAAACAAAAAAAGAAAGGAGGGAAAAGGAGAAGGGGAGAGTGAAGAGGAAGAAGAGAAAAAGAAAAGGGAAGGAAAGGGAAAAGGGAAATAAGGGGGAAAGGAAGAAGAATGAGAAAAAAGAAGTTGAAAAAAAATGATGTAAAAGGATGGAGGAAAAGAGGAAAAAAAGCAGAAAAGGGGAAAAGGGAAAAAGGAGAGGAAAGGTGTAAAAAGAGCAAAAAGGAGGAGGGAAGGTGGGGGAAAAAAAAAGTAAATGAGAAAAAAAAAACTGAAAAAAGGAAAAACGGGGGAAAAAAAGAAAAGCTTTCTAAGTGAGAACAGGAGGCAAAATCGCCGGGGAGCGAAGGGGAACCGGGGCGCAGCGGGCCGGGCCGGCGGGCGGAGGCCCCAGCGCTGCCTGGCCGGGGCCGCGTGCGGTACGTGCCGCGGCCGTGGGACCCCGCGTGGCCGGGCGGGCGGAGGGGGAGGAGGAGGACAAGGAGGAGGAGGAAGGGGAAAGCAGGGAATCTCCGTGTCTCTCCCCGCCGGAGCCGGGACCCCCGCGGCCGCCCCGCGCAGCACGTGTCGCCGCTTCCCGCCGGCGCGGAGCATCCGCGGGCGCGGACCATCCCCGGGAGCCCGTTCCTCCTCTTCCCCCTCCTTCCAGGGCAACGAGTCGAAGCCCCCGCGGGGAGCGGGTTCAGCCCGAGGCATGAGCCTGGAGGTGGCACTTGCCCCTCGGGTCCCCTTCCCCACGCCGTGACCCCCACCCCAAGCCGCGCGTGTCCCCTCATCCCTGCACTAACAGTGGTGGAAAACACCTTCCTGTCTCCCGTTCCCTTAATTTTGGGGTTCTGAATCCTTAATTTCGGGGTCCTGAACTCCCCGAGCCTGTTCCCGGACTGCAACCCCAAATTTTGGAGTTCTGAATCCTTAATTTCGGGGTCCTGAACTCCCCGAGCCTGTTCCCAGACTGCAACCCCAAGCAGCATCGTCCCGTTGGGATGCACGGAGTGTTGGTCTCCCCTCGTTCCTCTGAGCTCGGGCACTGGAAAAGTTCGAGTGTTCCTGCTCTCTCAGGGCTGCGGGAGCAGCCGGCCTTTGTCTGCCCAGGACAGCGCTTAGGCTGGGCTTAATAAATTATTCCTGGAGAAAAAATGCTGGATGGGAGAGAGTGCAGAGGCTCAGGCTCCTCCTGCAGTGCTCCGCTGGCATCTGGGAACAGGGCAGAGCGGATTTCATCTGTGACTCCTAACTCTGGGAAGTGACCAGGATTTGCTGATCTGAGTGTGAGGTGGTCGGGATTTGCAAATATGGTCATGAAAAAAAAAAAAAAAAGAAAAAAGAAAAAAAAAAAAAAAAAGAGGAAAATGCTTGGAGAGACCTGGGATAACCCTGGAGATGCCACCGGGGAAGTGAAACTTGCCACGTTGGCCCTTCAGCGGTGTTTAAACAGGAAGGAAATCGAGGCAGAACATTAAAAAACCCAAAACAACAACAACAAAAGAAAACCCCTAACCCCAACCTAAACAAAGTGCAGGGAAAACTTCCGAAGGCAAAGCTATCCGTAAGGAAATACGGGCTCGGCTTCTCCCTCTGCTCGCCGGTGGCCCCGGGGTTGTGCAACAGCCAAATCCACGGGAAGGGGTTGTGTAACCCTGGCAGAAATAGGCCAGCGGCACAGCCCGGCCCTGGGCTCCAGGCTGCTCACGCCTTCCTTATCGGGAGCTCGGAATAATGCAGAGGGAAAGCTCGGATGGAGGAATTCGCCTTCCTTACCCACTGGGAGAAGGGTGTGCGAAGCCTCAGGAACTGGCTTCTTTTCCCTCCCGGCTCCAAAACCCAAATAAAAAAAAAGGTTGTTGCCATGTGAGGGAGAAAAAAAAATAGCCAGGAGCTGCCGGCCAGAGCTCAGGATACTATGGGAGACGGCACTGCCCTCCTGGCCGCCTCCACAACTGGATTTCTCTGGGATATTTCTAAACAAATTCCTGTGAATCCTCCCAGTGAGACAAAGCTGGGAGAGCGCACGGAGCTCAGCTCGGCTCAGGGAGAGGGGGGAAGAAGCCGGCTGTCTGACTTGGCTGCTTCCACCATGGGTGTAAAAATTATTCCTGGTTTATAAATCTCCCCAGGCAAAAGGAAAAGCCAGGGAGTCCCCAGCACAGGGAGGTGGAGGGGGTGAAATTCTTGGAAAGCTGTGATTTGTTTGGTTGGGTTCGAACTACAAACCAGAACCACAACAGGGTCTTCTTATCAAACTCTGTATTTGAGACTGTATTTGGGGAAAAAAAAAATGCAGGTGGTAGCCTGGGATTTGTTTTCCCTTTGGATCATGGAGAAAAGGAACTCAGCTGGGGTAAAAAAGTGCCTTTTCCACATGTTGTGCTTTGTGTCCAACTCAAGGCCTTGAAAATAGCCTCAAAAATGGGATTTTTCTTCCCATTCATGCCATGGAGCAGCTTTACCTGCTCTGCCACTCATCTGGGGGCACATTACCTTCCTCCCCAACTCCTGCCCTTTTCCTGCCTGGAAAGTGGGTTGTCCAGACGTATCTAACCCCCAAGGGATTGTGCAAACTTTAATTAACCTCAGCAGTGTCCTTTGAGATCCCGGCTTGAAAGTTTGCTGCTGCTGCCCTGCGTTCCCTTGGGATGTGACAGCTCACCCTGGGCTTCCTGGTCCCTCAGCCTCGTCATGCCATGGGAGTGGGGGGCTGAGCGTCTTTTCTTCCCCTTCCCTCCTTCAGAAGGGAAAAACTGGGGATGGAATTGATTTTCCTGCATTTGTGGGCACCCCCAAGCAGGGGCAGGTTTTCCTAACTTCGTGGTGTTGTTTTTTTTTTTTTAATTTTTCCTTTGGTGATTCCTGCCTGGCTGCCTCTGTGGATATGGAAGTGGCACCTATGGCAAATTCCTGGAAAACCAAGTTAACAGCTTTCCTTGAGGCTGCCGAGGTCAATGGCAGGAGCCGAGGTCAATGCCAGGACAGCTCTTCCCACCTCTGGGGCCTTTGGGAAGCCATCCTGTGTCTCCTTGCTCCTCTCCACCTCATCAGAGCTACACAGCCTGAGTTTCCCCTCCACAGGGGGATGTTCCCACCATCCGAGGGGGGATTCTTGGAGCCAGTGAGGCTTTGCTATCCAGCATCTGAGCACCTTTGGGATCTCTGCCCCAAAGACCTTCTGGGTTTAACATGGGCAGAAGGATGATGAGTGGCAGGGACGGGAGCAGTTAGATGTCTCCAGTTCCAGAACTGGAAGGCAGAGCATTTTCCTGGCTGAACTGGGTTTTAGTGGGGCTGTGGGGCAGTGGGGTCACCTGAGGATGGGTCACTGGATGCTCCGTGGTGTCACTTCCTCACCGTGGGTGCCTGGCTCCACCTCCGGCGTGGATCCAGCTGCTGTCCCGGGGGTGAGGATGGGGAGGAACCGGCCGAGCAGGAAACATCTGACTCACCCGGGTTCAGGATGACTCTGGGGGTGTGTCATCCGAGGCTTGGCCATGGCGGGGAGGGCACGTGGGCTTGGAGTCAGCGTGGGGGAGCTGAAGGACGTGGGTGCCACCAGGGCCAGGGCTGGGGAGGGTGGGTACGGCCCAGCATCACCCCTGTGTCATCCACGGGAGGTCGGGGAAGGGGACGAGCCGGTTCCCAGCTCTGAGTCACCTGGGGTGGGAAACAGGGACAGGCATGGGCAGCGCAGGGGCTGAGGACATGGAGCGGGCTCTGCCTTGAGACAGGGAATAAAACCTTCCCAGCACTTGAGGTCTTCACCCTGTACCCTCTGCTGCTCCCCCTGCCTCGCTTTCCCCAAATTCCTCACATCCCACCACAGATTCGGGTGGGATGGGAGCATGGCTGATGCTTGCACAGCGTCCCCCTCCCAGAGAAGCAGGGAGAGAGCCAGCAGTCCCTAAAACTTCAGGGATTCCTACAAAACAGCATACTTGAAGTTAAAAACTGGGATAGGGAGACAAGTAATTTAAAGAAAATATAATTCCCAGCAAAAAATTCCCTGGAGAGAGGGGTAACAGCACGTGCTGTGGGTTTTGGAGTATTCCAGCCTTCCCCAAATGTGAACACTGCTCTGTCATCTTACAGTCAACAAATGTTTGGCTTTGTTGCAAAAAAGGTAAAGAATCTATCCCAGAAAGCAGCCACCCTCTCGCAGTGTTCTGCTTTTGCTCAAAAAGCTGCTGGAATTAATCACATCCAGCTGAAAAATACGGGGGGAGATGCTGAGGGATTGGAAACACGTGCGCCCGCTCCAGTTCCTGGCAGCCACGTGGCTCTGGAAAAGGATTCAGAGCGAAATGAAAACAAAAAGCAAACAGCTTCCCCTTCTTGGAACCGGGGATCATTAATGGGAGAGATGTTTCTGGGACCTTATTGCACAGGAACAAAGCTCCCTGGGCCCTTCCCCTTCTTGCTGGGCAGGAAGCGGTGGCGTGGTGCCGGAAGCGTTGTCACTCTCAGCAGCTTTGCCCCGTGTCTCCGAGAGATGGGGAGAGAGTCCCCAGCATCCCTGCAAGGGCAGTGTATGAGCCAAGGAATTTACAGAATCCTGCTATGGAAGGGGTTGGAAGGGACCTTAAAGCCCATCTAGTGTCACCCCTGCCATGGCAGGGACACCTTCCACTGTCCCAGGCTGCTCCAAGCTCCATCCAGCCTGGCCTGGGACACTTCCAGCGGTCCAGGCGAAGCCACAGCTGCTCTGGGCACCCTGTATGTAGCAGGGCGTCCCCACCCTCCCAGGGAAGAATTCCTTCCCAATATCCCATCTAACCCTGTCCTCTGGCACTGGGAAGCCGCTCTCTGTCTCCTGTCCCTCCAGGCCCTTGTCCAAATTCCCTCTCCAGCTCTCCTGGAGCCCCTTTGGGCTTCTCTTCTCCAGGCTGAACAGCTCCCACTCTTTTCTATGGAGAATGGCACTGACATGGAATTGAGTTATTTGGAAGTTAGTTAATTAATATTTCCACAGCACTGATCCCTTGGGGTCCAGGCTCCTTAAGAGGAGTCTTGAGGAGTAGAATGGTGTCCAGCTGCAGTGCTGGCACCGGAGCCATGAGTTTGGAAATCTTTATCTGTTTTGGGGTTGCTTTAAGCTCAGCATAGCTCATCTTGCCTTAGCTCAGCTCAGATCACACAGCAGCAGAAACTGGGCAAGTTGAGGTTTCCTCAGTCGCGGGGCAGGCAGACCTTTCCCAGTGGTGGCCGTGCAGCCGGGACAGGCGACCCTGGGCACCTCTCCAGCATCCGGCATGGAAATGAGCTGAGCCTTGGAGACAGCCTTGAGCCAAGAGATGGGGATTTGCTGGGGTTTGGTTCAAAAACGTGGCATTGAGCTCATTACACCCACAGCTGCTCCGTGATCTGGAGCTTTAACACGATGTCCTGGGCTGGGGCATGCCCAGCGCTTCCCAGTTTCCATCCCTTCCTTCTTCCTTCAGTTTGTTTAGATTTCCTCGAGGAAACACCATTATTTAGGCTGGAAGCGTTCCAGAAATTCAATTGTCCCCTTCAGGATCCTAACCTAGTGACTTTATTTGTTTGGAATTGGCAATCTGACCTAAACTATTCCATGCTCTTCAAAAACGTTAAGCAACTGAGAATGTGTTTTGTCTTGGAAGATGTTCGGACTCTGGCACTGCAGGCTGAACGTTTTATCCCATCTTTGTAATGATTTGAGTGGTGCTTGGAGTAACCAACTGGGCCGCCAGGCTGGGAAGTTTTGGGAAGAACAGTGGCCATGGCTTTTCCTTGGTGGGGGCCAGGCACAGCCAGAGTGGTTTCAGTGGGGAAGGAGCTGTCCTGCTGTACGCCCTGACCTGCTTTAGCTGCCGAGTGGGGTGATATCCACGTTGGGAGAAGATGATCCAGGTTTTAAGGGCTTTGGAGATTAGAGGGAGGTCACCCTGTTCCTCAGGCTGAGATTATTCTTGGTGTGCTGCAGCCTAGAGGACATGGGGGACGTGCCGAGTTCTGGGGGAAGGGGGTGAAGCCTCAGGAGAGTTTCCCTGTGCTGGGATTTTTGGGCCGGGGGGGTCTTCACTGCGGAGGAGCTCCCAAAGCACCCAGCTTCTCTGGGATGAGGACTGTCTGCTCTGGCTTGATGGCATTGACTGATAACCCTCGGGACAACCCTTGGCACAGCTCAAGGGGAGGTTTCCTACCTTGGGGCTGGCATGGAGGTGAGCTCCAGCCCCAGAGCCACCTCTTAGCCAGTTAACTGGAGGTTACTGGTGCCAGTAACCAGAGCTTTGGCACATGGGAGGGAATTTTCAGCAGGTGAAAGCAAACAGGAGGGGAGGGAGGAGAGTGTTTGACTTCCTGCTGCTGAGCTAGATAAGGAGAGGCTGGTAAAAAACTGGTACCAGGAAATCTCCAGGTTTCCTTCTCCTTGGCCTTTCCCTTGTGTCTACCTGGCCTTCCAGCTCCTGATTTTGGGAAGGAGCTGAAAGCACTAGGAGAAAGGGGGAGGAGGTTTTACTCAGAGGATGCTGCTCCAGAGGGGATGCAGTATCACTACTGGAATGTGTTGGACCGGGCTTTCCTCCATCCTCTGACCTTGCCAAAGGGATCTCAGCTCCCAAATTTCCAGCAGAACTCAGGGTGGGGGAAAAAGGATGTGCTGGAGCACCCTGAGCCTGAAATACATGCAGCCAAAACCGCAGCTGTTGTGTTCGGCCCAGGGTCCGATGGCACGTCTGTGAGCGAGGTCACACTGGGCCTGGTGCAATTACTTGCCCACAAAATGCCCATTTCCTCCAGCACAGACCCATAAAGCACAGTTCGAGCCTGGCTTCTGGTCACCTGGTGTTACGTGCCTGCAGACAGGTGAGCGCACGGGGTGGAGTTTTCCTCTTGACTTCTCAGGGCTTGCAGCTGCCCTTTAATTAATTCTAAGTGAAGCTAATTGAAGCTGGGCATCGTTTGGGAGTGGGCAGTGTCCGCCTCTTCTGCTCCGGCCAGGCTGCACAGGCACTCATGGTGCTGATGGATGGCTGGGGAGGTGCTTTTCCATGCCTTTCCCAGGCAAGACAAGACGTTTTGATGCCATTTATAGAAGGGCTTCTTTATATTTTAAGCTCAAGGGTATAACAATTTCCAGGAATAGGGGAGTGGGGTGGATTTCTTCCCTCTCTGGCCATGGCACATCCTTGTGTCATTCTAGCACTTGTGTCACTCCAGTTCCCGCTTCTGTCACTTCAGTGTGGTTTGCTCAAGGGTGTTGAGTAGCTCTTGGCTCTTGGGGTGATCTCAGCAGTGGAGAAATGCCAGGGCAGTGGATTCCTGCCCAGCATCCTTGGTGTAGGAAAAGGCTCCGGGGGTCAAGGTCAAGGTGCACTGATGCCATGGAATGGGAAGGGCTTTGCACCTGGAAAACCTCCACTGCTGACCTCCTGACTCACTCTTGAGTTTGAATTCCTGCTTCTGTAGCAACCTGTTTGGGTGTCTGTAGGTGACTGAGCGGGAAGATGCTTTGGAGCATGAGGAACAACTTGTGGTTTGGCATTCCCAAGCTGGCAGAGTCTGGGGAGGGGATGCAGGGTGGCATTTGGTGAGGACCTTGGAGAGAGTTGCAGAAGCAGTGATGGGTGATGCCTGGGATGAGCAATTCCAGCAATGCTGCCATGTCCTGCCCTTTGGGATGGGTCAGAACCTGCTCCTGCTCCTTGTGTCAACCCCAGCAGCCTCGGGAGGGGCTGGACACTGTCCTGAGTGTGTCGTGGGGCCTGTGCCCATGTCCTCAGCCCTCCGCCTGACCTTTGGGCTTTATCTCCACCTTTCAGATTGACAAGTACTTGTACCACATGCGGCTCTCTGATGAGACCCTCCTGGAGGTGTCCCAACGTTTTGAGAAGGAGATGGAGAAGGGGCTGGGAGCAGATACCAACCCCACCGCCTCCGTGAAGATGCTGCCCACCTTCGTCAGGTCCACCCCAGATGGGACAGGTACTGTGAGACCAGAGGTGCTCCTGGGAGAGTAGAGGGAGGGCTGGCGACAGTGGTTCTCCTGGCACTGCCAGAACAGGGATGGCACCCACGGCCACCTCCACTGCTGGCCCTTGGGGGCTTCATCCTGCTCAGGCTGAGTGTGGGGACAGGCCTCGCTCCCCGCTCTGTGCTGGGGCTGGAGGGGCTCCCAGTTCCTGCTGGCAGGAGGGAGGGAGGGAGGGAGGGAGGGAGAGAGAGAAGCCGCCCTCGCGTGCCCTTGCTGGCAGGACAGAGACAGTCACGGGTCCGGCTCATCAGATTTCATTAGCAGTGAGGCGGCAGCAGTGCCAGTGCTGTCTGAGTGCCACCAGGGCCCCGGCAGAAGCAGGGTCTCTGCAGCCCTCACAATGTGGCCTTTCTGCCTCTCCCTGAGCTGCCCGTGGCACGCTTCAGCCAGGCACATCCTCCTCTCAGCCCAAAGAACTGCTCCCTCGGGCATCCGTATGGGAAAGTTCCTTGTTCTCTCTTCCCACCCCAGTGTTTTGGGAAGGAGCTTGTCTCCATCCCTGCAGCATCACCCCTTGCCTTCAGGTCAACCCAGGACCCACCAAGTGTTCGGAGTGGTCCTGGCTGCTGAAGGGAAGGAGGAACAGAGCTCTGAGCAGCTGAAGCTGCTCCAGTTCCACATCTGGGCTGGCAGCAGCCTTGGAAAGGGACCCAGGGATGGTTGGTTGTGTTGGATGCAGTTATTCAGAGTTGGGGGTTGCCCTGGTGCTGGCACCTACACGGGGATTTGTGCTGGCCACCAGCAGGAGAGGTGGACAAAGCAGGACAGAGCCCAAATCCCTCATGGCTGCTGGCTGTCTGCTCAATGGGGGCAAGGACAGAAGTGATAGGACTGTGGAATCATGGAATGGTTTGGGCTGGAAAAGCCTCTACGTTGGTCAAATCCAACCACTCCCTCAGCACTGCCAAGGCCACCACTGACCCATGTCCCCAGGTGCCATATCCACACAGCTGCTAAATCCCCCCAGGGGCAGGGACTCCAGCAGTGCCCTGGGCAGCTGTGCCAGGGCTGTACACAGCCCCTTCCATGAAGGAATTTCCCCAGTATCCAACCTAAACCTCTCTCAGCACAAATGGAGACTTGAGGCCATCTCCTCTTGTTCTGTTCCTTGTTCCCTGGCAGCAGAACCTGAGCCCCACCTGGCTGCACCCTCCTGTCAGGAGTTGTAGGTGGTGACAGAAGGTCTCTGCATCACTGGGCCCTGCTGGGTGTTTGCTGGTAATGTCTCAGTGAGTCTGGGGATGATGGTGGCATCTGCATTGCTAGGGCGTAACAGACATCATGGAATGGTTTGGATGGAAAGGGACCTTAAAGCCCATCCAGTGCCACCCCCTGCCATGGGACACCCTCCACTATCCCAGGGTACTAATAATATCCAACTTAAATCTCCATTTTTTAGTTTAAAACCATTTGCCTGTCCTCTCACTACACCCTGGCTGAAAGTGTCTCCACCTTCCCCGTGAGCCCCTTCAATGCTCGAAGCATCCCCTGATCTTGGCCCCCCAGCTGCACTTACACCCAAAGGCTGGACCTGGCTGCCTGCCTTGGGATCAAGATTCCAATCTATTTAAACGTTGGAGAATATTTTTAATTACAGGGATAGCCAGGAGCCGCCCCTGGGCACGGGAACTGGTGCAGCCAAAGGTGTTGGGTGCAAGTGGAGCGTGTGTCAGCATTTCCAACACCCTGACCCGCTGTCGGGAGAAGGAGCAATCCCTCCTCATGCCCTTACAAGACACATCCTTGGCGCCCTTCCCTGTATCCAGCTTCTCCAGTGTCCCAGCTGGCATTTCTCACCCGGGGGAGGGGGGAAAGAGGAACAGCAGCAGGAAAATATCATGACAGGGATGCTGAGGCAGTCACAGTGCTGCAGCTGCCCTCGGGGCTGGAAAATGTGGGAGTTTTGAGCAAATCCCAGGAAACTAAGAGCTGGGATTCCCTGTCCAGCTCAAACTGGATCCAGCCTCTGAGTGGCGACAGTGTCCCTTGGGTTTTGGGGAGGGGGCTGGAAGGTTGGGGGCTTGGTGCCTGATCCTTGGCACAGATGGTGTGGCAACACCTTGGGAGAAGCTCACCGTCCAGGGCTACGTCCTTCCTTCTTCCCTCTTTTTAAAGCTCCTGGGCAAAGTCTGACCTGGGCTGGGCATCTGTGCCAGGTGCCAGCAGCTGTTCCCAGTCCAAGGACAAGTTATTCCTCTGCTCCAGCCCTGCTCTGACCTGATACTGGTGCCACAGGGCTCCCAACCATCCACCTGTAGAATATCTCCATCCTCCCTCCCCCCTCCTGCAGCTCCAGTGTCTCTGCTCTGGGATTAGATCCTGTTTAATGCGCAGCTCCTGGGATCCAGGGGGATGAGAGGTGCTTATGGAAGTACAAGGTTATATCTGCAGGTTAAGCCAAAACACCGCCCTGGTTCCTGGCTCTCGGTGGCTTTGCCATTCCAGTGTGGTGTGATAAGAGGGGGGAATTCTGCTTTGAAAGCAGAAACTCTTCTAAAATCAACTTTCCTTGCTTTGCTTGGCTCTGGCATGCACTGGAACACCACCATGCTGTGCTGGCAGCGAGGTGATAGGGAAACAGGTCCCAAATAAGCTTCTCCTTGGAGCCCCAGTGACTCTCCCAAGGGCTTTCCTTGCTCAGCGCAACCAACACCATCGTCCCTGCTCCATTCCTGGTTTTCCCAAGCTTTTCTGGGGTCCCCAGTTTTCCTCCTCTATAATGGTGTTGACACAAGGATCTTGTGGTGCATCCTCCGTTAAACCCCAGCAGCTGATAACCCCAGCTTGGAGCTTTCCGGAGGATGCTGCAGGACTTGGGGGTCAAATCCCTGGAAATCCGAAGGATGGCTCTTGGCAGCGCCTTTCCCTTGGCTGGTGGGCTCAGCTCCTGCCAATAACTGGCTGCCTCTCCAGGAAAACCAGCTCATATGGTGCAGAGACTTGAAAGGCTTGAAAAGAAAGGCTGTTTCATGTCCAGAGCCCTGTGGTTGGGGATTTACCAAATTCCCAGCAAGGTTTCCCAAGGAAGTTGTCTGCCCCATCCCTGGATGTGTTCAAAGCCAGGTTGGATGGGCCATAGGGCCTGGTCAACTGAAAGGGCAGGGGAGTGGGACTGAATGGTCCTTAGGGTCTCTTCCAACCCCAACCATTCCATGATACCATGGATTAGTTGGAAGGAGGGAGGGGCTGCCGGGGGGTGGCAGTGGGAAATGCCAGGGTCGGCAACTTCACCTTTTCCTGCAACTCCCTGGAGCCTGGGCCTCCCAGCTTTTCCTCTTCCTCTTATTTTTTATTGATCCAGTTTCCCAGAGGATTCCTAGGCAATGGAATTGCAGTCTGTTGGAAGTCTTGAGGTGGGATCTCTGGGGTGACCAACCTCTGAGGCGCTGGGACCTGATCCCACACATGCTGCTGTTCCCAGGAGCACAGCAGGTTTTCCAGGCAC
This sequence comes from Chamaea fasciata, assembly GCF_029207755.1. Lineage (NCBI taxonomy): Eukaryota > Metazoa > Chordata > Aves > Passeriformes > Sylviidae > Chamaea > Chamaea fasciata. The sequence goes on along the minus strand of NW_027094115.1, from coordinate 1,123,114 downwards.
TCAGCTCTCACCCTTTGCCAAGAGCAAACAGCCCCTGGAATCAATGTTTGCCCTCGCTCTTTGGCTTGTGAGCTCAGCACCAGCACTGATATCTTATCACGGGACCTGAGAGCCTAAATTGGGGGGCAGTGCCCAGACCTGGAGCCCATCACGTGTTCTCAGCATGGCTGGGAATTTTCCGAGGGAGAGTTTGCTGCCTCTTTCCTCCTGCAAAGTTGATCCACCCAGGAATTGCCCCCAAACTGCCTGTGCTCCTCCTGTGGTGCTGAGCAGGGCGAGGAGGGGGGATTTGGGTCCCACTGGGGCTCCGTGGTGAGAGCAGAGCAGAGCTGGTCCCACATGGCTCTGGGGCCACGAACCCCCCGGGGTGGCTTGGCCAAAGCACCCCCCGGTGTGTGAAGACTGGGCAGGACCAGGATGGCCCCATCTGGGCTCCTCAGCCCTTTTTTTGGGATTCTCCTGGGTTCCCTGCCTTACCTCCAAGGAGCTGAGCAACCTGTGACCCTCTTGGCTCCAGTGCTCTTATCCCTGGCATATTTATCAGCCCCCCTGATGTGTTCTCCATGCTCTGCTAACGAGCAGAACGGCCTCAGTGCCGATGGCCAGGGAAGCCGAGCACGGTGTGACCCGTGTGAGGGGCAGGACGTGGTGCCAGCGCTGCCCAGCCAGGCATCACATCCAGCTCTGCCCTGCTGTGGCTGAGGGTGGTGCCCATGCTGGGCTCACCAGGGACAGCAGGGCAGTCAGGAGCTTCTCCAAGCTTTTCCTGGTGTGTTTTCCATGTGAAGAACCACCGTGGCAGTAGCATGCCCCGTGGCTGGCAGACAGGCTGCCAAACTGGTTTAAAGCTCATCACTGCAAAGGGTCAAGGGGAGGAGGAGAAAGGAATATCCAGGGACTGACTGGTGCAAAGCAGGAGCTCGGTGCCCTGATGGCTCTGTGCCCTGATGGCTCTGTGCTCCTCAGCGCCGTGATGCTCTGACCCCTCTTTTGGTGACGTTCTGGCCCCCGAGGTGCTGCACTGACCCCCAACTGCACTCTCCATTCTCCATGCCCAGCTCTGATCCCGCTGAAGCCGCACACGGCCCTGGAGCCCTCTCTTTCATTCCCCATCTCCTTGGAGCACAGCAGCTGCTTTCCATGGCCCTTTTCCACCTCTATAGAGCTGCTCCAGCTCCCAGCCGGTCCCGTGCCCCGTTCCCTCGCCCTGAGCCCTCGGAGGGTCAGCCCAGGAAAGCCGCCCGGCCAGATGGAGCCCCAGGGGCTGGGACAGGAGCTGCCTTTTCAGCTGGAGTCACTGGAGATGCCGGCTGGCGTGTGCATACTAATGACCCGCGGGTTTTGTTCCCACTGTGGCCCCTTTGTGCCGCACAAAGCGGCCCCCGGGCGCCGGGATCGGCCCGGGGGGAGCCAGCACAGCACATTTGATGCATTCAGGACTCCAACAGTGCTGATAGAGGGCTTTCCCCGGCCCTCTCCGCGCTAAAACAGCCAGCTGGGCGCTTTTCCTGCTGCCCAGCTCCCGAGTTCAGCGAGCTGCCTTGAAAACAAACAGGAGGGGACACTCCGGGGCTCAGCCCTTGGGGCTCCCCTTGGAGAAGCTGTGTCCCAGCTCTCCCTGGAGAAGGCAGCAATGAGGCCCCAAAGCTCTTTGGGAGCTTCTCCCTCCCTGGTTTCCTGCTGTCGCCTTCCCGTGTTGCCGTCAGCCACATGCCAGGAGTGTGTGGGATTCCTGGGGCAGGGAGGGAGCTTGGCCTGGGCTGTGGAGGCTGAGCCTGAACGTCAGGGGGGTTTGAGTATATCAAAAACTTAGCCAAGCTCCGGTGTTCCCACAGCTGCCATCAGGGATTAACCCCTTGGGATGGAGGTTTAGGAGCTGCCACAAACATCAGTGGGGTCAGGAGTGGCTCTGCTGCCTTCATCCTGATGGAGCCTGAGGCTAGAGCTCATCCTCCCTGGGGTCCCCATTGGTCTGGGCATGGACTTTTCCGGGTGGGTCTGGTGGGATTTATCCTCCTGCCACACCCTCCCCAAAGCATCTGGATGTGGCTCAATAGTGGTCAAAATATTGATCCTCCATTAGCCGTGGAGGTGCCAGGGGGCAGAGGAGGGGCAGGGAATACAGTGACTGCTCCAATAAAATACCAAAAGAAATTAATAATGAATAAAATAATGAAATATAATAAAAAACCTGACCTTATCCTTATACCTGGGAGGGGGTTGGTCACCTCAGGGCTCTGGCATGCTGTGGACACAGGATCCTCCAAGTTAATGGGTTGTCCTTGTCCTGATCCCACAGAGGATGGGGATTTCCTGGCACTGGACCTTGGTGGCACCAACTTTCGTGTGCTGAGGGTGAAGGTGTCAGACAATGGGCTGCGGAAAGTGGAGATGGAGAACCAGATCTACGCCATCCCCGAGGAGCTCATGCGTGGCAGCGGGGTGCAGGTGGGTTCTGGGGGAGTCCGTGGTGTGTCCTGGGGCTGGAGCAGGACTGGGCATCCTGTCACCCCTGGGTCAGGGGATCCTGCTGGATCTTGTGAATTCCTGGCAGCCAGCACGGTGATGAGTGGGGGTGGGCAGGGATGCAGACACGGCATCCCCTTGGAGTGGGCAGCCAGGTGAGGTCTCAGTCTTTACCTTTTTTCCAGCTTTTTGACCACATTGCTGAGTGTTTGGCCAACTTCCTGGACAAGCTGCAAATCAAAGACAAGAAACTCCCCCTTGGCTTCACCTTCTCTTTCCCGTGTCACCAGACCAAGCTGGACGAGGTGGGTGAGGAGCTGTGCTGGGACAGGCTGAATTCTCGCTGTGGGTTCCACACCAATTTAAGCTCAGGGTTTTAATTAGGCTCGTTGATCTGGGGTCATGTGACCTGTTCTGAAGAGCCACATCTCTCGTTCCTGTAAAGCCATTTCCCAAGCTCTGGGTGAGAGGAGCTTAGGAACAGCACTGTCCTTTTTATTTTTATGAATATTTTTTGTTGGTGCAATGACTCAGTGGCTGCAAGGTCAGGGACGGAGAGGATGGAACATTCCTTCAGGGAATGCAGAGCTTGGCATCACTTCCCAATAACCCTGTTGGCTTGTCATCTTCTCCAAACACACTATAAGCCCCCTGTTTAAAAGAAAATTAATGTTTGCTAAGGATATGTGCCAGATTCCCTTTTTTAAAGCTGTTTGGTGACAATAAGTGGTGTTGGATCTCCTGGTTTAAACATGTCTGGCCAGGTTTTCATAGGAGCCCGGAGTGGTTTGGGTTGAAAGGGACCTTAAGGACCATTCAGAGTTCCCCTCCCCTGCCGTGGGTAGGGCCACCTTCCGCTATCCCAGGTTGCTCCAAGCCCTATTCAGTCTGGCCTTGGACACTTCCAGGGATCCCGGGGCAGGCACAGCTGTTCTGGACAACCTGTGCCAGAGCCCCTCCCCATCCTGGCTTTCTGGATTTCCCCAAATTTATCTTGAGGGCTTTTCAGCTACCACCCATCTGTGAGCTTTGACAGGGTCACCGTGAGTGCCAGCAGGGCGTGGTGCTGGGATGTGTCCCAGGAACTGCAGGGCTTTGGGAGGCAATGTTTCCGCGGGGTGCCTCCATGGAAAGCAGCTTTTCCCTGGCTGCACCAGAGCTGCAGCCGCCCGCAACCCCAGACGTGCTGAGCATCACATCCCCGCGTGCAGCCGGCGCGGGGAGGGCGGTCCCCCGTCCCCCTCCGCCAGCCCCGGGCACCGGTGGCTGTCACTGTCACTGTCAGCTCCGCCGGTGTTCTGGGAGCCGTGACCTCGCCGGGAGACCAAACATGCCCAAGCCCAGCGAGGCACGTGGCCCCTGCTGCCGCCCACCCGGCGCTCGCCGGCTGCCCTCGGGCCGGCGGGGCTGATGCTCGCTCTCCTTGCCCTTATCTCACCCGCGGGATGGGCAGCGGGCCGGCTCCATGGAGCGCGGCAGCGCCGGCACGTCCTCCAGGGGGATGGGGAACGGCGCCCGGGCCCCAGCGGCTCCGGGGAGGATTAACGCTTTCCTCCTGTAGACACAGGGCTGGAAAGAATGGTAAAATACAGAAGCTGCAGGAGGAAGCGCCTGTGCCCCGTGACCTCACCCAGATTGCATCGCTCAGCGCCTCAGTTTCCCCAGGTCTAAGGCAGGGCGGGTGTCTGCCTCCCTAAGGGGGCTGTGGCCATAGAGCTGGAGATTTCAAATGTAATTGAGTCCTTTTCTTCTCCCTGGGGCTCAGCTCAGCCCCCAGCCAGGTGCTTCTGGCCGTAGGGGACTTCGAGCCTGCCCCCTCCCCTCCCCCCAAGGGAAAGCTCAGGGATCATTCCATAGGTACAGCGAGCCCCCCCCACCCTACAGCGACGGTTCAAGGAGCATTCCATAGCTACAATGAGCCTCTCACCCCGCAGGGCTGGGTCAAGGTGCATTGCATAGGCACGGCAAGCCATCCACCCCTCAGGGATAGGTCAAGGATCATTCCTTGAGTTTCTGAACAGGTTTTGCTGCAGGGCTCAATCAAACCTGGTCATGGGAACCATGTTCCTCCTGCCAGGGGAGCAACGAGCAGCTCACATGTTATTTTGTGGCCATAAACTTTATCTGACACGGAAGCTGTGGCTGATAACGCAGCTGGTGAGCTGATAACGGGGGGCTTGCCTGGAGGGCCACATGTCTCTTGTGCCAGGAGTCAGGTGTCACCTCCAAGCTTCCCTCTTGCTGTTCCCCTGCAGAGTATCCTCGTGACATGGACGAAGGGATTCAAGTGCAGCAGCGTGGAGGGGAGGGACGTGGTGTCTCTGCTGCGCAAGTCCATCAAGAAAAGAGGGGTAAGAGGCTGGGATGGGGGCACACAGGTCCCTGGCACAGGAGACCTTGGCTCTGTGGAGATGTTTCGGTCTGTTTTGTCTCTTTTGGGTCACCCTCTCATTTCCACCATCTCAGGACTTTGACATCGACATCGTGGCTGTGGTGAATGACACTGTCGGAACCATGATGACCTGTGGCTATGATGACCACAACTGTGAAGTTGGCCTCATTGTTGGTGAGCTGCAGCAAGGGGGAAGAGCTGGGATCCATCCCTCCAGGGAAGCCAGAGGGAGATCCTGCTTCTTGCAGGCCTTGGGGTCCTTGGGGAAGAAAAGAGAGGGGGATACCAGTGTTGGAAAACCAGCATTGTACAGTGTTTGTTTGCTTAGTTCTTCACTTTCCTTGGTGAGTTGGGCTGTGGCCAAAGGGAAATTGGGAATAATGGGAATGAAGGATAATGGGAATGAAGGAAAGGCACTGTCTTCTCTCACCCTGTCCCCATGCTTGGCCCAGGTACTGGTACCAATGCCTGCTACATGGAGGAGATGAGGCACATTGACCTGGTGGAAGGGGACGAAGGTCGGATGTGCATCAACATGGAGTGGGGAGCCTTTGGTGACGATGGGGTGCTCAACGACATCCGCACCGAGTTCGACCGTGAGATCGACATGGGTTCGCTCAACCCTGGCAAACAATTGTGAGCAGATTCTTGGCTCGGGCTCAGGCTTGTGGTTTGCTCAGCATTGTCCGTCCTCCCGTAGTGCTGGTGTTACTGGGACTGGGGAGGTCATCCCAGCTAACTGGGTCACCGCGTCCTCTGCCACTGGTGCAGAGAGGGGCTGTGTCCCAGCCCGGGGCTGTGTCCCAACCTGGGGCTGTGTCCCAAACCAGAGCTGTGTCCCAAACCAGAGCTGTGTCCCAACCCGGGGCTGTGTCCCAACCTGGGGCTGTGTCCCAAACCAGAGCTGTGTCCCAACCTGGGGTTGTGTCCCAAACCAGAACTGTGTCCCAAACCAGAGAGGTGTCCCAAACCAGGGCTGTCCACCCCACCTGCTGCCCTCATGAGCCCTTCATGTGAATGTGCTGATTCTTGTTCCCTTCCTGGCCAGCAAAGTCACCCGCCAGCCCAGACAGACACTCTTACCTAATGTCCACATCCCAATCCTACAGATCTCCCATTCCCCACAGGGCTGCTGTGGCATCTGGGGACTGAGGCCCTTCAGGTTCTCTTTGCAGAATGTCTACATGGCTTCATATTCTCAGTGATGGGATAAACTGCTCTGGGGGGAGATTACCTAGATTCTGTTTGGGATGGGAGGTTGCCAAGGGGTTTTCAGGTCAGCCTGTGGCCACCTCGTGGCACACACAGCCAAACACACACATCATTTAGCTGGGAGAAAAAGAGGCTCGGGGAGGAGCTTATGGTGAGATAGGAGAGGTTTAGGTTGGATATTAGGGAAGATTTCTGCTCTGGAAGGGTGCTCAGGTGTGGCATAGGCTCCCCAGGATGGTGGTGGTATCACCATCTCTGGAGGGATTTAACAGCTCTGTGGATGTGGCACTTGGGGACGTGGGTTAGCAGTGGCCTTGGCAGTGCTGGGGAATGGCTGGACTTGATGATAACCTTAGAGAGCTTTTTCAGCCCAAATTCCATTCCCTGATTCTGTCTCATGCCTCCCTGTGGGCAGGTTTGAGAAGATGATCAGCGGGATGTACATGGGGGAGCTGGTCAGGCTCATCCTGGTGAAGATGGCCAAGGAAGGGTTGTTGTTTGGGGGAAGGCTCACGCCGGATCTGCTCACCACTGGCCACTTTGAGACCAGATTTGTCTCTGCCATTGAGAAGTAAGTAGGATCCAGGGGGTTTCCTGGGTCCCAGCCCATCTCCTGGCGTCCGTGGATGGACCATCACTGAGCAAACCTGGACACAACACAGCAAAAGTTGGATTCCCAAGCATGAACCCCTTTTTGTCCTTCCAGGGAAAAGGAGGGGCTGCAGAAAGCCCACGAGATCCTGAGCAAGCTGGGCCTGGAGCCATCGCACGAGGACTGCCTGGCCACGCTGCGCATTTGCCAGATCGTGTCCACACGCTCGGCCAGCCTGTGCGGGGCCACGCTGGCTGCGGTGCTGCGCCGCATCAAGGACAACAAGGGCGGGGAGCGGCTGCGCTCCACTGTGGGCGTGGACGGCTCCGTCTACAAGAAACACCCACAGTGAGTCCGCGGTGGTGGGCACAGGGATCTGGGGCTGGTGGGGACGGGGACACAGAGAGGGATCTGCTGCTGCCAGCAGTGCGTACAGCTTGGCACAAGAGAACCACCTCCAAATATCCCCTTGGGCACCGTGTTTGGATCCCAGGGGGCCCCCAGAGGGTCACACTCGGGTCCCCTTTCCTCCTCCTCCACAGCTTTGCCCGTCGCCTCCACAAGACCGTGCGGAAGCTGCTGCCAGACTGCGAGATCCGGTTTATCCGCTCGGAGGACGGCAGTGGCAAAGGGGCGGCAATGGTGACAGCGGTGGCCTACAGGCTGGCTGCACAGCACAAGGCCCGGCAGAAGATCCTGGAGCCCCTCAAGCTGAGCCACGAGCAGCTGCTGGAGGTGAAGCAAAGGATGAAGACAGAGATGGAGAAAGGGCTGGGCAAGGAGACGCACGCGGAGGCGACAGTGAAAATGCTGCCCACCTACGTGTGCTCCACTCCCGATGGAACAGGTGATGTGTCCTGTGTAAAACCTCTGTGTATGAGCCCATGGATGTCCTCCATCCTTGGGAGTGGCTGGATCCTTTGCTATGGCCAGTTCCTCTTTGTGGTGGGAGTGGCACAAACCTCCAGTTTGATACTGGGCAGAGCACTGAGCCTCTGGGACGTTCTGCACCTGATTTAACACAAAGCCTGGCTCTGCATGGCCACAAATCCTGCCACAGAATTCTCTCCACCCTCATCCTGGGTTGTGCTCCTGGTTCTTCCTGTGGCTGGGGCGAGTGCCTGACCTTGGCTTGAAGTTTGTGCAGGTCCTGTGCAGGGCCAGGAGCTGGACTTAAGTGATCCTAGTGGGGCCCGTCCAAATCAGGTTTATGATTTGAAGCCTCATCATCACCCCAAGTCTGGAACAAATCTCTCCATCCTCTTCTTACCTGCACCCCCTGTTCCTACCTGCACCCCCAGTCTCCATTTCTATCCCTCTCCCTGGAAGAGGGCAGATTCACGTCTGCTCTGTGCCACATCCTGGGTGCCCCGTGCTGGGATCTCTCCTGATGATCCTCTCGGGTTGCAGAAAAGGGAGATTTCCTGGCCCTGGACCTGGGAGGAACCAACTTCCGTGTGCTGCTGGTGCGCGTCAGGAACGGGATGCGGCGCGGGGTGGAGATGCATAACAAGATCTACTCCATCCCCGTGGAGATCATGCAGGGGACGGGAGAGGAGGTCAGGATGGGCAAATGGAGAGGGGAAAGGGCATCTTCCCTGGGGTGGGTGGAGTAGTGCTGACCATGGAGCTGGTTTTGCCTTTCCAGGGAGCAAAAGCAGGAGTGGAGAGGGCTGGTGCTCTCCTGCCCTTAGAGCAGTGAGTTCTGCCCAAGGCTCTGGAGTTTGGGAAGCTGGAGAATGGTTTTTAGATTAGAAGCGGTGTTTTTCCCAGATGGACTCAACCTCCTTGAATCCCATACACACCACAAGGGCAGATAAGCATCATCCCCATTTCCCAGATAGGAAACCACAACACAAGCAGTGAGATGTCTCCAAACACATTTGGAAAGAGTTTTACAAATCACTCCAGGCAGTGTTTGGGACTGGGAGTATCTCCAGTAGACTGGGCTAGAGGGCTGTGGGGATCCCTTGCAGAGAGACCGGATTGCCATGTCACCTCCCTGCTGGCCCCCACCCCTCCTGGGACCTGCAAAATGGAGATAATGCAGGGATTTGGCCACACTGTGGGTGGGGAAGAGGGTGAAACGGAGCTTTTTGGGGCTGCTCACCTCCCACAGTGCAGCTGAGCCATCTCCTGCTCCATTTGAAGTCCTGGGAGTGATTTGAGCATTCCAGCAGGCCTGGGAATGGGTCGAAATCCCCAGCAGTTTGGGCAGGCTGGCTTCCAGCTGGGCTCTGGCTGTGGTGGTAACTTTTCCCTTTGGCTTTTCTTGTCCAGCTCTTTGACCACATCGTCCACTGCATCTCTGACTTCCTGGAATACATGGGAATGAAGGGCGTATCACTCCCGCTCGGATTCACCTTCTCCTTCCCTTGCCAGCAGAACAACCTGGATGAGGTAACCCCACCCCTCCTGGCAGCATCTCTGGCTGGTACCTGGCTGTGCCTCCCACCTGGTATTGAGAGGCACTCACTGGGTTTTTTTTTCCACAATAGGGAATTCTCCTGAAGTGGACAAAAGGTTTCAAGGCAACGGGCTGCGAGGGAGAGGACGTGGTGGGTCTGTTGAAGGAGGCCATTCACAGGAGAGAGGTGAGCAGCCACGGGGCTGGGAGAAGCCAGTGGCTGCTCCCACATCCTGGCTCTCTTTAGCATCATTAATTGGCCTGTAAAACAAATTACTGGGCTGAGCTCAGGATAATGAGTGTTGGAATTTTCACAGCCGCCCTTACTCATCACTTGAGGTTGAATTTTCAGACCCTGGAGCTACAGGCTGGCTCCTGGCCAGGGCTGGAGCAGACTTGTCTGGCCCTGAGCTCAGGAGACACCGGCTCGTTTCCTCGGCACAGAACACCCTAAGCTCTTGCCCAGGGGCTGCTCCTGGCAGGGCTGACCCGGCCCCTCAGCAGCTGGAGGTGTCTGAGCTCTGAGCTCCACATGCAGACAGGTGGGGCAGTGGGAAGTCCGTGGGTGCCTCCATGTCTCTGGAGGTGGGTGGTCATGGAGAACAAGGGAGAACAGTTTTAAACTAAAAGAGCAGAGATTCAGGTTTGATGTTAGGAAGAAATTCCTCCCTGTGAGGGTGGTGAGGCCCTGGCACAGGGTGCCCAGAGCAGCTGCGGCTGCCCCATCCATGGAAGTGTCCCAGGCCAGGTTGGACGGGATTTGGAGCAGCTTGGGCTAGTGGAAGGTGTCCCTGCCCATGGCAGGGGGCAGAATAGGATGGGCTTTAAGGACCTTTCCAACCCAGACCATTCCATGATTCTGTGACTCTATGACTGCCACAGTCACCAGACAGACAGGTCCTTTCCCAGCCATGGGAGCAGACATAGCAGGAGTTCCAAGTCCTCCAGGAATAACTCATGCAATCCGTCCCTCTGCAGGAATTTGACCTGGATGTGGTGGCAGTGGTCAATGACACAGTTGGCACCATGATGACCTGTGGGTACGAGGATCCATATTGTGAAGTTGGGATGATTGTCGGTGAGAACTGAAAGTTCCTTGCAAAGCTCCTGGTCTGTGGTCCTACACCTGCCCCATGGGGTGTGAGAGGTGTCTCAGGGCTCTGATCCTGCTCCTCTCCGCAGGCACGGGCTGCAACGCCTGCTACATGGAGGAGATGAGGAATGTGGAGCTGGTGGAAGGGGACGAGGGCAGGATGTGTGTCAACATGGAGTGGGGGGCCTTCGGGGACAGCGGGTGCCTGGATGACATTCGGACGGAGTTCGACCTGGCGGTGGATGAGCTGTCCCTCAACCCTGGGAAGCAGAGGTGGGTGGTGGCTTTGGGGGGATGGAAGGGACCCCAATAAGACTGAGGGTCCAGGAGCGGTTCTGCCCCACCAGCCCCTTGGTGGATCCGGGGGATGATGGGCAGGACACCGATGTGTCCCTCGTCCCCTGCCCATGGGCTTGCTGAAGGGATTGTACTGAAGGCATCTGGCAGAGCTGGAATCCCCATCCAGTCCCAGTGTCCCTTCCTGTCCTGATGTCCAGCCTCGTCCTCTCCTTCTCAGGTATGAGAAGATGATCAGTGGGATGTACCTGGGGGAAATTGTCCGCAACATCCTGATGGACTTCACCAAGAGAGGGCTGCTCTTCCGGGGACGGATCTCAGAGCGGCTGAAGACCACAGGGATCTTTGAGACCAAGTTCCTGTCCCAGATAGAGAGGTGAGGTCCAGCAGGGAGTGAGCACCAGCTGCCAATCACAGCAGGGGTGGAATTTGGGGGAGGTGCTCCCAGGGCTGGTGGGAGAAGTCCCACATGCTTGGTCTGGAGCCAGGGTGATGCAGGATGGTGCCACACAGATAAATCAGCAGAGCCCACGTGGTTCTGGCAGCGCCAGTGTGGAGACACAAGGAGGCTGTCTGGGGCTAGCAGCACAGATGGCTCTTTATCCTCCGCCCTGGGCAGAGAGGGGCCCTGAGTTAACAGGGGTGTCACACTCCCATGGCTATGTCCCGAAATAGCCTCCCTGATTAGGATGTGACACCAGGCCAAATCCAGCTCTGAAAGCTGAGGCTGAAGGGAGGCTGTAGGGTCGCTCCAGGCACTGTCACCCAAGCCACGAGTCCCTGGGCTCTGCAGGATGCAGATCAGGAAGGGGAAGCCACACGTTCCAGCTGCTCCATCTCCTAACGCTGTCCGTCCCCCGTGTCCTCCCCAGCGACTGTCTGGCCCTGCTCCAGGTGCGCTCCATCCTGCAGCACCTGGGCCTGGAGTCCACGTGTGACGACAGCATCATTGTGAAGGAGGTGTGCACGGTGGTGGCGCGGCGTGCGGCCCAGCTCTGTGGCGCTGGCATGGCCGCTGTGGTGGACAAGATCCGCGAGAACCGCGGCCTGGACTTCCTCAAAATCACCGTCGGCGTGGACGGGACACTCTACAAGCTGCACCCTCAGTGAGTGGCTCTGGCTGTGTTCCATGGGGGCTGCCCGGGGCCACCTGCCCACCCTGGCCACTCAGGGGGCTCAGGGGGAAGGTTCAGGGGGTAATGGGGGACGGCTTGAGGTGTTTCAGGGGCTTGAGGCTGCCAGGACCTCACTGACCCAAACTTGAGGCCCAGCAAGAGTCAGCTGCTCCCTTAAGGACAGGGGCACCAAGACAGGTAATGCAGCAGCGGCTCCTCCAGTCCCACTGGACCTGACCCAGATGTGATGACCAGGTTCAGCCAGGGCTCCAAGTCATGGGGGCGAGGCAGCTCTAACCAGAAACGTGCTGGGTCATGAAGGTTCATGGCCACACAAAAACTTGTCCATGCCAGAGCTGGCTGGCTGGTGCTACTGGACAGTGGAGCTCAGACAGGGACAAAAGCACTGGGCTGAGCTTAAATAGGGCTCAGGAGCCCATGGGCAAAGGGAGGCACTGAAGACTTCCCCCAAGTGAGGCTGGTCAGGGCTGTTGAGGCTCATTAGTGCTCCCAGGGCTTGGTGGGACTCGAGAAGGGGCTGGGTTTAGTCCTGAGTGGCTGTCCTGAGGCACAGCATGGTTGTGCTGTAACTGTGGGCTTGGGCTGAAGTGTGGAGACTTGGGCTTTCTAAGTGTCATCCCTGGCAGATCTGTCTCTCCTTCCTTCCTTCCTTCCTTCCTTCCTTCCTTCCTTCCTTCCTTCCTTCCTTCCTTCCTTCCTTCCTTCCTTCCTTCCTTCCTTCCTTCCTTCCTTCCTTCCTTCCTTCCTTCCTTCCTTCCTTCCTTCCTTCCTTCCTTCCTTCCTTCCTTCCTTCCTTCCTTCCTTCCTTCCTTCCTTCCTCCCTCCCTCCCTCCCTCCCTCCCTCCCTCCCTCCCTCCCCTCCCTCCCTCCCTCCCTCCCTCCCTCCCTCCCTCCCCTCCCCTCCCTCCCCTCCCTCCCCTCCCCTCCCTCCCCTCGGGGTCTGCATTGCTCTTTGAGGCTCTGTGCAAGGCAGATTGGGGGTTGGCACTGACACCTTTACCCCACGGCCGATTAATTCAGAACCTCTCCCTCTCCTTCCCCTGCAGCTTCTCCAGCGTCTTGCACGAGACAGTGAAGCAGTTGTCCCCCAAGTGCGAAGTGACCTTCCTGCAGTCAGAGGACGGCAGTGGCAAGGGCGCTGCACTCATCACGGCCGTGGCCTGCCGCATCCGCGAGGCTGGGCAGCGGTAGAGGGAGGCAGGTTTGCCCAAGAGCTTGGTTTCGGCTAAACAGAACATTTCCTCACCCGATCCCTCTCTCTCTCTGCACACACTCACACACCCATGCAGCCCCTCCCCTCTAAGCAGACTCGTAGCTTTACTTGTTCTCTCAGGCACCACGGTGGGACTGGAGACGCCGTGGGCCCTGTACAAAGTGTTGTCGTAGGAGTTTCCTTGCATGCCATAAAACTGCCTGTCGAGTAAAGCTCCCAGTGTCTCTTGGCTTCTCCCTGCATTTCCAGGTGGAGCTGGAGCTGTCCCACCCGCAGCCTCCATCACACCCCAGCTCCCCTCCCACTGCTCCAAACCACTGGCCCTCCGCTGACAGCAGTAGGGATAACACTCGGATAATTAAGACACTGCATTGTCACTTTAACAGTACCTATTTATGTATGTCGGAGTTGTAGCCGTCTGTGCTGTAGAAGCAAACCTCTAAGATTGGGCTAAAGACCTCCACTAGTCTTTTACCCTGATCAAGGCTGTATTATTTCCATGAAAGTCATGGTAACTATTAAAGCACAGGGTGCAGAATTCCACCGGCGTGGCTGTGGCTGCACTGGAGATACCACGTATCTCCCTTGGTGAGCAATACTAGAGAACCTGCTGGAGCCGGGCTGGAGGGGGCCCTCAGCCGGCCTCTGGCAGAGCACGTGCCTGGAAATAATTGGGGACTCAGGGTCTAATCTCATTTCCTGACCTCTCACCCACACCCTGAATAGTGTGTATGTGGCGTGTAAGTAGGCTAAGTAGGGCCGTGTTTCATCCCAGGACACCACCACCCCTTCCCTGGTGCATGTGCAGGCACGAGGAGCTGCTCCCACAGGTCAGTGTCTCCCCTGCCAAGCTCCAAACTCATGGCCGTGTGTCTTGCCCCTGGTGTGGAGAGTCTGGTTTGCTTTGTGTCTGTGAAATAGTTCTGTGGCTGCAGCCTTTAGGTGGCACCTGGATTTATACACTGTATATTTATGTTTTAAGAGATCTGATGTCTTTTTATGTACATAGTCTCGGGGGGGGGGGTGTATCACTGGGTTTTAATGTCACCTTTTCATGTTGTTGAAGAACAGAACAGAGTAATTATTTTCTTTTTCTTCTGTCGTGTAATTTTTTTTTTTTTTTAATTTAAAATTTTCTTGGGGTAGACTGGAGAAAGAGACCCAAATACCTGAGGATGGTTTTACAAGAGGTTTGGGCATTCTGACTTTATCACCAGGACAAAAGGGAAAGCATAAAGCCAGGGACGCAGCGTGATGGAGCAGCGGGGCCCTGTGGTGATGCTGTCAGGTTCAGGTTTTAGCTGGGTTTAATCTTAGGAGAGGTTTTATTTTGTCCCCTGCCCTCCCCAGCTGTGCTCTGAAGGTTCCATCCATGGGTGGGTGACATAACCCAGGGCCCTGCAGGGCTCTTGACCTCACGTCACCATCCTGGCTGAGCGCTGGTACTGGCCAAGCTGAGCTCATCTCTCAGTGAGCTGACAGCAGCCGGTGTCACTCCATCCCCACGTGGCATCCTCCGGGCTGCCCAGGAGCATCCCCAAGGACTCCTGTACCTGCAGCATCACTTGTGTGCCATGGCCAAACGCAGGGATCCACTTCTTTCAAGAGAAACCTGGATGAACTAAAAGCTGCAGGTCTCTGCCTCAGTGAGCAGATGCAGACAGAGGGTGGGGGGGGTTTTCCTGTAAATATTTAGCAGAAGTTAATGAAATTCCAGTGATGTACGAAAAAAATAACAACTAATAATCCCCACAAACAGCCCTTCAGATTGGAGGATAGAGTTTTTGTCTATTTTTATGTATATTTTTATACTGCTTGGGGTAACCTCATTACCAAAAGTCTCTCTTCTGTGTTGGGGGTTAAGTTCAGTAGCACAATTATAAAGCAAAATTACTCTTTTGGGCATTTTAAATGCTTATTTTTTTATAAGCCTCAAGACAATTTTAACAGATAAAACCTGTGTATAGAAATTATGTAAGAAACCAAGTTTAGTGGAAGTTTTAGAAGCTGTCAAATAAATCTTTGAAGGATGATACAGAAATCCTCTAATCTGGTACCAAGCAGTTTTGTGTGATTTTTTTTTTTCCTCAGAAAACCAGCATTTTGCCTACTGAAAAATCGAATCAGAAATCTTTTTAGCTGCTACACTGTGCAGAATTGCATTGGCGGCTGTTTTTACTTTTAGCCAGCTGCACCTCTTCTGAAATCCATAGTGTTTTCATCAGTTAGTGAGTGAAATTTTATACAACAGTAGTTTTGGGAGCAGAATGGGAAGGATTGGGGTCTGAGCAGCGCTGCTTTTGATTCAGGCTCTGTTGGAGCAGGGACTGACAGGGTGAGAGGGAAATTGGGGAGCTGAGGTGCCTGGCTTGGAACAGGGTCACCACAGTCCCCTCACCTGTCTGGGGTGAAGGAGGAGCTGTAGCTCCACAGGGGGTGAAGAAGGATCACCTTGAGCTTGCGGGGTGGTGGTGGTGGATTTTTGGCTGGGCTTGGTCAGAGGGATACCCACCTGGGTATCCCAAGGCTCCCATAATGCTGGAAAGCTTTTGCCTAGACTCAGAATCAAGCAGGGTCTGGAATGTTCCCAGTTAAAAGCAGTACTTGAAGCATTACAAGACACCTGTGTTACCTGTGGGTGCAGATCCGCCCTCCTGGGGCTGGAGGGAGGGGTTTGGGGAACACTTGGAGGAGTCTGTGCTCCCTAGGGTCCCCAGGGGGACGAGCACTGGAGGTGTTGAATGTCCAGTCTGACTGTGATGGCTGAGACCAGAACCTCATGCCAAAACGTCGCCATGGGATGTTCTGTGAATGTGTTTAAAATTAAGAAGGGAAGATTAAATCCTAATTATTGATATGAAGGGAAGATCAAATGATTATCTGTAGGGACAGATGGACAGACTGCTCAGCCTAATTTGCCCAGTCTGCATCTTCCCTGCAGCAAGAAGTGCTGCTTTGTGGATTTAGGATGGTTTTGTTTTGCTTGGTTGTTCCCATCTGGATGCATTTTCTTTGCATTCCCAGGGTGCTGGGACAGTCTCTGGCCATGCAGGCAACAGGGAACAGTCTCTGCACTTCCTTCCCTGGCAAATCTCTCCTTGTTGGTACTTTGGACAGGATTTTACTGGGCTTTTAATATATATGTAGATATAGACACAATCATCAAATTACTGAGCCTAGCAAGCAGAATTTACCTCTTCCCTTCCTGGAGTTCAAGGCTGGGAGGGAGAAGCTCATGCTCAGTGGCCTGAGGGGTACAAGGGTATCGGTGGCGCACAGATCTCTGGCCTGGCAGCAGCTTGGGTGCAGTTTGACCCGAGATAACTCAGTGCCTGCTCTCCCTTATCAGACAATCCAAACCCATCTGGCTGTCAGAGAGATAGGAGGGTGAAAGGTCCAAGTGCATGGGAGGGCAGAGGTGTGAAATGGTGGCAAAATGCACCATGCAGGGGTTGTGAGGTAGAAAGTAACAACAAAATAACCTGGAATGTGGGGAGCCCTGGCTCCAGTCCCCTCCCCTCTCCAGATAAGGAAAATGCCAGCTTTGGGTAGATCATTCGCTTGCTCTGGTAGAAAAATGGGCACTGAAGGCAAAAAAAGAGGCAGTTCCTGTTCTCAAGGTAATTTGGAGAGAGGAAAATTCTTTCCCTTGTGACATCCCTGACCAGTCTGAAATCTTTCTGGCCTGAAGCAAAGAAAATGCATCTTGATGTGGGGGCTGGCTCCGTGCGGGCAGGGGAGTCATAAAGCCAAAGACTCTGTGGCTGCTGGCAGAAACGAGTGCTGTAGATTCACCTGATGTTGTTCTTTCGTGTTTACAATATTTATTTTTAGCAATTGACTGCAATGATATTATATATAGGCTTCCTTATTTTTGTACTTTTCATACCGTTTTCCTGAGTGTGGTGTTGTACTGCTCAGCTCCCCTTGGCCACCACTGCTGCTCCTAGTCAGTGACAATAAACGAGAGAAAAACAACCACCACCCATTTCTGGGGTCAGTGTTGTGTGTTTCGGCTCCTGTGCTCCCTTCTCCCCCTCAGCAACCCCTGACAATGGGCACCCCACCCCAAATCCCTGATCCTGGCCCCTGGGAAGAGGGACCCAGCTGGGGAGGGGGTTATTCCCTTGCACTGACAGTGCCCCCACAGCCAGGAGGGCACAGGGAGACCCAGGACACCCAGGGATCAAGGGAAGGAGTTGTTGCCTGGAAAAAAAAAAAAAATAGCAACGTTGAGTTTCCTGCTCCACATCCCACATCCTGGTGACACTGGGTGGGTCTCAGCAGGGGGGGAGCCCTGGGATCCAGAGGGCAGAGCAGGATCAGGCCCTGGCAAGGGTGCAAAGCCCTGCACAGCTCAACCCACCCGCAGCTCAGACTTTGATGTGCTGCAAAAAGCCACCTGGATTTAAGGTACCTGTTCCCTCTGCCATTAATTAGCAGCCCCTGTTGCTTTCAGTTTCCACGGAATCAATTTTAAGGAGTGGGTACTTCTAATTAAAACCAGAGAAAAGTATCTAAATACAATTAATTCAATAAATAAATCTGATGCCATAGCAGCTGAACACCTGAAAATGCTTCTGCCAAAGCTGTGACAACACAAGATCACACTGAGGTGCTGAATCCACAGGGTGAATCCAACACAAAAAGCTATTCTCAACAGGAAAGGACAGACGTGCAAATATTCCACTTGAAATCATTTATTGACACGTTGCCATGTTTTTCTATCTTGCCTAATGCATTTTATCCTTGTTATAAAGTACAAATGGTTTTATATTTTTCTGACATTAAAAAAATAGGCTAATGAGGCAAAAATTCCCAGTTTGAATCAAAAAATCCTGCTGTAAGAATTCAAAATTGTAAGAGACAAACATAAAACCCAACGAAGACTGAAGAGAGTGTACCATGACACGACTCATCCATCAAACCAAGTGGAGAGGAATCTCTTGTTCCCAGCTCTGCCTTTGGATCCTGTGACCTTGCTGAACTGATGTGAAGTCGGTGTTACACATACTACTCAAAAGGCACTCAAAAGTCACAAGTTCCTGAGCTAACACGGAATGTATTCCCAAGGTAAAACAAGCTAAAACAAACGACAGAAAATGTTTAAACAAGCCACAGAAACAAGAGACAGAAAATGTTTAAAAACTGGTATTTGGTTTGTGCGAGTAGAGTCAGCACTCAGCCAACTCCAGCTGAGAGCTGCTGTTGACAGGACTCAAGTGATGGTGAAGACACTGGAGTGTTTGCTGTACATGGAAAAAAGAATTCATTTACGAACATCATTATTAGTAACTTAACCTGCTAAAAGACAGAATTATTGGCTGCAGTGTTAGAACAAGACCAAGAATGAAATGTGTGTGTATGAACTGCACAAAAGGCTTAAATTCAGCAGGCTTAAGCCTCTGTATTTAAAAGGCTTAAATACAGAGGCCTCTAATTTACAGAGATTATTTGGCCCTAATGGAAAAGGACCAGGAAAAAAAAGCAAAATATGGATCTGGCATTTACAGATCACTTATTTAAAAATTCAACAAATAATACAACCAAAATCCACACTAACAAAACCCACACAACCTACAATGTGTGCTCAGAGTCCAACAGGTAATTTCCTAAGTTGTGATCCACACAAATTCTCTATTTCAAATTTGGCTCAGTTTTCACCCAGAAAAGCCGAAGTGTAACACTGCTCAAACATGGAATGGCTACCACCTGACGATGCAGAACAGAAATAAAATTTAAAAATTTTAAAAAGGGTAACTGGTTTTGGCCTACCTAATGTCTGATCTTTTCAGAGCTGCACAGGAGAGCACTAAGGCCAGGGCTGTTGCTATAGTGTAAGGCCTGCCTGTCTGAGCTTTGGAGCAGCATCCAGGGCGGGAGAGGGGCTGCCACAGACCCTAGGGAGGTCTCAGGCTTCCAGATTTTCCAGCTGGGCCTCGTTGTCTGCCCTCTTCTCTGGAGATGTGTACAGGAAGTTGCAGCAGATGTAGAGGGGGAACATCAGGAGTCTGCTGTCCAAATTCATCACTATCTGCTCCTGGAGCACACATGGGACATTTGCGTGGTGAGGGGGGACCAGAAAGCACAACAATGACACAGAAGTCATTCTGCACATCTTAGTGACCACGGATTAAAATCAGAATATAAAAAAAAAGGCAAAGACAGTTCACCTTCACCTCAAGTTTATAACACTGACACATTGTCATCCTGCCCACAGGTCCCACCCCAGAGCTCCCAGCCCTCTGCAGCACAGGGAACAGCCACAGGAAATGCTGGAGCAAATTTTCCCTTCAACATGCTGGGGAGAAAGGGAGTGTTTTCAGTTTTGGGAAGTTTCACCAGGCATTCTGCAACAGTTTATACTTAAAAGCAAAGTTCAGTTCGTAGGTAGGAATTTTTTGGTTTCACTCTAGGATCTGCTTTTGGGGTAGCAAAATTGAAATTTCAACCTCGTGAGGATGCAAAACAATTGAAACTTCAAAACGGAAACTTTACCCTCCAGTGAGGATGGCACTGACCAGGAAAGGTTTTGTGCTCTCACCACCTTTGTAACACTGCTGGCCAGGATTTGAGAAAGTTGATTAAAAAGTCCCACACATGCCTCATTAAATCCTGCGATCAGCAATGGGTGGAAAAAGGCACTTGCTCTAAGAAGACTCCCCTCCTCTCTGGGGCTTTCATCCATTTATTTAATAGAGTAATAAATCCAACCCTTAAACAACATGTAGACATTCTTTTAATTCTTCAGCTTACGAGAGTCTTCAAATTCCGAATCTGCCTCTAAATGAGGAGTCTGATAGACAGATTATGCAGAGGGGTGATGTTGGCAGTGCTGGAAGGCACTGTTCGGAGAGCAGCCGAACATGACACTGGCAGCAGACAGCAGCACCACAGGCACTAATTTCACTAATACGGGAACTAATTTCATATTATCAACAACACTAATGAAACCCACATTACCCTACTCTAGATCCACTTCACAAATTAGCTTAATTACCCACTACCTCTAAGAGGAATGCCTGAGATTCCACATAAGCAATGACAACAAGAACAGCAATTTCCCCTTCAAAGCATTGGTGACTTCTTAGCATTTTTTTCATGCCTTGAACTCCACCATTCAAGTTCAACAGCTCACAAGCCCACAGACACACCTGGTCCTTCTCCAGCGTCAGGATCTGATAGCCCGTTGTCCTGCTGCAAATCATCTTCCCGCTGCCATCAAACGAGGCCAGGCGTAACCTGGGGACACAACAGTGTAATCACTTCAGTCTCCCGTATTTTTTCAGCACAAGGAGTTTCTCCTGAGGAGACTGGGTAACATTTTTTAATGTCACTGACTCGGTGGCAACACCACCTAATGCCGGCAGGGCTGGCAGCCCTGAGGGAGCCCCCATGCCCCTGGGCTGGCACCTGAAGGCGATGTTGCGGCGTGGCTGCAGGCTGACGGAGCCGCTGCATGGCTGGTTCAGCGTGTTGCGCTTGAAGATGATGTAGCGGTTGGTGTAGGTCACCAGCAGGTCCAGGCCAAAGTTGAAGCCAGTCCAGCGCCAGCAGTACTGCAGGACAGAGGGGACACAGAGGGGACACGGCCCAAGGATGGGCTGCGACATGGAGCGGGAGTGCCACGCCAGCTCCGAGGAGTCAGTCCTGGGAATGGGATTTTGGGCTACATTGGGGGGTTCAGGGATCTCTGCCAGCACCTGTCTGGAACACAGAACTCGGTGGGGACAACCTGTACCAGGGGACTGTGTGACAGCTGCTGAGTGTCAGCTGTGTGTGACACATGTCACACCAGTGGGTATCAAATACTCAGCACTGAGTAATGGGGCTGATCTGTGAGGACCAGCCAGGCCCAAAGCACACCTCGGGTCAACAGCCTTGGGTTATGTGACTTCAATGGGAAAAATTAATATTTTCTGTTTATTTCACAAGACCTGTTACCTAAAGATAAAGAGGGCCCTGGCTCTGAATGTTACACATTTTATCTAGACTACTTCCTTTTCCACCTAAGAAGAAAAAGGCACCAGGGATCAGAGCTCTATTTGACTGTCCGGACTAACAGTTTTCCCAGCCTCACAGGACAAGAGCAAAGTGAAACACCAGTTCCTTTCTCCTTGTAGAGACAATTGCTTCCACCCCTCTGGGGATAAAAAAAAATGGTATCTTTTTCCATAACATCATTTGGATGCAGTTTGACAATGAGGACCTACATGATTTGGAAATGCCTGATTTGTCTCAGCCATGCCAGCTCTGCAGTTTGCCACATGCCACACTTACATCACCATCCTTGGCCAGTTTGCGACCACACCTCATGCTGTTTCCTTCCAGTTCCTCTTTATTGATTTCTTGAGGCCTGAAAAAAACCCAAACCAGCATCTTTAAGGACACTTCAACAGTTTTGTATGATACCTTAATGTGGGGAAGATGAACAGACTGGAGTAAAGTCGTCTGACCACACAATCATGGAATACCCTGAGCTGGAAGGGACCCACAACTGACCCTTCTTTAAGCAGAGGTGTGACTGGATGAGCTCCCAGAGCCTCTTCCATCCCAAACTGTCCCATAAACATACACCTATACTACAAAACAGGTTGTGATGCCTCAGTTAGGCAGACTTCTTTTACAAAATAACTTTTCCATATAACAAAATAATAGCTGCTGCAATAAAACACGTTCTCCCAGCCTTGTAAAAGCCCAAGTGTTTTTTAAACACAGCAGGCTGACTTCTTAGGCACAACCAGAGACAAGTGCTGGGGCACAGCTGCAGGGCTCTGCACAACAGCAGTGCAATGAAGCAGCAGCCACGAGACACTGGGAGAGGTTTCTCAAGAGGCTGGTTATGCAACTTGGCTAAAAAAATCCACTTCCCTTCAGTGCTCATGAAGTGCCAGAGCCTCTCAGAGCTCCTGGGATGCCAGAGCCCTCATCTGTGTCATCCCAGACCAACCTCAGCTCCTCTCACCCAACAGTTCCCCTGTGTCCAACACGGAGAACAGCCTTGCAGAGCCAGAACGACAGAGAACAGTCTCGATTTTCCAGAAGTGTGTTGCGCACTTTGCTTCACACACCATGACATCATTAACCCAACACCCACTGCTAGAAAGTGTTCAAGTTACACCAGGCCGAGGGCTGGCAGTGAACTCTGTTAATCCTAGTGACATCAACCCCTGCAAACCCACAAGACACAAGAGTGTCCTCCAAGCCAGAAGAGACGCAGCATCTGTCCTCCTATTGCTCACACTCCACAGCAACTTGCAGCTAAAGCTTTTATAAATTCAGCCCAGGTCTTTTCTCTTGTTTCTGTAAAAAACAATCCTGGGAGGTGAAATGTTCAAAGAACAGGTTATGCACACAAGCTCATCACACTTGAACAAATTCATCCAGGAACCTCCCGTGTGCTTTTCCACATCTTCCAGCTGAACTGGTTCTGTAGCTGACCTAAATGCAGTAATGGTGATAAAGGATTTATTTCTGTTTAATTAGTGACGAATTTTACAAATATTTGTCCATAATGCACAGACTGACATTAATATCCCTCTCTCCATCCCGCTAGCAGCCTCAGACAACGCAGAACTTCAGCTTTAACCACTTCCGCTGGCTGCCACACAGTGAACAGTGGAGTTATTCTGCTTCCTTCTTACGCACTGCCAGAGACTGCTAAAAGCAGAAGTGAGTCCAGTCCCAGACTTGAAAGATCTGTCTGGCTTCTGCCACAAAACACACGTTTAATCAAAAAAAAAGTGATCGACTTTAACACAACAAGTAAACCCTGAACAGTTCAAAGCCACAAACTCTACTGCAAACACTAAAAAATTCTCCAATTCTGAAGAGTGAATAAGATGTTTAATCCTTTTAAATGCAAATTCAAAAAGTAGAAGGGAAACACTTTCTTCTCCTCCCCTCTCTAAAGTTACCATGACAAAGCACATCACACGTTTCCAAGCAGCGACGTTCCCATGCTGGCAGTGTTAGAATAAGCAGGTACGATTATGCCCTACACCAGGTGGGATATGGAAATAGAGCCTTACTTCAGCTCAGAGGAGTCAGATTCATGTCTTGCTCTGATTCCTAAGTCTGCTTCCTTACCCCTGAGGGAAAACTTGTTTGATATTGACATGGGCAGTAGGTGTGAGAGGAAGTGCAGCAGAGATGGATAAACAATGAGCTTATAAAATGTGAATTCTTTTCCTCCAGCATGTTGGTCAAATGGCCAAAACATTTGCGCTAACACAAAGGAACAGTTGCATATGTACCCTTCTAAGGCTGAGATTTTTGGTTTTCACTGCCTTAGAAGAAATAATAAACCCATACTGCAAAAGAGAAAACTCGACAAGCAAGAAAAATGTGTGAAAATACTCTGCCCATTCCAAGAGCCATTGAAATTCTCAGCTGTAGCTAAATTTTAAAATTGCTCTTTTCCAAGCCGGATGATCCTCATCATCCTCACTGCAGCTCTGCAGGAACTCACTTTTCCAGAAGCATGTGTATCCAGTGGCTGACAATTCACATGCTCCCACTGCACTGAACTACCAAAACACATCACAATTAGCAAATACAGCGTCTTCTCTCGTACCAGAATTCTGATGACTCACTTCCCTATGAACCGTGTTTTCCCATGAGCCAGGATGCTCTCAGATACAGCCACAGCAGCATTGCAAAAGCCTTCCCAAGAGAACAGCATCAGAAACAAGCCATGGCCACCCAAAATTCATCTGCAGGAACTGAATGTGAGTCACAATTCTGCACTTCACCTCCACCGCTTCTTAAGGGACTGCTACCTAAGAGAACAGCTTTTAAAGGTCTTGGCTATTCTTCAGACAAGAGTCTGGGGCTTTTCTGAAGCTCCTGTTACAACCCAACACGTCCCTGCCCACAATGGCACCTCCTGGGTGACACAGCTACAGGACAAAGGAGCAAGTCAGTCTGCTGAGTTTGGGGAGGTAATAGGCATTTTGCAGCTGCCTGACTTGGCATTTTTTCTCCGCAAAACACTCTAGAAGCCAGGACAGAAGACAAAGGCAGGATCAACTTCCCCAGCTACATTTAGCCATAGTTTTGGTGTTAAATCGGGGACCTGGCTCACTGCAGCATGGCCAAGAGCGAGCGGAAGGAAGAGAAACAGTTTGATGGCCAAAGTATCCTTAAAATAAAAGGCTCAGAAATTACCCCTTCACAGCCTCAGCACAGATTACCAGGTGAAGTACTAGTGAGAAGCATTACCCGACATAAAAGAAAATACAGAACTCATGTCCCCCCCCCAGCATTTCCCTCTGGTCCCATTAGACCCGTTTTCCAGAGTTCTACTGGTTGAGGGATGGGAGACCAGCCAGCCCAAGGGAACAGAGAGCTCCACAGAGATTAACAGTTTAAAAGCACTGAAGTATGCTTCTCAGCCCCCCCCCCAAAAAAAAAGAAGCATGCTTCCCTCCCTCCTTTTAATGTAAACTCCAAAATAATTCATGTCAAAATTTCTATGAGAGGAAGGTTTCTAATTCAAGGAACAAATAAAACCTGTAATATACCTACCCAATATCATTGTCTTGTTCTGCTCTGAGCATGGCAAACCACTGCTGTTTGTAAACAGAGGACAGCCATTCTAAAATTAGAAAAAAAAAAAAAAAGGCTTGGTGTTATCTTTGGAGCTGGGAATGGGGATGGTCATATACATTCGAAATAGAGAAATAAAATTACATTGAAATGATAAAGCTACACTTATGAACTGGACAGTCTATGCAACCCACTCTCGATAAATCCCTGCATCCTGCGTTCTCCAGCTCCCAGCCTCAAGCACAGAGGAAGGGATAAACATCCACAACTACCAGGCAGTCACTCCAGACTATGTTCATCTCCTCAAACATCCAGTGCTGCTACAAGTGATGCAACTCCACACATTTTCTCAGCACACAAAGCTCCATTCAGCCAAGGAGTTTGTTAACAAGCTCTTGGGAGAAGCTGTTTTCTGAAACCCCTGTGGAATTCTACGTAAGTTAAGGAACAAAAAAACACAATCAAGGAATAAAAGAAAACAGTGACTTAACACAAATACGGCAAAACAAACAGAAGTTGTACCCTACTAAGAATAAACATAAATCATGTCTTCCTTGGAGAACACACAAAGATTTTATTGGCTGTGTTAATGTAATGTTGCAACCAAGAGATAAAAGAACAAAACTCAATAGTCTGCCAGGCAGTTACACAAAAGGGATCCCAAAGGCATGGGGTGTAAGAAGTTCTCAGCCAAGATAACAAATGGGGCAAGGGGGCAGGGTCACACATGAGAACCAGCCCTGAGAAATAGTCTGGGTGAGAGAATAGGGAGAGCCAATGAGACCAAAAACAAACCAGGAAGCTGGTGAATGTGACAGAAGGGAGGAGGGGAGAGATCACGGAAGGAAAACTTAAAACAAGCCTTTGTCCCACCGACCCTAGAGTGAAAGTACAGACTGTGATAGGAGCAAACTGGGAATCAACCAAGGTACAACAGAAAATAAAAAATGGATTAAGGAAACCTACACGGGTAAGGAACAGAGAATGGATGTGCTAGAAAGGAAGGAAAAAAGTACCAGGAGGGAGAGCATCTTCTCTCTTTGTGCATATGCATGTATCTATTTCCTACCTCTCATTTCAGCTGCAGTTCCTCTGTTGATTTATGAAGAGGGAAAGCACAGCTGAGGAAATGTTCACAAGCCACCAAATAAAACAGAACGACAAACACTCTGCTAACACAGACACATTATAAATTCCTGTCTCTTGCACCTTTTCTGTACAATGACCAGACTGCTGTGAACTCCTAACACAGAATTTCAGTTTTCCCCTTCAGGACCTACACACAGAGAATATATAAACAAAAAATTGAATAAATAATCATAGAACTACTTTCAACTACTTGGTGTGATTTGCTTCTCTACTTCCTTGAGAACAATTTCATCTGGAATAATCTAAAAGGCTTCCAGCAGAACACAAATTACCCAGCAATGGCCCTGTCTGCAGCCTCTCAGGTATGAAGTATCACCTCAAATACTGAATGCTGGCAGCCAACACGGCCTGTTCCAAAGTGCAGCCCAGGAAGGATTTATCTCAACCTCCTTGTAAATGAAGAGCAAAAGTTCTGATCTTAACACAGCTTGTGGCTACACCCTGGCACGAACAGATTACAAGGTCAGGCAAGTACCAAACTCTAAAAGCACTTCTCAACACACAGATCATCCTCCTGCACACAGCACGTGCCCTGTGTCCCCTTTCCCTGCAGCACAGTGCCACCCAGCCAGCATCCTGTGTCCCCTTTCCCTGCAGCACAGTGCCACCCAGCCAGCACAGTGCTCATTGCAGCTCAGGGATTGCCTCCCTGCAGAGCCAACGCTTGTGAGCTGCGCACAAATTTCACTCTTCTTCAATGAGCACAAGGAAATCAGACTCAAAGATGCAATAATCTCAGAACAATTCTTCCTCTGACAGACGTGAGTAAAGGCTTCAGGGTATGAGAACAGACAACATTTATCCACCGAAGAGCACTAGGAAAAGGCTGCCCATCACACTGTAAGTGGTAACAACAGACATCAGGAGGAGGAAATCACGTGTAGCTCCAGAAAATTTCTGGTTTGCAACATCTTAGTGACATGCTGACAAAGCCACTTCACAGGGATACAAATCCACCGCTCTCCTGTGTCACCATTAAAGATCTAAATAGTCATTCACCTGAAGTCATTTTTTCTAATAACCTTTGCACTCTGCCTATACCAGCCTGTACCAGCAACACTCTGAAGTGAGACGGATTATATTTACTTTACACATCACTTATACATGTAAAATATCACGTATTAAAGCTGAGATCTGTTCCTTTGGGATTTTTATGCACAACAAAATGTTATCAGACATCAGCAGCAGGATCAGAAATGGCTTTTCATTTTCCAGTGATACGGAGATGTTAGCCTCAGTAATCTCTAATAATGTGAAATGGCATTTCCCCTCTCTGGGCTTCAAAAAGCACCAGGCCCTAGGAGGAAGATGTATTTTATACAAGTCAAAATGCAGACAAATGAACAAGAGTGGAATACCTGAATATCCTCTCTGCTCCAAATCATCCTAAATCTCTATTAGTAAATAACATTTCATTTGGAAGAGGGAAGAAGAGCTCACAGCATCCTGTGCTTTTCATTCTAATTTTAGGGTTTTATTCCAAATCCTATCAAAACCCATTCAGCTCTTTTCAGAAACTAATAGCTAGAAAACAGTTGAGTCTCAGCAAGTTTTACTCTCCCAAAAGGAAAGTATCTGCTTATCTGGGCCCCCTGGGAACATTTAAACATTGATAAAGTACTACATATCTATTGCAGAGCATTTTGACAACTTGACTGATAAGCACAATTGCTTATCACAGGGTGATGACACCTACATGGGTGCCTTTGCAGACTTTTATGCCTGTAATTTTCATAATCAGCCTCTGCTGAATCTTCAACCACAAATCAGATGCAGGACAGGCTGGGGAAAGCACACAGAACGTGATCAGTCAAGAACAACCATGGAATGATTTGGGCTGGGAAAGTCCTCTAAAGTCATGGATCCAACTACTCCCCCAGCACTGCCAAGGCCACCACTAACCCGTGTCCCCAGGTGCCGCATCCACACGGCTGCTCAATGCCCCCGCAGACAGGGACTCCACCCCTGCCCTGGGTGGCTGTGCCAGAGCTGGACAACCCTTTCCACAACAGAATGAATTCTTCCAATATCCAACCTGAACCTCCCGAGACAGTTTCTTCTTGTCCTGTCCCTATTCCCTGGGAGCAGAGCCTGACACCGCCCGCCCCCCCCCCCACCCCGCTGCCCCCTCCTGTCAGTAGCTGTAGAGAGTGAGAAGCTTTCCCCTGAGCTTCCTTTTCCACACCTCCCTCAACTGCTCCTCATCAGACTCATGCTCCAGACCCTTCCCCAGCTCTGTCCCTCTTGGGACATGCTCCAGCACCTCACTGTCTCTCTTGGGGTGAAGAAACTGAAGCTAGGAATCAAGGTGAGGCCTCAGCTGTGCCCAGCCCTCAACTCACCAGAGGGCAGCAGCGCATCTCTCTCCACGATTCTAGCTGAGGCCAGGTCACTGATGATGTACTGCAGCCTCAGGTGTGCGAACACAGGAAGGAATGCATTCCCCTGCGCCAACTCCAGGAAGGAAACGTCACCTCCAAACTCTGTAACACACAGCACCCACATTATGATTTGCCTCCCTAAATATTTTCCAGACCCTGTTTACACTGGGGGTTTTACTTATTGATTAGAGAAAGTTACCATGGGCATTTAACGGCTTTTATTTTATTATGGTTATTTAATAGCTTTTGCCACTAAAATTAAGAAGTGACTCATGTTTAAACCCCAAACCAAGGCCTGGCTAACTCTTCCTACCTCTCCTGCGCTCAGCAAACCAGGCATCAGCTTCAGTTAACACCTGCTTGAAAGACCCATTCCAAGAAGGCACAAGCTGAAGGAACATCCACTGGACAAAACAAATAAATTATAGTGAGTCAGTTGAAGAAGATTTCAGGTAAGTAATCTGTGTGTTAACAAGAGACATTTCCACAGTGCATTCATTTCTACGGAAGTTCTGCTACTCCATGAAATACTTTCGGTCAACCCCACAAAGGTTCCACTGCATTGAACCCCAGGCAAGTACCTTTTTGAGAGCAGTGTACACATCCATTTCCACCTGCAGCACAAACAGGTTGGAGGAGCTGATCAGCTGCTTCATGAGGTTTATGCTGGAAAAAAAATCAATTGTAACAGGTCAGTCAGACAAAAAGAGAGAAAGAAGGGGAGGCAGGGAACAAGCAACCAGAAACAGCCCAAAAAGCAATCTGCAGTGAGCTCCAGACTTGGGCAGGGACTGTCCTTCATCCCTGCAAGGGAAGTGCAGGCCCAGTACCTGAGCTCCTTGAAGAGTCCGACACTCTGGTGAGTCATCAGATTGTTCAAGAGCCACTCAAGGCACCTGCATGGAAAGCAAGGAATTAGGACCTTTGCTTGTTTCCTCTCTATGTCAACATTCCTGCAACAGCTGCTCCCTCCGTAGATTTGCAGACAACGCTAAGATGGGTGGGACTGTGGATCTGCTGGAGGGCAGAAGGGTTCTGCAGAGGCATCTGGACAGACTCAATCAATTCAGATTAGGTACTTGATTCTTTTTTTTCTTTCCTCTTTGGGTGGTCAGGAATAGACTGCCCAGGAATGTGGTGGAATCACCACCCTGAAGTGTCTGGATCTGGCTCTCGATTATGTGGTTTAGAGGTTTCAGTGGTAGTGCTGGTTGGATGGTTGGACTGGATGATCTCTTCCAACCCTGATATTCTATGGTTCTATTCTAAAAAAATATTAAAGCAATTAACCTGGTTGTTATGGTACCGTGTGTAAATTCACTGATAACTGGCAAAGTCCAAAACAGCTTGGAGACAGTAATTCTTACTTTTTCTTCACAGAGTCCAGCCCATACGTCCCTGCAGAATTATAATAACCACACACAGTTTGGGCAGTGATGGTTTCCTTCATTGTTTCACCACATTGCTGGATTAAGCCATCCTGCAGGGAAGAAAAACCACGCAAATGTTCTGAGTGTTCATTTCCCAACAGGAAATGTCAGACACTGTGCTGTTCATACAGATTTTCATGCCTGAGCCATCCCCAAAGTCCCACAGGCTGCAGTGGGACCGGTGCCATGCTGTTCAAAACATTTAAACCATCATTCCTCAGAAACACAGATGTTCCTTGAGAATATTTCCCACGAAAGAAAAGGGTACTGAATGCCTTCAGGGTAGAGCAAGCGAGCTCCAAAACCTATTTAATCTACTTTTGGATATCAATCTCAAATCACTTAATCTCACATCTCAGTCTTAGTCACAGCATTTTTCAATAAACCCACTGCATCATGTTTGGCTTTCTCCCCAGTTAGCATGAAAAGCTGATTCATTCCTCTGGATGAAAAAGGCCACGTGGGCGAGATATTCTGAACCGCTGTGTTTCTTTTCAGGTAAGGACAGGAACAGTGGCATTTCCAACTTACGAGCTGCAGCATGCAGGCTGCCGCCAGCAGGGCGACCACGCGGCTGGGGTTGATCAGGACATCATCTCTGTAGAGTGAGCCAAAAGCCACCTGCAGGGCTACAAAGAGAACAGGAGTCAAACAGAGACACAACACTGAGCACGGGGCAGTAAAGAATCCTTAAATACAACCAAACCCCTTCACTACACGCCTTCTCTATGGCCTCAGTGCTGGCTCTTTATCTAGAGCAACTGACCAGATAGAAAACACAACATGAGGCAGTAACCAATCCATTACTGAGCACCCACAACTTAAGCAAACTCTTCAGCACCCCTGAGAGCTGAAAAAGAGGCGCAGAAAAAGAAGCTAAACCTCGTGAGCCTTCTCTGAACATCACGAGGTTTAACTTAACCTCTCCCTTCAGGGTTTTGTTAAAAGGCTCCCTTTTACTTACCTTCTACATCAATATTTTGATCAGGAATCTCCAGCTCTATGACATTCATGCTGGATTCTTTCCAAGAACCACTGAACATACTGGAAAAGTAGCCTGACTGTATGAAGGAAGAGAGAAAAAGAACGGAACTAAGAGATTTCATCCCACTTGAAACTGCCAAAAGCAGCACATGGAACTAAACACAGTTAATATTTACCTTTATGCGGAACAAAATATATTAAGGGAACTTTCACAAGCTAAAACATTCGGACAGACTCAAGGGGCTGATTGTAGTTGCTGTTTCTGCACTCAAAATGCCTACAGGAAAATTTGGGCTACGTGTCTGTGTGTAACCAGAGTAAGGAAAGAGTTTGAAAAGGCCAGAAAAGTTATACAAGCACTCTTCCCACAAACCATATCACCAGTGGGGACAGAATTAGTCCAAGAACTAAGTCCTTAAGGTTACTGGCAAACAACAAATCCTGCAGGCATTAGGGAATGCCAGTTTGGGAACTGGGGGGGGACCAAAAAAGGCATGCAAGACATACAAATTACTGTACAAGGCTGTAGCCTCATACCACACATAGGAGACACACACACACCCACACCCACATACACACACACCATTTACAGCAATATACCTTTTATTATTAAGTGAAAAGCACATAAAACTAGAATTTGATGTTTCCATCCAAAGAAAGGGAAAGATAATGTTCTACTAGGGTTCCTGATTTTCCTTCCCAGCAGCAGATGTGCCCATTATGAGATGCTATCAATGAAGTTTACCTGAGAGATCAGAAAAATAAAGTCTATTTGTACAGCACCACATTCCCTGACCTTTTCCCTCAGCATTTCAGCTCAGGGCAGCAAATAATACAAACCCCAATTTTGATTTCATTTGATAAGGTCAGTATTTCTGAACCCTTGGCATATCCCTAATCTGAAACACATATCATGTTCCTATCAAACCCAGGACCTCACTCATCTTTGTCCTCCTCATGAGGCTGCCTCAGCTTTGCCACAGAGATCAACTCCCCAGTTTCATAAAGATTTATCATTTTTGTAACAGCATCATGAAAAAGAAACTCCCTCACTTCTCAGAGCTGCTGTGACCAGGCAGAGCAGCACCTTACTGTCCTTCATGGAACTTGAGGCAGTGCTTGGAGAGAGCAGGGGAGCAGAAACAGCCAGGCTGAGTCTGCTCAGGAGCACAGAGGAGGAATCACAATGGCATTAAGAGTCATTTACACGGAGTTATTTCTAACCTCCAGCACTAGTTTACCTACAATAACATAACTGCAATGCAGGAGTGTGCCCTGAAACAGAACCTGCCTGAGGGGAATGGTGAACTCCCCCCGTAAGAACATTGCTCCTACAAGGCCTCTATAGACAACACCTCGCAACTTTCAAACCCCTCTAAACAGCTGCATCCACAGAAGGAACTTCACACCCAATTTCAGTCACCAACCCGCCTAAAGGTCTCAGGAGCAGCTTCACCAACTTGAGATGCAGCAACCACAAAGCCAGAGTGACAGGAAACACCAGCAGCCTGAGGCCACAGCAGTGCTGTGCCCACCCTGCTCAACCCAGCCGTGCCTGTCCCCCCCTGCCTGGGGTGCAGAGCGGCAGTGGGAGCTGTGTCTGCCAACTCTGCTCCTGCCACACACACCCCACGGTCTCCTCAGTGCCACTACTCCCACTCTGGCTCACACAGAGGACTCTCTTGCCTTCACTTTATGCTTGTTAAAAGCTTGTAATGCTTCTTGCCTAGAAGAAAGCAATGAACATGCAAGTAATTGCTAAAACTGCTCTGGAATTCGGGCACTGACACAGCAACAGCCACAAAAAAATCCAGAATTTGCGCTTCATGTCACTTGCTGCACCAGAGAAACTGCAGCCACATGCAGAGCACCTCCCAGTTCCACCGTGTCACACCCCTGCTCTGGCTCCCACTGCAGCTGACACACAAGTGCCATCCTGTCCAGGTACAACACCCTGAGGGCTTCACATCGACCCCTGCCAAGGCCAGAACCCCTGAAAGACATGGGCACAAGTGAATTCAGTGTTTCAGGGCACAGTCATGGCTCCTCCCTGCTTCTGCCACAGCAGGAGTGACACAGAACAGACAGTAAAACCAACAGCCCCTCTGCACTCCCAAAACACAGACACAAAGGAGGACACCTGAACACAAGCCCAACAGAAAATGTTTATGGAAACAGCATTGTTTCTGGACGTATGCACTGAGGTTTATTCCTCTTTAGAGTTCCTGAGAAAACATTCCTCCTGCAACAGCAGGGAAGCTGCAAGGGATCCTTCTGCAAAGGCTTGTAAAAATCACATAACACCTACAGAGGCCCAGCACCAGCAATTTCCCTGCAGGTCCCTGCACACAAGTCCAGTAGACAGCAAAACTGAGCTGGGGCACCACAGGCTTTAAAAATCCCTTCTGGAAGCACCCCCTTTGCCCTGCAAGAATATTCACATCACAGGAGTCTCTCAGCCATTTGTTCAGCAAACAAGAACATGTTCTCAGGACATCTAAGACAACTGTCAGCACTGTTTTCACAGAGGATGCACCAAGATTAAGAACAAAATAAATTAAACAAAATAATTAAGCAGTAAGAGAGAGAAGCAAAGGAATTTTGCAAACATGAAGCTACAGCTCTGCTTCCCAATATTGCCAACAGGAGTTGGTTAACTGTTTGCATCTGCAAAAAGAGTGAAAGTCCTAAATATAAAGCAGAAAAAAAAAAAAAAAGAAAAAAAAAGAAAGCTCTCCAGTCACA
Source organism: Chamaea fasciata (assembly GCF_029207755.1). Classification (NCBI taxonomy): domain Eukaryota; kingdom Metazoa; phylum Chordata; class Aves; order Passeriformes; family Sylviidae; genus Chamaea; species Chamaea fasciata. Next base: position 1,090,067 of record NW_027094115.1, on the reverse strand, counting down.
CTTCACAGTTCTCAGACATCCTATTTATTAAAAACGCAGTTCCCACAGGGAGTTAGAAAGGAGCCACTTACCTGACATAAATAAATCTTGTGCAAGTTCCACTCCTCTCCCAGGGCACAAATTTTGATATCACTGTTCTCCCCATTCAAAAACAGAGTCTGATAAATATATTTCGACGTGCTTTTCAATTTTTTCCTAGCAAAAACAAAACGACAAACCACAAGCAGTGAGACACACTCCTTGAAATTCTCCCATTACAGCTGCAACAGTCGGTCTCAAGCCCTCGGGGGGTTCGTCCTGCCCGGCCCAGCGCGACTGCCGCGTCCCCCCCGTGCCCGCCGCTGCTGCCGGGACCTTTCCCGAGCGGCCCAGAGCCACCCCCCGACCCAGGCAGCCCCATGGGAGCGTCCCCCCGACACCTCTCCCCTCCAGCTCCCGCTCCTCCGTGCGCAGCGGGCTCCCAGGGGAAGCCGGGCAGGGCCCTCGAGTGTCCCCGGCCCTGCATCCCCTCTGCCCACCTTATCCCGGCCCCGGCCCTGCAGCTTCCCCAGCACCCCCGGCCCCCTGAGAGCCGGCGGCGCCGGCGCCCGGCCCTCAGCCGCCCTCAAACCTGCGGCCCCGGAGGTGCAGGAGCCGCTCGTCCCGCTCGGCCTCGCCGTCGCTGTCGCTGTCGCCGGTTCCCTCGGCTCCGCTGCGCTTCCTCTTGCCGCCCTTGCCCGCGGCCGCCGCCTCGCCCCGCGGGAGCCCGGCCTTCCGCCGCAGTACGCGGCTCCCCAGCGAGCCCATGGCCGCTCGGCCGCCTCATGGGGCCGGAGCGGCGGCTCGCTCCCGGCCGGCGGCGGCCGCGGCCCCGCAGCTCCGCGCCTGCGCGGGCCGGCGCCTTTCCTGCGCCCCGAGCGGCGGCAGCGAGACACCCTCGTGCCGATTTTAGTCAGGGGTTTAAATTGGCTTCCGGAGGGTTTTTCTTAGTCATAACCTCTATATATATTCATAATAAATAGTGCTTTATTCTTAAATTACCCTTAGCCAGCGTTTAGCAAAGTTGCCGTAAGCTGCGTTTGTAGAAAGACAGCTCGGGAAAATTACCGAAAGTGTAAGTTTTGATAAATAAACTCCGATGCGCTTCAATGAACAAAGCCTGGGAGAGAAACGCATTGCTGAGGTTGGATATCGGACTGTAGAATTTATGGACGACAAGGAAAATTTCCAGAAAGCGGCAGATAAAGAAGAGACAAAGACTAAGTTTATCTGTTGGAAGGTCCTTACAGGAAGAAAAGGATTCTAGGAAGACTAAAAACGTGGACTAATTAGCGCAAGAAGCAGCCCTGCAGGCGCTTCCCAGCCCGCCGGGGCCCTGTGGAGTAGCGGCCTCCTGCCGAACTCAGGTGCTCGGGACAAGTTCCTCCCGTGTCCCCTCCCAGAACACGCCATCGGGACAGCCAAGTACAGAAACAAATTCTTTATTAATTTTTCAACACTCAGCGACCTGACCCAAGGCACTGAAACCCACCATGACCCAAGGCATTAAAACCCATCCCCAGCCTGAGCAGCTCCGCGGCTGCTGTGCTGTGCTGGGCATTTCCCTGTCCTGGGCAGAGCCCTCAGAGGAACTGCTCTGCCTCCTCAGCCGGCAAAAGTCAGGAATGTGTCTCCAATGGCAGCCCAGAGAACAAGAAAGAAAATTATTTAATTGGATGCCACAGAGGCATCTCCTATTCCAGCCAACAGCAGCCTGTTTTAGAGGAGAATGAGCGATGGAATGGGGTGCAGCCAACCTCAGTGTTTGAGCTTTGACAATGAAGCCTCAGTCTGATCCTTCAGGACACGATTACACACCAGTGGTAAAAAATAAATGCCTAAGCCAAAGCAGAATTCCATTTTTGGAGTGAAAACAGCGAACAAGCCAGTGTGTAGGGTCTGGTGGAAAAGTCTCTCCCAGGGGTTGATGTGGACATCCATGTGAGGCCCAGCCACAAACACAGGATCCCTTACTGGTCCTGTGACACGGGGCAGCTGTCAGTCAGTGCGGGGAGATGTGGGCAGGTGTCCCAGGCAGGTCAGAGGAATTACCTCAGGGAGACTGCAGGAGGTGTCCCAGGAAAATCTGGGGAGCTGCCCCAGCACCAAACCGGTGAGGTGGGGTTTTGAGGACAGGTCGTTCCTTAAAAAGCACCGTGCCAATGACATCACTTTATCCAAAGCAGGGTTTATAATACAACCCTACTTATTTATACTCCCATGATCTAGCAGACAGATCAAAAACACAGGGCTGCTACAACGAGGGAAGAAAAAGGTTTTTCTCATGTCACCAGTGACAACTTTGCCACTTACAGACCTACAGGCAACATATACACACAGTACAGCCAGGCTGTTAATGCTCCACACTAACAGAGGCAAACTGATATGTAAACATGCTTGTATTTTAGATACTTGGTTTTTTTGTGTTTTAATTATACGGAAAAAACGGAAGCAAACCTGTGTTCTGCAGTCTCCATGTACCTATGAGGTTGGCTTTTCCCTGTGCAGCCTCTCACACTGCATCCAGGTTTGCTTTAGTTGATGCATTTTGCTGGTGAACACAACAGCAAAGGGGCAGCTGGTCAGGAAACAACTTTTATACCTTTGGTTACAGCATTCTGTGTAAGATGGGCTTCACCAGCCAGTTAGGAGGCAAATGGGTGTTCCAAGCATAAAAGTGTATCAAAAGGGTCAACCAGAATGGTCACTATCTAACCAGAGCATAACCTTACCTAGGTCAATAATCAGAGTAATTAGTAAGGCATTTGGGAAAAAAAAAAAAAAAAAAGAAGAAAAAAAAGAAAGAAATCTTCATCGTGATTGGGCTCCATGATCTTAAAGATATTTTCCAACCTAAACAATGATCAGCTGCTTCCCATCACCCAGCAGGTTCCCCAGGCCTCCTTTAATCCTCCCCACCACACAGCCTGAGCAGAACCTTCCTGTAGTCCCCTGAGCAGTCTCCCTAGAGAGAGCAGAAAAAGGCACACCATTAATTTTGCAGCTCCATGGAAAGCAGTGTTCCTTTCAGCATAAATAACTTATTGTAGTGTTTGTATCCTCTTTGACAATTTAATAACCAAGAACATTCAGGAAGGTTTTCAGTACATAAATGTAAAGTCTCCTTAATTCCACCTCCTCTAAAATACCCAAAAAGTTGTTGAGAGGATCTGCTTGAAGCTGCTTAGCAAATCCAGGTCTGTGTAAGATTCCAAGCTTACCTTAATGAAGGAGTGGAGTGATTTGCCATACATGGCCAGGAACTCCCTCCTGATGTAGAGCATGTCTATCTCTGAACGGGACACCATCACCCGGATCAGCGTGCTGTCATCGGTGCCCAGGCCCTGAAGGGACACAACAACAGCTACAGCTGCACAGCACTGAGGACACACCAGTGACAGCCACAGAGGTTTGGCCTTCTGTGGAATCCATTCCTGATTAGACCATTTTTGCATTAATGCAGGGATCCATTACCAGCTCTGAGCTTCCTGAAGGAAAAGAGGACCACAGAAAGAGGACCACAGACTTCTTTTTTTTCCCCCAATTAACACAGTTTCTTTTTCTCTAACTGTTGTCATGCATAGAGAGGCAGGGGGAAAACCAGCAAAACCTCTTTACCTTCATGGATCTGTACAGTCTTTCAGCAAAATAAGCAGGTTTATTCCTCAAGCACTTTACTGAAAGGGAGGCAAGAACAAGAGAATTAAAACAAACACTGAAGGATAAGGTCTTTCAAACCCTTCCAGCACTTTCTCAGTGCAGACATTTATTCTGTAAAAATGCAATTCAACAAGCACAGTGCAGACATCCAGAGTCAGACCTGCTGTCAACTGAGGTCTCCATGCCCAGTGCACAGCACTAAAATATTTTTAAGGCTTTAAAGCTTCCACACAGCAAATATCATCTGCCAAAGCATCCCTTGGCAGAGAAATATAAAGCACAGAGCCTTCTTGCCAGGTCTTTGGATCTGCAAAGATTAAAATACTGTGGCTTGTAAAACAGTGAAAAAGAATTTGCCTCCTGAAGCTGTGCAAACGGTCAGGGCAAGAGACAGTATCTTTAATTATTTAATTAGTTTGTAGACAAAGTTTAAAAGCAGGGAACTCACCCACAGCTAACAAAGCATCCTCAAGGTCTCCTGACATCTCAGATTTTATGCTCTCAGTGATGTCCTTATTTGCAATCACTCTGTACACATCAAAAACTAGGAGGAAGAGTTGGATAAAAGAGCCAAGTGAGCTGCTTCAGTGTGTAGCCTCCGAGGATCACTTTGCAAGATCAAGCTCCTCATAACCTGTACAAACACTGCACCATTACCGTGACATTGTAAGCTAAATGAGGGCTGCCCCTCAGAAATAATTAATTTTAATTATCAGCAGTCTTGCTAATTAGCCTACCACTGCTGCAAGGATTTTCCAGAACCGCTATTTAATGCAGACAGTTTCCATGCTTAGCTCTGTCCCATGGGAGTCACACTTCATTATCTCCAATTCACAGGCTAGAGGGAGTTGTATGGTTTTTTTTTTCTCAACTCCCATTTTGTCTCAGGAGGGAATAAAATGATCTAGAAGAATTGAATCAACTGGCCCTAAGAATACGTATTGTCTCAGGAAGGGATCACAATCACTTAACGATCAAGTACAAAGCTCCTACAAAAGTACTGTCCTCAAACAAAGGAAAAACCCAGGACACCAGAGAGGTCCTACCTCTGAGCAGGTGGCACCTGTTCCGTGTGCAGAGGATAGACATGAACTGCACCTCATCCGTTCCCCATTTCTTCTCCCCAGCTTCATACAGGCACTTGAAGACATGAACAAAGTGAGGATAATTGAGAACACCAGGTATATATAATGAGATTTTTACCTCATAGAACCGTTTGGGTTGGAAAAGCCCTCTAAGGTCATTGAGTTCAACCCTTCCCCTGCACTGCCAAGGCCACCACTAACTCATGTCCCCAAGTGCCACATTCACATGGCTGTTGAAACCCCTCAGGGATGGGGACTCCACCTCTGCCCTGGACAGCCTGTGCCAGAGCTGGAGAACTATTTGCTAATATCCAATCAGGTCTCCACCTGGGGCACTGCTGACTAGCACAACTTCAGGCTTACTCATCTACCTGGAGAAAAAGAGGTAGAAACATCAGGGATTCACCACACATCACACATACAAACCCAGACAGTTCTTGCAAGGAAGAAAATTGCTACACACCTGAGCATCTTGTTGAGCAAGGGCCTCATCCACAAATGTTCCTTCATCTCTGTTACCCTGTGGAAATACAAGGGTGAAAAACTCATTTCAACAGAGCAACTAATGGAAGTAAGTCCTGCAAATTCCCCATTCAAAAGCAGTTACTGGAGATGTATAATGGGATTCTTAACATTAAGTAATGGGCTACAAATACAGCAAAACATGATTCAGATGTGATTTGTTCTTTCTTCTGAAACAAGAAGCCATCCACTTTAATTTAAAAAGAGCATATGGCATTAAGGCATGGCAGAGTGAGGCTGCTCTCCCTGCAGAAGCTGGTGTGAAATGCTGGCAAGGTGAAATGCAAGAGAAGTGAAATAACAGCCAGCCTGAAGCACCTCATCACTGAGTGAGATATGTCCAGCAGCACGTTCACCCCCATTATTTCCCCTGTCCTGGACTCACTGTGGCGAGGGACACGAGCACTCTGCGGAACATGGAGGATGTGTCAGAGACAATGTCGTCCTCAAGGCTGGAGCCGTACTCTGCCAGAGCACAAACGCAGCAGATCTGTCACTAACAGCTCACGGAATAACAGGATTTCCCGAGCGGGAAGGGACCCACAAGCATCACCAAGTCCAAATCCCAGGCCTGCACAGAACCATCCCAAGAGTCCCACCATATGCCCAAGAACGATGTCCAAACACTCCTGGAGCTCTGTGAGGATTAATGCTGTGCACACTTTTCTAGGGACCCTGTTCCAGTGCCCAGTCACCCTCTGGGTAAAGAACCTTTTTCTAACTGTCCCCAGGATTCGAGTTGCCTCAGCAGTGCAGCACAGGGGAACAGGCATGTCCTGCTGGCCACACTGTGACTGGGACAAGCCAGGATGCCCTTGCCCTTCTTGGCTTTCATCACAGCAATCCAGCTGTCATATTGAGGGCTACAGGGCAAAATTAAGAAGCACAGCCAGTAAAAAACTGGCAAAAGATCCACCATGGATAGACCTCCAGCTGACAAACATAACAACCCCACCCCATTATATTTACACCAACTCAATTTCTGTGTGTAATTCTGGTCCTTACTGCTGACAGACCCTTCTGCCTCTCCACACACACCTGCACATACACAAGTGGCTTCTGACCCAGTATGAAATTGCAGAGTGTGCTACATACGGAGTTTGTAGTTCTCATTGATGTGCCGAATTTCCGCGTTGGTGCGAGAAGCCAGGATTTCAATCAGGCAGCCTTCATCTGTCCCTGCTCCCTAGGGAATCACAGAGACAAGAGCCAAGATTGTGACAACTGTTTTGAAGGGCAACTATGACTTTTGTTTATTAGATATAGCTTAATAAGAAACTCATAATTGATATACAATTATGCCACTGCATGCTGAATTGACCATAAATCCTGTGACATAAAAAAGGATTTCCAAACCTTTAGAGCCCTCCTCAGTTCATGCACATCATACATGGTGGTAGGAGTCATCAAACCAATGATCACCCTTTCAAAATTCCCACTCAGCTCAGACTTCAAGTCATCAATCAAATCCTAGAAGACAGAAAGAGAAGAAAAGAGAAAAAGACACAGCCTGAGAAGAGGAAGAACTTGTTCACCACTTTTCTTCATGCTCCAGCCCTCCCTGGATGAACAATTACTCTGAAGTGAACAACACCAAAAACACTTGGCCAAGGAAAGCTTGTGCTCAGTGCCAACCATACTCTTGGGGAGACTGGGATGCTCTTCTCATTTCACCCGAGTGGCACAACCCAAAAAAGTCCACATCTCTCAATTAGAGCCACAGGCAGTGATCTCTGAAGAGCACCTACCCTGCCAATAGTGCTTTTATAGGTGATCAGAACTTGCTGACGTTGGGAAACATTCAGCTTGGTCAAGGAGTCAATGATGGCATCTTCATCTGTGCCTGGAAGAAACCAGTGAAAACCAGTCAAGCTGCTTGTACCAGAACCAGAGGCCTGCTCTGGCCTTGCCTATGACGTACCATTGGCCACATAACCTTACACACATCCTTGCACAACCTGGGTCTCATCTGTGCATGAGTGCCTCAGCCCAGCAGCACCAGGCCACAGGACAGAGAAAACAATAGCCTGACATTTATATGTCTTTAGACATTTTTATGTCCAAGACTTGGATTTCCAGTGCGGTTCAAGTCGCACAATTCCCTCCAGTGCCCTCACACGCCAGTGAGGTGATGCAAATGGCTGAACTTCCCTTCCAAAAAAACATCAGTAAAAACCTTCCCAACCTCCAGAGCTAAAAAAGAAGGTTTAACAGTCAGGGAGATAACTTACCAAATCCCTTCATGGCCTTCCTTAGTGCCTGTGCTTCTTGCTCAGCACTGAAAGTTGAGACGCCCTTGACTGTTGCCTAAACCCATAGGAGAGGAGTTATGAAAAGCAGTCACAAAGTGAGACATTCAGAGAGTAGAGTTGAATTAAAAGAAAAAAGAAAAAAAGAGACAATTCAAAAGATGCAAACATCTTTTATGGAAAGTGACAACACATAAAGTCCACCCTCCAAACATGAGTGATTTTATACCAGAGCCCAGCCTATCCTAAAAAGAAATGGTTTATTATAGAGGGACTTCCCAGCCACATAAGAAATAAGCCAGAGGGACCCAATTGAAAGGATAAAATATCTTAATGTGGCCGCACATGGAGTATCTGCTTTCCAGTTAAATAAGGGCACACAGCCTGACATCTCTGTTCAGTTCAGCTTCTTTCCCGCAGTTTTCCATGTAAATCATAGAAGAAGCTGTTCCCATCAAAGCCCCATTCCTGACTTCTTTTAAGAGCAGTCAAGGACCATCAGTCTGTTAAATAACACACCAGGAAGTCCAGTGTTTTACCTGAAATGATGATTCACAAACAGGTTTCTCCTGCCTCTGGTCTAGTGCAATTTCTGGGGAAATACACTTCTCTTGCAAAGCTCTTCACGTTCCCAAGAAAATCATCAGCAAAATACCACTTAACATTCAATGGGCAGAAAAATCTTCCTCTGTTCCTGGAAGGGTTCCAGGCCTGGCTGGACAGGGCTTGGAGCAGCCTGGTCTAGTGGAAGGTGTCCCTACCCATGGCTGGAGGTGGAATGGGATGATGTTTAAGGTTCCTTTCAAACCAAACCATTCCAAGATTCTGTAATAACAACCACAGAAATGGCTGCCTTGCAAGCTCAGCCTGGAAAGAATAATATGCCTAAGAAGTTTATCTGGAGAAATTAATGTTCTTTGAATTAATACCTGATCTGGTTTTCCATTAACTCCCCTAATGCAAAAGCCTGTATGTGTGGGTCATTCTCCTCTACAATGAGGAAGCAGAAAGAGGTGATAAATTCACTCTGTTGAAGGCATAGTCAATGACAGTGTTCTTCCTGCTGTCCTTATCTGAGCTCCACTCCCTGTATTTATCAGGTCAGAGCAAAGGCTCGGCACAGCCTGGCACAGCAAACACACTCACCATCGTGCTCGGATCTGGTCAATCTGTTGTGATCTGCGTCCAGGGCACTTAGACAGCTGTAATAAAAAAACACTGGGAGTGTTAGTTTTCTAGCAATAATTAATAGAATACACCTTCCCTTGAAGGTTAATGAGACTGGTTAAGTAACCATCTAATTCTCTGGGGACTAAAAGCAAGATTGAGCAGCCCTAGTGAACGCCCAGGCAGCTTCCCGGAGTGTCCAGCCCTGCTTTGTGCTGAGCAAAGGCTGGATCACGACAGCACAGGAGCAGAGCCAGGCTGGAAGGGATGTGCTGGACAGACAGGTGATTAGCACTGGTAATTTAATGATTCTTCTCTATTGCCTGCATGACAGCCTGGCTGAGGCTACAAGGAGAATCAGACAGTGTTGCCCTGGGAGCAAAGAAAAAAGATTCCCATGTCCTTCAAAATGCATGGCTTTGACCTTGGCAGGTGAGAGCCCGAGGATGAAGCAGTGTGAGATTACCCACACACCCCTAACCCTTCATGGATCCTGCCTGGGAGGCAGAGACATCATGGTGTAGGTGAGCACACAAAGGATAACCACACTTGAGCATTGGGTAGGAGAATTCTTTTTCCCTCTTAGTATTTTAACAGAACATTTTATATTCAACATCCCCTCAGTTTGGTGCACTGTGTCTTTCCTTGTAGGGCTGTATCTTTAACTGACAAAGCCCTTGAAAAACCCCAAAGCTTCCTTGCCATCTGCCCAGTGTTATCAGTTCTGTTCATAATTTTGTTTTCAATCAGAGAGCCTTTGCATGAACATACCCAAATTTTCCTGTGCCCCTGATCACTTAACAGGATGTCACGTACCAGGGCAAGGTTCACTTCCCCACAACCCAAGTTGATCCCAGCATCACAGGGGAGGAGTTAGGAAAAGCAGACTTGAAGAGATACCCATGTACAGTAAGGCTGAATTAAATAAAAAATAAATTCAAAAGATGCAAACACAGTGACAGCAAGTCAAGCCCACCCACCAAATATGTGGTTTTATTCCAGAGTTGAGCATGTTCTCTCGTTAAAGCCCTGAAGCAGAAGCAGAGGTGCTAGCAGTGAATGACATCTCTCCCTAATTCTCCTTGTGGTGTTCAACAGCTGCTATCCATGAGCCCACAGAATTGTGCAAGAACAGGAGTGTGTTTGCTCCTGCTCCACATGACTCCTACAGACCTGGAACACACAGGGCAAACTGTTGAGGCCACTTAACTCTGTGTGGCACTTGCCATGGATGTGTTACACACAGGCACTCGCGGGTGCACCCCTGCTTACGACGCCCTGTGCAATCAATAATTGCAACATATGGCAAGTATTAGTGTTGAGTTTGCTTTCTTTCATCTGATCATGAATTCCAGCCATCGCAGTATGACCTAGACCTCAGAAAAGTCATCTTTGCTCGTCTCTAATCTTTTTACAGAAGTAAAAAGCCATTTTTATTTGCTTTAGTCAGACACTAAACGAAGGCTCCAAATTTTACTGCTGTTTTTATAATGCAGCTGGTTTGTACACAGAAGCAGGAATATCAGACAAGCTGGTTTAGCAAGTCAATTAGAGGGCAAAATGAAGGTCAGTAGCAAGGAAAAGGGAAACAGAGAAATTCTGAGTACAAATCAGCAGGCAGAAGGAAACCAAACCATGAGGAGAGGCTGCATCTATTACACTCAGGGCAAAAGCTCTCGCAACATCCATTAACAGCAGAAATACCACACTGAATATTGACTGGAAGACTGATTTCTTCATCCTGGGGACACCACTGGGAATTGAAAGAGCAGAGCACTGAAAAGGCAGCTGTGCAAACCCCCTGCTCAATTTGCAAGTGCTGGTTTGTTCCTGGTGCATTTCTGTGTGAGAATGAACCACAGAGGTTACAGGTGGGAGAGTGTAGCAGTTCAGCCAGGCTGTCCAGCACTGGCCCCTGTAACCCTTTCACAGCTGAAGGGGTCTGCAGGAACTGGTCATGCTGGGGCTTTAGATGAATGAAACTCTCCTAAGCCACCCCTTGGCAAGCAGAGAGAGAAGGGAACTGCTCAGCAGATTTGCCAGTGCTCAGCAGCTTAACACAATTCCTGGCCTACAGCTCAATCAGGGAAACACAGCTTCAGGACAGGAACAATACTCTGCTCTGTGTTTTGAAGAATTAAACTATGCATGCAAGAGTCAGCTAGTCAGTGCTATGGTCCTGATGCTATTTGCTTCACCCCAGAATAAAGGCCTGGTACAGTAAACCTGGCTTAGAATAAGCTCAAAACACTGTACCCGGATCACAGAGTGCGAGTGTAGGAGGCATCCCTCCCATTAATCAAGTTTTTTTTTGTTTTTCCCATGGATGATCTTTTCCTGCCAGGCTTCATCAGCTAAACAGCCTTTTTAAAGTCCGTATCAACATCCTCTAAAAGCTGAATCCAGAATAAACTTAATTTATCAGAAAAGTGCTGACACTATCACGTGTGCTGGCCAGTTCAAGTTTAGGCTTGCACACAATCAGGTTTTCCTGACTCTGCTCGGAGCACACGTACAGGAACCACCAAGGAAAGCTTCCAACCGCTTAAGAGGATATAAACACAGGGCTTTTCCCCTCCCAGTTTGAGCTCACAGCGTTGCCAGTCCTACGCCTCGGATCTAGACGGAAACCCACCGCTTTGCGACCCTTTTCTCTGTGAGGCAAACACAAGACTTGTCTGACGAGTTCCTTCCTTCGGTGCACGTATTACCCAAACACAACCCACACCCTGCGCCGGATCAGATTTTCCACAGCTCCGTCCCCGCCAGCTGTTCCCGGTGTGCGGGATGCAATCCTGGCTGTGCTCCCGGGGTGCCCAGGCTGGGGTTAATCGCACGGTCACTGACTTCGAGTTTGCAGCTCAGGAAAGGATCTCCCGTCTGCCTGGAGCCCCGAGCCAGTTGAAATATCCCAGCGCCTCCCACACAATGACCTTTATCTAGCCACTGCCCTCGGAAGGAATAAAAATACGATTCTTAAAGCCCTGTACGCCTCATTCAGCCTGTGCTCCCACCCCGAGTCACCCCCGTGCCACACCCTCGGCGCTCCAGCGGCCAGCGGGGAGGACGTGCCAGCCTTGGCACGGCACAAATAGGAACAGAAACCCGCACTCCCCGTGCCCGGGAAAGGTCAGCCCTTCTTGCATCTCACAACTGCCCCCCGTCCTTCCTCAGCCCGGGCCAGAGTCCCCGGGCTGCCCCAGTGCTGGCATCGCTCAGCCCCTCCCGCACTGCCGTCACTGCGCGCTGGAAAGCGGGGATGGCGCTTGGCACCTTCCCAGGCTACTCCAGCCGTGCAGCCCCGCGTCCATGCCAGGGGGGATCCCCGTTCGCTTGGCACTCACCTGCTGTCCCGCGCGGGTCCCTGGCAGAGGTGGGGAGAGCTTTGGTGGCTGTCCTGGGTGGCAAAGTCCCCGCCCTGGAGACACGCGGCCGTGACGGGGAGGAGCTCCAGCCCTGCCCTACTCATCTTTGAACAGCTGGTTGTGATCCAGAGCAGGGAGAAGTTCCCCAGGGAGCCTCACTCACATTGCACCTTTGGGATGTTACCCCCAAACTGCACTTTTGGGACTACACGGAGGGCTGGCAGGTTGGGACGGCTGCCCGGCATTCCCTGTAAAAGACCCTGGGAACAGAGGGACTCTGGCTGCAGGCTCTGGTCTCTCACTCCCGCCTGCAGCAGGGCACACACGAGGGGGGAGCGAGGGGGCCGACGGCGTGGAGCACACAGGCAGCAACATCCCCGGGCAAGAAGTCCTGTTCCTCCCCCGGTGTTTGCGGGGATTTCTTATGTGTGTCGCCTTCTGTGCTCCCACAGCACCTCTCTGGGTCTTCAGCATCCTCACCCCTTGTCTAAGAGCTCTGCGTTGCAAGCAGGCACGATTTCAGTAAGGATGATTCTTTGCATAAAGATTATTTCTTTTGCCCCAATAAATGGCAGTGCCCTCAAGCCAAAACCCTTCAGGCAAAGGGGCTTCAGTTATACGGTGATGTGACCCTGCTGGGGTCAGCCATAGGCATGATCACAAGGCCGACAGGGGGAAATCAGCCTTGCAATAAATGTATCTTTTCTCGAAGTGTTCATCCTCAGGAACTTTTGTCTCCTCTGATGCCAAAAGTGCTGTTATTAACATGGCTAAACCAACCCTCTGGAAGTTTTCTTCCAGCTCATACGACGGCTCTGTCTCATCCCTGTGCCTCTTCGCACATGCTCATTTGCTGGAAGGGAACTAAATTTAGCAGCCTGGCTGCAGGCAGGCTGTGCCTCAGTGAGCATGTCTGTGTGGGTTATTTATTACAGCTCCCACTGCAGCTCAGCCTCCCAAAACAGCTCCACAGAGCCCAGCACCTACTGCTGATGCAAGGGGACATGGACCAGGGGAACAGAAAAACCAGGTTCAAGCCTCAAGCCTTCTCTTTTTGCATTGTAGAGCCTCTTTCCTTGCAAAATCTGGCACTTGACCCCGAGCAGGATTCAGTGTGGACCAGCATATATTATAAACTGTCACAAAGGAGCAACTCTTCTCTTTCCTACATCTGTGAAAGTTTCCATTCTCATCCCTTCTCATGTAAGCAGTCCCTGCTCTGGGCTCATTTTAATCCAACAGCAGAACTGCTGTGTTTCTCCATCTTACATTGCCAGTGATTTCTTTAGCCTGTGTATTTTCATCCTCCTGTTTGCTTCCCAGTCTCTTCAGCCCCTAGGACTGGAAGGCTCTGTCACTGCAGTCACTGGTATACACAACAGAAATTATTTAATACCATAAATTATTAATTTTCTTTACAAATTAGTTAAATATTGCACCAATGCTGCCATGCATTATTTTCATAATTTTACCTTTTCTGTCCCCCTGGGAGAGGCACCAGGTAGGAGAAATACCTGAAGATACAAAGTGTTTGTGTGGATGTTTTTGGCCACCTGGAATTAGTCATGCAAGTGTAGTCCATTCAGCAGCCAGATCCTGATGCATCACACAGCCAAGTTCCCCGTAATCTTGGCTGGTTATGGGTGCTGGCTTCAGAGCCATCTGATTCAATCATAATTATTTGGACCAGAAAAAAAAAAAAAGCTTCTGAGCATGCTGAGAGTTGGCTGAGCTTCTCTGGAAGGTGGATAGAATGACAGGGGATTTAGGGAACCCTGTTGTAACTTGCTACAGGAAGTGCTCCCTTCAGGAAGGCAAAGGGTTGTTGCTGTATTTTCCTAGACAAGGTTCAGGTGACAAAGCTTTATCTCTCCAGAAGCCCTTTGTGCAAGGTCTGCTCAGCTTTCAGCTTTGTCTTCATCTCTGAAAGAATGGAAAGGCTATTGTTTATCTTCCAGTATCACCAGCTGAGGCACTGGCTGGCATAGCTTTGCTGTCCTTGCATCCAAAGATGGACAGCAAGGGACAAGCCCACAGTCCCAGCTCACTGCAGTGACATATTGCTCTTCTGTTCACGAGTATTTCGTTTGTCCCATCAATTATTTTAACCACCTTTGTTACAAAGCTCTCAACCACACAGACTTTACTCAACTGCACACATGCTTTCTATTCCCATTCTATCCTGCTGTTTTCCCATCTACAAGACCTAATAAAAATTAAAGGTCACAGAAAAACAGGGAGGGCAGTGTGCATTTAGTAAATAAATTGAGTTCAAGGAGCAACCCATTAGGAAGGGGCTATTTATTCAAAGTCCCACAATGAGAACAGAGCTGAACCTCTAGAAAATGGCAGCACTTGTTTTTGCCTGAAGGACCTGACCTTTTAAATTTGCACCTCAGAGAGCAAAGGAGCCTTGTGCTAGGAGGGGAGATTTTCAGTGTGTCCTTTCATTAGCAGGTGCCTGCCTTTAGCTCTAGAGAAACAGCCTCACCTCATTCACTGAGCTCCAAATTCTGACATTAATGAAGTCATTCACCAGGTGAGGGTCAGAATTTGGGCCTTTGGGTATTAAGCTGGTGTTTTTAGGAGGTTCATAAGGGAAGTGCTCATTTTCATACCTGAGTTTCCAAGCAGCAGCCCCAGAAAATGGGGTTATTTAATGGTTGCACAAGGGGTGTGGGAGTGTGTTGGATGCTGTAGCTCAGTGTTGTCTCCATAGCAGCAGTACCCGAAGGTAGGGTGGAGGCTGAAAACCAGCCTTTGCTTTTCTAAAGCACTGAGTTCTGTGCGCTTTTAAGAGGGTAAAGAATTCTCTCATTCTGTGTATTAATATCATAATAGTCCCAAAGTGAACTGCAGTTGTTAGGGCTCGCTGCAGACATCCACGGGCACTTCTGACCCTTAGAGCAAGGGTGCGTCCTTACCTGCTGTTCAGCACCGTGTAAGGTGAAACAGCCATTTCCACAAGTCAGAGATGTTTTGAGGTGTCTCAGGGAAGACCTTTGGAAGAGGCAGCCTGGACCTGTTGATCTATGATCGGAGTAGAGCCCTTTTAACACAAAGAGAGGAAGGAAGATGAAACACTCCCAGACCTGGGTAAGCAGTGTTTATTTGAGGTGGGAAAACTGAACTATTCCAATTCACATAAGAAATTGGAGTGTTCTTAACTCTTCATAACTATTAGAAACACTGCTTCTGCACTCAGTATTATCAGGGGAATGCACAGCACTCTCCCTTTTAGCAACCCAGGCAAGATTTAGGATCCTGAGCACTGCTATGCAAGTCAAAGTCTCTCTGGGTAGATTACATAAACATGTCACACAGGGCCAAGAAGGAGCTGGGGAGCAAACTGATTTGAGAAAACCCCTGCAACCCAAGATGCCTTTAAAACAAGAGACCACTTGGACACTGGAGCCCACATGCCTCAGACAATAAGCTGTAAGGTGAGACAGCAATGAGCACTGCAAGGATGAGACAACGAGGAGTCAAATTCCCATTTCAAGTGTGCTTCAATCACCAGGTACTCAAGGTGGGGATGCTCGTGTGTTCTGCAGGCACACAGGAGGGGATCCCAGATGCTCTCACAGTTCCTCACGCTGACAGCTCTAGCAGCATCTCGGGTGCGGGGGGCTCTCCACACTGCTTTCACCCAGCATATGCTGTGCTGACACTGCCTCAGAGATGCTCACCCACTCTGCCTTTCTCCCACAGAGAAACTGAAGGCTGCACTTGGCCACGGGCCCAGTCTGCTGTTTTCTTATATTCACTAAAGCTATAAACAGCAGGGAATGCAAACAGTCCAGGGCCATCAGTGGTCTGATGGCTTTGCTGGCTGCCTGTGTCCATAAATCCATCCAAATGGGAACAGGAGTCAGCAAGTACCTCCAGAGTGGGAGGGAACTTAACGAATGTTTAATTAGCACACATATAGTTCTGAAGAGGAAACGAGTAGCTTTCACTTTTTTCTTCTTAATTAATATCTGCCTCCATGTAGTTTAATCTTACTTAGCTGCTCTGTAATTTGGCCATAACCCATCTGTAGGGGAAGGAAACAGCTATGACTGCCCAACTCAGGACAACTTTTCCTGACCCTACATTTAAACAGAAGTGAGCAAAGGGTGTGGGCAGACCCAGGTGAGGTAGCTTGGGGCAGGAGGATACCCAACAGGATCCTGACACTTGAAACACAGCTGATAAACCCCTTCTCAGGGAGAACCCAACCCTCAAATTTCTCTTAATGCGGCAGCAGCTGCTATAAAGGACAGTGTGGAGCTGTGGTGCAAAGTCATGCTCCTTGAGAAGCACAGCTCTTTCCCACCCAGTGCTCCATCCCCTGGCTGTACACAGGGTCAATCCAGGCCATTGCATCCCACATGCGTGAGCCTGCAGAGCTCAATCAGCTCCATTATTTCTGGGTGTGCCTACCAGAGTTGCCATTACCTTGGATGGAAGATTGGCTTCCAGCCACAGGAAGCAGCCATTGCTGGAGCCAGTGAGGATGCTCTGCAAGGGCAAACAGGAGCACCAAGGAGGTGGAAGTGTCCAGTTTTTAAACATGTAAAACACAGATCCGAGTTCTGGATAACCGTGTGATTAAGACTTAATTGTTAGGCAGTAAATTCAGAAAAATGTGACCATGGCTTTGTTTCCCCTAGACAGTTAAGTGTCACCAAGCACAGGAAGCTGTACCAGCTCTGTTCTCCGTCGTTGCTGGTCCTCGGGCTCTCCAGAAGGGGCCAGTGTGCCTTCGCCTTTCGGGGACTGCAGGAAACCTGCCCAGGCCTGTGTTTTTATTTAGAAAATGCTGAACTATCTGGAAAGTTTGATGAAGAGGAATGCAGCTGTATTAATGTGCTTTTTCCTGGGGATTTGAACGCATTTTCCGAGCAGTGCAGGAGGACCAGGGATCAGGGAGACAATGTGCAGGGAAGCAACTCTGCTGACCACACTAGGATATTTTAAACCTTGCATCATGGGACTTTAGCAGCTTAAAATTTGGTGTTTAGGATTGAGCGCATTAGTCAGACTGATGTTCCTCTCTGCAGCAGGACAAGCCTGGGAGCACTCTGAAGTCGTTCTGACACAGGAGAAGCACCAGGCCATGTCTGTGCTGCAGCCACTGATCAGCTTTTTCACTTGGAGCTTTCAGGCTAAGTTCCCTCTGATCCCTGTGAAGGTCACTGGGATTGCAGCAGTGCAGCCAAGCCTTGCACCTTCTGGAATAAAGAATATCCTCAGCATCTGCAGCAGGGGATGGCTCCTGCTGTGCTTTTGCTCCCCTAAATGGTCATGGGTGGGGTTTGCGTGCCCGTGGGCTGAACATCAGAACCCCCAGCAGTGCGTGGGTCTGACACTCCCTGCATTGCACTGCAGGTACGTTAAGAAAAGCCTTCTCAGAGCCAGGGAGGAGGCTCAGCGGAGCATCTGCAGCTCTCTGCATGCAGTGGCTTTTATCTTCTTTAGTTGGAAATGAGTCATTTCCCTGTACTGTACAGAGATGCACAATTTCTTTGGAAACTGTTCAGTTCTGCAGAGTCCCCAGAAATCTCCAGTGATGGGACTCAATTTTTGCACTGGGCGTTTTACCTGTCTTGAGAGATGCCTGGGGATTTTCACAAGTTAGAGAAATTAAAAAAATAATTTGAAATAATGGATAGAAGCAACTGAGACTTTACTCAGTTCATATTTATTCTGAAGGGCATGTGAACCTTCTGTATTGACCACCGGCAGTTAATTCATCACAGCTCCAAAGCAAAGCTAAGCATGTTTCATGCAGATTAAAGCTTGCAAATGAAAAAGGACTGTTTTCACACGTGTGTTGGCTGGCTGGCTGAAATGACTGCAGTTCCAGCTGTGTGGACTTGGGGTGTACTTGGAAATGAGGTGCAGTCAGGAGCAACCTTACAAATTATGGGTGACTGAAGGTGGTCAGAGGAGGACTTTGGGGTCTGCAGGGTGGGCTTGTGGTCCCATACCTTTAAGAACTGCTGAGGACAAGGGTGGTGGAAGAGGTGTAGCATTATCCACAGTGAAGAGGCACAGTGGCTCAGCAGAAAAACAACTGTAGTCATGGGCTGTCAGATCTGTGTATCTGTGTACTGCTAAATGTTATCACCAGCAATTTCACCTGCCTGTTCTGAGAGCCATATGCATCTTAAAAGTCTTCAAATATTGTGAGGAAAAAACCCAGTTAGACCCATTTACAAAATGCTGATCCTATCTCACTATCCCTGCTGGAAGCCCTGACCAAAGTGAGGCCGGATGAAGAAAAAGGCTGTGTCAAGGGTAAACACTTTTATCATCCCAAAGCAACCAGGCCTGGTCTATCCGCTGGGAACAGGGGTTGGCAGCAGGATGCCTGTAGTTATTACTGTAATACAGGAAATAATAGTCATTGGGAAAATGGGACCATGCTTTGGTTTCCTCTTCCATCCCTGTCAGAGGGGAGGAAAGAGAGTGTTGTTGAATGGAGGTATTCATTTGGCAGCCACGTGCTGCTTGGGTTTTGTATTCTGGGGCTTCATTTCAGAAAAACCAATTTTTGCCATTTTAATGTTTCCCTCTGCTGTTTGAAATCCCAGCTCTGGCCTTCAAGAATGGATGAGGAGAGGAGTCAGATGCAGTCAACGTGCAAGGTCCACCTACGAGCCGTGATGGAATACCTGCTCATGCTCTGTCTCCACAAATAAGAAACACCCCTGGGGGGAGTTGAATAGGAGTATTGGAGGAGTGGGAAATGTTCCCTCTGGTATAGTTACACCACTTAGAGGCATTTCTATACACAAGCAAAGAGGGGCTCATGTTCACCGTGGAACTGGAGAGCGAATTCTGCCTGGCAGTGCTCGACCAGTTAAAGTTTATACACCAATCTGCTTTAACCGACCCTAGCAACTCCAACTCCTGTGGTTCCAGGTGGGCCCCTGGAAAATATGGGACCGTCTGATCCCATTGATCAGCATATGACTGAGAATCATTACTGAGGCAGCTGTGTACTGAGACCGGGCAGGGGAGCTCATTCAAGGGTATCCCTACCAAACAGGTGGAGAAGGGATTACCGGGAGAGGACAGGGACAGGCATATTGCTTCCTGACCCGTTTTGTTGGCTAGAGTAATCCAAATGTTTTCCTTCGGTTGTGCAGGCACCCAGATCGACTCTACCTCAGCTCCACCTTTCCCTGTGCCTGGTCCTAATTCTCAGGTGCCACCTGCCATTGCTGGGGAATCCCCACTCCCTGCTTACATATCGCTGCCAAGACATGACTGCTGTGCAAAGCAGTCACTCTGTACTGCCTTGTTAAACTGCCAGAGCAGTTGCAGGTTTTCTCTTGCCCCTAAGTCTTCAATTAGGTGTACCCTCTCTAACCCTGGCTGCCCAGTATAGTCCTGCACTGCTCTCTGCAACGTATAGTTATGCCGGGCAAAGGAACAATTAGGGCACCATAATGTCGACAAATGTTGTTGAAACACCCACCACTGTTTTCTACATCCCCCTCAAAAAATTTTAACCCACGCATCACAGCGAGGGCTACCACACTTATAACATACAGTTAGTACAGTCAGCCTCTTTGTTGTTTGAGAAAGTTCATGGATAAGGGATAAAAGTTCTTCTTGATTGGTGACAATATATCGTCGACCCAAAGTCTGATTAAGGCGTTGGAGTGGTTCCTGTATTAACTGAAGAAGTCGATGTCGATGTCGCTCTTGCAGGGTCATTAGCAGGACGGATCCATTTACTAGGTATCCATTGTGGCCCTGTGGGGGTAAGAACACAAACATAACCTCTACCCATGTACTGAACCTCTGCGGGGCTTTCCCATACGCCAGTTTTGGGGTCTCGGTACATGACTTTAAACAATGGCTTGGTTGATTCCTCCTTTACTCCCCCTGAGTGGATGACCGCAGGGGGCTCCGAGCGGTCCCCCATTACACGCAGACAGTTTAATACAAACAGTGTCTTTGATAGTATGGTCTGCACATCCACTTCCTCCTTATATTTTAACAAATAGTCTTTGAGTGTTTGGTGGGCTCGCTCCACAATCGCCTGACCTGTTGGTGAATGTGGGATGCTTGTGATGTGTGTCACACCCCACTTCTGTAAGAACCTTTGGATTCTGCTGCTCACATATGCAGGGCCATTGTCTGTCTTAATCTGTTCTGGTACTCCCATCACCGCAAAACAAGTCGTCAGGTGTCGTGCCATGTGGAGAGCTTTCTCTCCCGGCTGCGCTGTAGCCCAAATAAATTTACTAAACGTATCAATTGCAACATGCACATATTTCAATCTACCAAAGGAGGATACGTGAGTTACATCCATTTGCCAGATCTGATTGGGTCCAAGGCCCCGTGGGTTCACTCCCATCCCTACTCCTGCTGCTCGGTGAATGGGTCTTTTTGCGCAAGGAGAATATCATCCATATAATGGTAAATCACCGTGTGCTGCCAAGCTTGACGCAAGGGCTGTAAGGCAGTAGCAACAAACAGCTGGCACAAGGTCGGAGAATTGCGCATGCCTTGGGGTAGCACTACCCATTCAAATCGTAGAGAAATTGCCTCCCTGTTAATTGCAGGCAGGGTAAAGGCAAATCGCTGAGTGTCCTTTGGGTGCAAGGCAATCGTGAAAAAACAGTCCTTAAGGTCAACAGTCAAAACAAACCAATTTTGAGGGATCATAGCCGGGTTGGGCAGCCCTGGTTGCAGTGCCCCCATTGGTTGCATTTGGTTATTGACAGCACCGAGGTCGTGAAGCAGCCGATATTTGCCAGATTTCTTCTTTATGACAAAGATAGGGGTATTCCATGGGCTTGTGGAAGGCCGTACATGCCCCTGTTGCAATTGTTCCCGGACCAAGGCATGTGCTTGGCAGAGGCTTTTCTTTTTTAGCGGCCACTGCTCAATCCATACAGGTGTATCCGTCAACCATGTCAATTGGATTGGGAAAGCCCAAGAAGTGACCGCGTTCAAACAGGGCCATCACCCATGGTCAATTTGAGACCCAGCTGGGATAAAATGTCTCTACCGATCAGGGCCTGCACCCCTGTAGGGAGCTCCATTACTGTCACTCCTGTGGACGTAGATTTTCCATCGATGGTAATAGAGACCGGGTCAAGGCTTCTTTGTACTGGTCGTACGCCTCCCACTCCTTCAGCCGATTCTGCCCAATTCTGGAGAGGCCATTGCAATGGCCAACAGCATCTGGAGACGATAGTTACGTCCGCACCTGTGTCTAGAAGCACCCGGAAGCGAATGCGGTGCTGTTTCTGTTGAAGAATAGCCATCACAAGCGGACGCCGATCCATGGAGAGGGTGAGCAGAATCAGTCCACCGGTGGAACCAAATCCTCCTGTTCCCTGCAGTGGTCCGGCAGCCTCTTACACCAACTGAGGCACCGGAACTAGTTGGGCTATTTGGCTTCCTGCTGGAACGCTTAGTGGGGGAAAACGTGTGAATGCCATTATCATGATTTCTCCAGTGTAATCAGCATCGATTACTCCGGGTATTATCATTAGTCCTTTCAGGGCTGCGGATGACCGTCCCAGTAACAAAGCCCCAAATGACTGTCCATTAGCCCTAACAGGTCCTTGAACTCCAGTAGGGATTTTGGTCGGTTTGTTGTTCGTTAACACAATATCTACTGCGGCTGTCAAGTCCAGGCTGATGCTTCCCCTTGTGGTGGGGCATAGGCTACTGGCAGGGAGGAGGGGGAGGCTGGGTAGACTTGAGCTGCTGTTGGTGTCATTGCGCTGCGGCTCCTCGCGCTCCACCGTCCGTTTCCCAACTTCTTTCGGCAGGCGTCTGTTGAGTGGTTGTCCGCTTGACAGTTCTGGCACCAGACTTGTCCTGCTCGGCACGCCTTCCTTATATGCCCAGGCTTGCCACATCGGAAGCATTTTAATTGCGCCTTGGGCTTAGTGGGCCCTTGGTTCCTTCCCGCACGTAATGGTTGCAGCGCGGCAGCGGCAAAGGCCTGAGCTTGTGACTGCCCCCCTTTGATAGTTTCTGTCAGGTCCTTAACAGCCTCGACCAGCATAGCCTGTGTTCCCTGAGGGATCTTACTCACATGATCTAAATACTGCACCACACCCCAATCGCCCGGGAGAGTAACAAGAATTGCTTTTGTTTGGAGATTACAATTTTGCATGACGCACTCCCGCAGAAGTGCTCCTTGCATGTATATAGGAACGTCAGCTCTTTCAATTGCGGCTGAGACACGATCGACAAATGCGAAAAATGACTCTTGGTTCCCCTGCTTCACATTCATGTAGGACGGTGCAACACCATCAGTTCTAACCCTTCCATATGCCACCCTTGTTAGCCACATGGTCTCTTTTATGAGATCAGGACCTAACAGTGCCTGAGCCTCTGGTGTTGCAAAATTTCCTGTTCCCATAAAATGCTCCAGTGTAGCCCCCCGCAAAGGATCACCTGGCCCTCTCTGCATGTTAACGGCCTCTTGACACAATGTTTGCCAATGAGCCTGCCAAAGCATTATTTGTGATTGAGACATAATCATTTTAAAAAGATTCTTCATGTCTTCCTGGAGCAACAGTCCAGCTCCCCAAATATAATTTAGCACTTGTTTGGTAGGCTCACCGTGCAGTCCAGATTCATTGACTGTGTTCCGCAATTGCATTAATAGCTTCCAATCTAAAGGGGACACCGTTGCATCCACCCCTCCCGCAGCGTTAGGTGTGTCTACCACTGGAGACACTTGTTTATCTTCCTGTATTTCCTGTAATGTTGCTACAGCACCTGAATCCCCATATTCCATAGCATCCCTCATGATGCCCTGCCAATCAACTCTGCCCCTAATCGTGCCCCGACCACGTCGATCACTGTTTTCATCCTCATGATACCAGGCTGCCTCATCCTCTAAGGTAGCTTCCTCAGAGGGTGGCAGTCCTTCCCCTGAACATGAGGGAACATCGTTCGGATACGGCGGGGCGGACGGCAAGGGCCCCTCTGGGGTCCTAGCTGGTAATGTCAACCGATTCGTGGTGATTGACTGTGGCAAGTTATCTCCACCTAATGTAATCATTCCCTCCTCTGCTGAAGGTGACTTCCCTTCCAAATGCAAGGCTGCTGCTATGGCAATGCATTTTTCTGCCTTGTATTTTTCCAGGCAATTGATAATAGCATGCCATGGTCGGGACAACTTTTTTGCCGCCTTATCATCATCTATGACAGCCTGCCACAGGCAATCTCCCACCTTTCGCCATTCCTCGAACTGATACACGCTTTCTGGGTCCCGGAAAAAAACCCTTTTTTTCAGCATACTCTAGGAGGCCAGAAAGTTCCTTCTTAAAATCTACCTCCTGCACTCCCCGCTTTTGTAAAAAGCATTTCAACAAATCATAGGCCACCTGTCTCTCCATTGCTTATCCCTGACAAGCTATCCCAAGGGGAGCAGTCGGGAAAAGCTGTACCCTTTATCAGTGCGCGCGCATGAAGCCTGTGCGAAGTGGCACTATGTTGGTTAGCGAGCTTCCTTCTGTAAGGTCAGCCCAGGCACGGAGCAGGACGCATGCCAGCGTACGGAACCCTTCTGCCTTCCGAGCGCTGCTTCTCGGAGCTTCGCCGCTCGCTTACCTCCGGGTAGATATCATGAGAGCAGTCCCCAGTCACTATCACGTCGGGGGTCACCAACTGCGGAGGATTTCGGCGAGGGAAGAATGCAATCAATCAATATGATTGGTAAAGCATTGTTCAACTTTATTGCTCATAACGCCCGTTATTATACTCTTGCCCGAAGCGTCCAGCATCCTCGTCAAACTACGACGGGCTAATATGCACTACTTGTCTATCCTTGACTGGCTGTATCAAGCATGAGAAGGTTCCTCGTCTGGCGTGCTGGAGAGCGTTCTCTTAACCACAAGTTCCTCTATCTACATCGTGTTTACGTGCTTACTGCTGTCCCAAGGACAGCCTGTCCTTGCAGCATGCATGCTGCTAGCACCTAGTATCAGGCCATAGGGCCTCTAATGATCCATCGCCTTGCTCTGTTAACCATTCTCCAACATTATATCACAAAATCATCGCGTTTAGCGCAATATTTCAAAAATAAACGTAAATACTCGTCACCGTGCAAAGCCCTGATGTGGGCCGTGCTTCCTCACGGACAGAATTTCTGCACCCATCCCTCACGTCGAGGAGGACGCAGAGCCCCCGGGCCGCGTCCACTGTCCCTGAGGCGGCCTCCGGTCCCGGCCGGTCTGAGGGGCGACCCCGCCCCGGGCGCTCCGCCACAGCCCCATCACGGCCCTGCCGGCACAGCGGCCCCTGCGGGCCAGGGCCGCGCGGCATGCCGGGACTTGTAGTCCCCGCCGCCAGAGGGCACCCCCTCCGCTGGCGACGGGGAACTACGGCCCCCAGCGTGCCGCGCGCCCCGCCGCCATCCCGCCGAGGCCCCGCTCCCCCTCTCGCTGCGCCGTGGGGCGGGGGGTGCTCCGAGGGCTGCGGGACGGGATTCTGGGACGCGACATCCCGGGACGGGGCGGAGCGGGACGGGACAGCCCGGGAGGAGGACTCCCCGGGGCGGCGGGACCGGGCCCTGCAGCTTGCGGAGGCGCGGGGGCGGTGCTCCTGACGGCAGCCGGGACTTCCTGTGACGGCCCATTTCCTGGTCGGATGGGGCCGGCGGGGGGCGGCGGCGGGGTTGGTCCCTGTCCCTGACGGGCTCGGTGGCCGCCGGTGACGCCGCCAGGCAGCGATGCGGGCCCCGGGCCCTGCCGGCAGCCGGCCCCCGCCGTGACTCGGTGGGGCTGCGCACGCCGGCCCCGCGGGGTGCATGGAGGCACCCGCTGTCCTCTGCGAGGTACCGGCAGTGTCCCTGCGGGTTGGGACTGGCGGAGGGGCCCGCGGGGATAACGCCGCAACCCCGTTATCCCCTGTGGTTTTGCAGGTGTGAGTCCCCCGGGGAACAGCGCGGCTCGGCTCGGCCCCGCCAGGCGAGCGGCCCCGGGCCCCCCTCAGCGGCCGCGGCAGGAGCCAGGAGGGGCTCGGGACCTGACACCGGCATCGCCCTCATCGCCGGCAGCTGCCGCCTCCTGAGACATGAAGAAGTTCTTCGACTCGCGCCGGGAGCAGGGCGGCTCCGGGCCCGGGTCGGGCACCAGCGGCGGCGGCGGCGGCAGCAGCGGCCCGGGCAGCGGCTACATCGGCCGGGTCTTCAGCATCGGCCGGCACCAGGTCACTGTGGACGAGGTGCTGGCGGAAGGTAAGATCCCGGTGCCGTTCTGAGCGCTCGCCATATGCTGCTTTTCCCTCCCCCGATCCCTCCCCAAGATGAAAGGGAGGCCTTGAGCTGTCCCGGGCACCCAGCCTTGACCCCCAGATTCTTGAATATTTCGTTGTCCTTAACAGAATTGCAGTCCGGTGGTGTCTGATGTGTTTGGTCTCCCCATCTGTAAATCCGGTGTGGGTTTACTGGATTTGGTGCTTTTTCTAAATGCTTTAGAAATTGGGGGATTTTCAGAAGTTAATTATTTCCCACTCCTCCTAAACTGGGAGTTAAAAAACCCAAAAGAAACGCCCAGACCAAAATTGTCAGATATTTTGGTGCAGAACAAGGTGCTGTAAATAAAGAAAGCAGTGTCCTTCACTCTTAAACTTTCTTCAGTTGTTATGTCCTTTCCTACCTCAAACAGAGAGGATTAAAACACTGGACTAAATTCCTTGTAGCTGTGTTATGTACAGAGGTAGGCTGAGCAGGACTGGCTGTGACCTGGGATGAGGGATTTCTCTGTGTGGGGTTTCTGCAAGGGGAAGTGGTGATCCCAATTGCCTTTCCACCCCCTCCCCCCAAATAAAATAGAGATAGTTAGAGACCTAAAAATGAATCCTACGGGTTATAGAATTCATGACGTGTGCAGGCCTCTCAGTGCAGCAAGCTGCTGATGGCATTTGTTTAATTGTAACAGGCTCTGCTGGTTGAACTGTCATTTTACATTTCATTTGTTGGGGCTGTAAGGAACCTCCTGAATGGCTCTGGCTGGTAACCTTAGCCTCGACCTTCAGAGAGATGTTGGCCTCCTTAGACCTGCTCCTGGTCCCTCATGCGCAGCATCCTGGGCGAATTTAGTCACAACTAAATGTGTTTTGTTTTGATGGCTAAGGAGAGGGGAGCTGCTGGGAGAGAGCTGAGTGGGAGGACCTGTGTTAGCTTTTACAGAAAGAGCCCTAAAATGGAAAAGGGACTCTGTGTACAATGCTTGTGTTCAGATTTGTAAGAATTCACCATGGTGTACAAGAAAATAGGTCTGTGACTGTTTTTTAGACTTGGTTCCTTGGTATGTTCTGCTGAGAGGAGCACTGAAAACAGGCTTTTAACTAGCAGCTATAGTGATTTTTTTTTTCTTGAAATTTGCAATATAGGTTTGCCTGGACTGATATTTCCAAGGTCCTTTTGGCCCTGGAAGCTTAGGACCTACATGAACTAAACTTGAGAAGCTGTCAGTGTCTTTTTTTAATGTAGAGTGGCCCCATCCTGGTAACATGGGAAGGCAGAGGCTTTTTTTTACTGATGAGTAGTCTGCTGGCAGGTTCTGCTCCGTGCTGACAGCCCTGGGAAACGAAGCCGTGTGTCACCAGTCTCTCCTGCTCAGCAGGGCTGAGCTGCAGCAGAGGTGGAGGTAGGAGCATAGATTGCCTGGGAGAGGAGAGCCTCCCTTACTTGCCTCTCTGTCCTGGGGGAGCTGCTGCTCGTGGCGGCTTTTCCCTGCAATTCCTGGTTTCTTGGCTGGCCTGCGGGATGGAGCATGGCCTGCAGCTCTGGGCTCCTCGCATGCAGGCCGAGCACACCTGTGAAACAAGTGCTGTGTTCTGTTCCTGTGAGGCAGAGGGAGTTCCTCTGGTGAAAGATGCTGCCCAGGTATCTCCCTCACAGTGAGACTCTGCTGTGGGCAGTCTGAAATCCTTCTGCATGCAGGATGAAGCCTCTGAGGGGACAAGAGCGAGGTGGTTGGTTTGCAGGTTGTCACCTTTTGTTGGGAACAGTGAAAATGTTTCCTCTGTAGGGATGTTGGGCCAGCTGGGGAGCAGTGTGGGTCAGAAGTGCTGCAGCTCTGCGTGCCAGTGTCTGAGTGTGCTGGTAAACAGCCTTTTCTCCCTGACTCAGCTGGAGACCTGGGGAGCTCGTGGGCAGCTCAGTCCCTGCACTCCTGACGTCTGAAACCTCGGCTGGAAAACCTCTCTGTGCCTGCAGTGGTTTTTTGGTAGTGCTGAAAAGGCAGCTCATGGCTATTTCTGCTAAAAGGAAAAGTCCCCTGGGAAGCACTTTGTAGGAGGAGTATCCTGACTGGGGAGGAAAGGATCTCTCATCCTCATTGCTTTAGGAGGGAGTGGGGAGGCCTGTGTTTAGGTACAGCATGTGAAACATGAAAAAAAAAAGAGATGTGAAAGTGGCTTAGAAGAGAGAATCAATGAAGTGATCAGTGGTGTGGAGGAGACTTGAGTTGAATCAGAACTTTTGGAATTGAAATGTTGGGATGTGCCTCTGTCTGTCAGAGCTGTTCCTGGCCACCCTGAATTCTGCTGAGCAAACCTGCTGATGAGGAGTGTGCCCTGGCTGCAGCACTGCCTGTGCCAAGTTGACAATGGCTCCATGTGCCTCTGGGCTCTTTTGTAGATCCCCCAGAATACCTGCTGTGGTTAGGTGCACCCCCCACCCCTGAAAAATAGTTCTGTCTGGGTACTTGCCTTCTTGGGCAGGGAGGAACATCCCTTCCTTTTGGAAGGAAGTAGATGGGGACAATACAGAAGGAATTTGAGGGGTTGGTTGTGGTGTTACATTACTGGTGAATCAGTGGTTTTTTTTTTTACAAACAGGGGTTTTTTACAATAGGGGTTTCCTAGTTGGGTCTCTGTAGCTGTCCTGCTCCAATCCATATA
The DNA here is from genome assembly GCF_029207755.1 of Chamaea fasciata. Lineage (NCBI taxonomy): Eukaryota > Metazoa > Chordata > Aves > Passeriformes > Sylviidae > Chamaea > Chamaea fasciata. The sequence goes on along the minus strand of NW_027094115.1, from coordinate 1,062,116 downwards.
ATAGCACAAATAATCTCTTGAAAAGTTCCCCTCAAAGTTTGCCCAAGGATTATCTGTGGTGGGAGGGCAGTGCTGCTCGCCCTGGGGGCCTGCAGGACCAGGCTTAAAGTTACACAGTGCCACAGTATGGGCTGAGAGGTGTTGTGACTGGTTTGGGGGTGAGTAGTGTCTCACAAAGCTGAAGTGAATGCCCAGGAGCTCCTGCAGTGTGGGGCTGAGTCAGGCTGCTGTCTTGCTGTTTTCTTTCTGAAAAGAAACCAAAACAGTGTTGGACCAAGTCAGATACTGCTCTTGGTTTCTGCCTGTGTGTAGGGAAAAAAACAATACAACAAAAACCCGCCCCAGAGCCCCACAACCCTCTAGGGGGGTTGCTGTCCCTCTGATGGGGATCAAAGCAGCAGAAACATTGAGAAGGATGTTGCCATAAGTGAGGAATTTGCTAAGGAGTTTGAGATGTGTGTTTGTGGCAAAGTACCACAAGGCACGGGTACTCCTCTGAGCTAAAACGGGTTGGGGATTGCCCCAGTGTCCCATTTTTGACGGCCTCTGCGTTTTGTGTGACTCTGTACTCACAGTGTTGTGAGAGAGTGCTGAGCTGACCCGAGGTGTGTAAACATTGATGGGGCACGTGTTTGGGCAGGGTTTTGTTTGTCTTGCTCTGCTTGTAGCAAAAGGTACAGGCTATGTTTCTGCAGGGGTTTGAAAAGATACTTTTAAAATTACTTGTACTTTTTTGAAGGTTTTTCCCCTTAAAGTGTGTAAGTAAGGGATTCAGGTTTAATGGTTGGAAGTCTCACTTAAGTTTTTCAGGTACATGCCTGTGTGCTGGTAGCTAGTATTGAAATGAAGGCATTTAGTGGTTGGTATTACAAACCAGTAACAAAATCATCTTACGCTTGCCAGCTGTATTTTTTTCTCTGTTTTGAAAAGGGGGTCATTGTGGGATTCATCCTGACTTTCCTTAGCAGCCCTGCAGGCTGGTGCATGTAGGGAGCAGCTAGGAGAGGCTGTGAGTGCCCAGCCCGTGCCTGCTGGGGTGGGGGTTCCCTGAGCCCTGGGGCTGCCCAGTGGTGCGGCTGGGCTGAATGCAGAGGGTTTCTGCTGACCCCTGCCCTGCTCACCCTAGGCGCCTCCTTTCCCTGCAGCACCATAACCTGAAGTCACTGAAAATACATGAGCTTCTTCTGAAATAATTTCACTTTAAAGCAAACCCCATCTGAGGAACATTTTACAGATTTATATGATCCTCAACCCAATTCCAGTGTGGTTGGGTCCCAGACATTGCTTTGAAGTGTATTTTGTGAGTTACTGCTTTCTAGCTTCAGCCAAGGGCCAGCTGCTAATCAGCTGACTAGTGACATTTGGATTAGGAATTAAACTGTTTCTCCTCTTGGAATGGGACATGTGATTTTTACTTTTTTTCTTTTTTTCCCCTGTTGCTTCATCTGTGTTTCTTGTGAGGCAGAACATGTACTCTGCACTCTGCTCTGTCAGGTAGGATGTTTGAGTCTGTGTTCTGGCAGTCTGTTTTTCTGAGAGTTGAAGTCAGGGCAACTTGTGAAGAATCCCAAGGGAGTTATTTGGTAAATGTTGAGGTATCCCAAGCGTTTTGGTGCTTTTAGCAGCACAGCTTTTGCTGGGGCAGTGTGTCCTGAGATGTAACCAGGGTGGAAAAGCAGGTGTTAGTGGATTTAAGTGTGTAAGAAGTTGTGTAGGCCAGAGACTGGCCTGGCCTGGCTTGTGGACTTTGTGCAGCCTGTCACAGAAGGGATCTGGATTGTACCCAGGGGAGCTGGTTCCTTATGGAACAGCTGTGGTAACTAAAAGCTGGTTTAAAGGCGGTGTTAGCCCAGCGCAGTCATCATCTCAGGAAGGAACCTTCCATGTTAAACCAAAATAGTTTCTGTTTCAAGCAGTCCTGCTGTAAAGTTGTCAGTTAGTATAAGAAAGCTTAGTTTTGGGATTCTGGCTGTGGGTAATACATGGTTTAACTCTCCAGCCGGGGTCTTGCAGAAGTGTTCTAGTAGTTGTAGAGGAACAGGTTGCTAACCTCTAGTTGCATATGCGTTGCCATAATGTTTTTATTGTGGCATGGACCTTCTCCCCTTTGTGCAGGAACTTGTCAACAGCTTGAGGAGAGCAGGTAGGAAGCTACAAATGTGCTGAAGACAAGCTGAAATCTACTCTGGATTTAGCACTTCTTGCCTTCCAAGCTTACCCACCTGTATTAATCACGGCTAATAGGGGGGTCGGGACTGGGAGCTGGTTCCCTTGAAGGTGACTTTTTCAGTGTAAGTGTTCTGGGCAGGCTGAGGCTGTGCCTGTTGGGAGGGCAGCATGCCAGCTGCAGGGCTGGTGCTGCTTCTCCAGAAAGTCACAACCAGTTTGCCTTTGCTTGTGCTAGGTGTTTACTTGTGTTCTACATGTGGAAGGAGACAGGAAGTCTCTGCGGAGAACATGCCATAAGCAAAGTTGGTTTATGGAGGAGTTATCTTCTGATAACAAGAGGTAACTAAATAAGTTTCCCTGGACGGGGTGCTGGCTTCCTTGGATGGGGGAAGCACAGGATGTCCTTGTGGTGATATCATGCTGGACGCAAACCTCCTTGGATCACATACTGGCTGCTGTAGTTCTTGAGAGTAGGAACAATACTGACAGTGATTTACAAGCACAAGGAAAAGATTTGGAAAGGCTTAAGTGAGGCACTGCAAGGTAATTCTCCTTTGTGGCTTTTTGTCATTATGGAAACTTTCTCCTTTTGTAGGAGGTCCAGGAATTGCCACTAAATGAAATGAAGGTTGTTGTTAGCTGCCCACAGTGTGATGCAGCAGAGTGTAAAGGAGGGGAGCTACTGCAGCTCCTCTAATGTGAGGAGCTCTCACTACTCAGAGTATCTGAGCCCTGGCACAGTCTGTGAATGTCCTTCTACCCCTTTTAGGGCTGCTGGGAACTCAGGGAGGTGAAGCAATGCAGAGCATGTGTGGCCAAGTCAGGAACTGATCTCTGGCCTTCCAGATTGGGTGCTTTAATTGCAGTCTGTGTTTCCTGTCAAGTGCTGCCTCGCTGTGATTTCAGTGAATGTGCTCTTGGCACACGTGTGATTTGGGTGTAAATTCACGCTTGCACTTGTGGCAGAACCCCTGCTGACACCAGGATCCTGGGCCATGTGTTGCAGGATTGGATTAAAGACATTTTTGGAACAAGATGCTCATAGCATCTGGTTTGCTTCATGATTTTGCAGAAACAAATTACGTGCTAGCGACGGGTGATCTCATAGATTAAGAACAAAAAAGCCATCAGCAGCTGAGTTCCCTGAGCAGGGATTTGCATGTGCATCACCCCACAGCTGAGCTGGAAGATGGCTGGTGCTGTGATGAGGGCAAGTAGAGCTGATCTTCATTCACTGTTGGTCACACACCAGTTTCCCTTCCCATTAGGTGATCATAGGCCTGTGTTAGGGGGCCCCAAAATGTGCCGCTGTGAACTTACAAAGCAAACTGACATGCTGTTCTCAAGAGTGTGAGGGCAAAATGCAAGATCTTCTGAGGCTCTCTAATTGCACAGCTGTTGTTCAGATATCATCTTCACTTGTCTCTCCTTCTGTAAGCGAAATGATGCTTGCAGAGTTGATGTGTGCTGTTACTGCACAAATGGCAGCAGTAAAATAAGCTCAAGGTTGTCTCAAAGATGTGCAGTATGCTCCGTGAGGACATCATGTGCCTGGTTCCTGTGGCTGTCACTGGACATCAGTCTCTCCTCAAGGCACCAGAGCAAACGGGAGGAACTCTTGGTTTGGTGTGTTATACATGTTTGTGTAACCCTGCTATCCCAGGTTGCATAGGGGTGCTATTCAGATGTTTATGAGAGTGATGCAAGAATTTGGACTTTCAAAGTGGTTTGAAATACCTAAAAAGGAGCACAAGAAATCAGTGTTGATGTGAGAAGCACGGAAATGGAGACCTTTTGCCTTATGTGCCTTCTCTGCATGACCTACCTGCTAATTCGGTGTTACTTCAGTTACCTGTTGTGACCCTCTGAAGGATTAATGGCTTCTGAGTTGGGAACTGCTTCAGCCATAAAGACTTCTCTGCCATTGAGCTGCTGCTTGGGAGGGGGGAGCCGGATTGATGGGAAATCCTTCCTTACGGCTGCACTGTGGCCATATGATTATCTGTGTCTGCTGCTGGCCTAGGGCTCTGCTCTAATGACTCTCTTCATGACCTTTGGCAAGAAGTGTTTAATAGCACGGGTATGCAGATGGCTGGGGCATGAACAATATCCTGAGATTGTTAAAGAAAACACTCTCTGGAGTTGGAAGGATCTGTGAAAGCACCTCTGTGTGTGCAGGGACTAAAGTGCTGCCACGCTTGCCTTTTCACCCAACTGATGAGATCCTGCTGGTTCTTATGTTTGTGGCTTTTACTGGTTCTGTTTGTAAGGAAATAAAGAAATGCGTCACAGAGCCTTGATGTGTAGGTTGTGGGGTAGCAAAGGATGGAGGAGGGACAATGTGGCAGAGAAGGGGAGCAGGCAGTACAGGGAGGTCACACTGTCCTGTGGTCCTTGGCCACATATTTCTGGGAAGAACAAATCTGCTGAATGTCAGAGCCGTTCTTCTGGCCTTTACCTGTTGCTTTTGAGTTAGCGGATGTACTTGGATATGTGAATATATGAGTTTACCTTTCTGTTTCTGTGCTCCATTACCAGCTGTAGTTTGAACTGCTGAGCTGTCTCTGCTCTCTGGAGAACACAAAGGTTCCATGTGTGAGGTGTCACATAACCTGTGGTTCTGTGCCCGTCCAGATGGTGGCAGGGAGGCTTATCAAATTATTTTACAAACGAGAAGCTGAAGCCCATGAAGATGAAGCCATTTGATAAGGGCTGTTTAGGAGAGCTGGGACGGTCTTGTATTAAGTACAAATATAACTCCTTGCTTGGTGTTTTAATCACAGGGTCATTAATACTCGTGTCACCACAGTATCTAGGAACTTTTGTCATGGACCAGTGCTCTGTGTCACACAGTGCAAATGCAGAACAAAGCCTGTCCCTGCTCCTTGCAGATTCCTGGCCCTTCCCTTTGCCTGCTGATTCTCAACACCGTGCTTGGTACCAGAATACACTTGTGTGCTGCTGCCTTAGGAGGTGTGTTCAGAGAGAGGGTGTGAGGTACAAGCAGCTGTGATGGTACAGCTGATCATGGTGTGAGAGTTGATACACAGGATCTTCTGGAGATCTGATACTATTCAGAGACCACAGGAAACACACAAACTCAGCCTTGCTCACCCAGCTTTCAGCAGAACATGTGACAGGATTAAATGTATTGGATTTTTTAAAAAAATTAAAATGCTATTTTTGAAGGGGGGACAGATGGTTGTTTTCTACCTTTTGTTATAAACTTAACATAAGAAGCCCTTATATTGTACCTTTGAAAGTTTTTTCTGCAACTGAGGCATTTAGTGATGTATTTAAGTTGGAATACAAATAAATAAAGCAATTATTTATGTTCATTTGAACTTATTGATTCAATCCCCAATGGTTACAGACTTGGTGAGTAACAGTCACAAAACTGCTGGTTCTGGACCCCTGCAACTGTTTCCTGTTCTTAGACATCTGACAAATGAACAGACAAGTAGTTCATGCCTCTCCCTCTTCACCTGTATACGTGTGGAAATCTCAAAGCCCTATTCTATGTAGAGCTGGTATTATTTCCTGTTAAATGCTGAATGATGGATACTTTGTGCCCCTGACTGTACCTGGGGGTTTAAATTCCCTGAGACCTACCTGGTGGGATACCTCTCTCCATGCTTGGCATGTACTCAGGAGTTGAAAGATTCATTGCTGTCTTCAGGGGTGGATTAGCATATGCCCTCCAGAGGAATGGGATGTGTCCTTAAGTTGTGTTTTCCTGTTACGCAGGGAGGTGGGACTTCAACGGCCCAAGGGTACCTGTAACCTGTAGTTACACAGCTGCTCATAACCTGTAGTTATCTGGCATTCCTGGAAAGGTTGAACTCTGGATTCCTGGGTTTAAGGAGAGGAAGCTGGTTGGAGAGAAGCCTCCATACACTGCTGTGAAGCTGTGATAGGGTCCTGTTGGCTGTGAGCTCGGCCTCTTCCTGGAATGTGTGGTGTTCTGCTTGTGGTTGTCCTGCTGCTGTGCTCAGGAGGTGTGTCTGGGTGCTGCCTAGGAATCAAAATTCCTAAATGCTTGACTTGTCTGTTGCCGTGAGCTGTCCTCAGATCCTTGCATAACAGCTTCACAAACGGAGTGTGCTGTTACCATGAGACTTCTCCATGGCCTGTTCTACCTGGGCCTTGCAAGCCTGTCCAGTTAAGAACCATTCCGAGCCCTGGCCTTCATCTTGCTTTCTCCCTCCTCTACGCCTCCAGCTACAATCTGCTCTCTGCTCGACTAGTTTTGCTTTTTTCTCTCCTCTCCTGCCGACATGATTCATGGTTTCCTTGCCTTTCCAGAGAAGCTTTTCAGCTGCCTGCAGTTGCTGCAGCTTCTTGCTGGCTTTGCAGTTCCAGTTGTGTTCACTCAGAGCCCGTCATGCTCTGCAGCATGTTGATGCCAGTGCTAATTTCACTTGGAGATGAACAAGGGCTCAGATGCTATTAGCAGCTGCTGGGAATAATAGCAGCTGAAATGTGCTTTTTAAAGGGCTGAATGATAACTAAACAAATGATTTTTAAATTTTTTTTTTAAGCCGTGAGTTATTCATGACCCATTAATTTTTTTTTCAGGCTTACTGTGGAAATTCAAGGACTAAAATTGTTACAATGGAGAGAGACCGAGTCTGCCTTGCCAAGTAATCTATTTGGAGGCAGCGTGTCTTGCTGCATAGTAATAAAGCACTGCTCTATCAGCTTTGGTTTTCCAAGTCTGCCTGTCAGGGAGTAGTGGAGTGGATGCACGGGGCTGTGCAGCAGAGCACATGCCCAGCAAATCTACCCACGTGAACACCTAAACGTGCTTCCTGCTGTGACAGCCAGTACAGTTCCATTGCCTCCAGTGAGCTGCTGTTTGTTATGAAATTGCTGTCACAAATACTGGGAGACTTTAATACCCCTGAATTGGGGTGCCTGGGCTGTGTTCTGCTGCTGCTCTCAGAGTGCCAAGCTACTGCTGCCCTTGCACTAGAGCTTCTGACAAGAGTGTGGATTTAATGCACAACCTGGATCTTGCCCACTGATTATTTTAGGCTTTTAAAAGGCTGTTGCATGGCAGAGATTAATTCCCTTCCCCTCCTTTCTCTGCTGTGTTGTGATTTACAGCTTCCTCTTTTGTCTTTCTCCATGGACCTGGGTGGGAGTTGCAGGAGGATTGTGTGGGGAGTGAGGTGTCTCCTAGAGGTCTGTAATGAGATGGGGTCCTGAAACATACAAAGAAACGAAGCTGAACGATTTTAAATCAGTTCTATCTAAATAAACCCCCAGGGAAGTGGCAAGAAGCGGTTATGCTTCTCCCATGTTGTCCATGCAGTCAAAATACCTCTAACTCTATAATTATTTTGTGTCTGTTTGCATAGCTAACAGACTAAATGTTCACTCCCCAAACTGCCACAACCAATAGACAACCAGTCCTGCTCTCCTAAAATCAGGAGGAGTAAAGGCTGTGCTGGTGTTGTGTGTTGGATGAAGTTCCTGGTTGTATTATTTTGCACAGTTCAGGTACTTGTGGCTGAGACTGCCACACCAACATTAATGATGGTGATGTCCTGCCTTTTTGAAAGGAGAGGGTGGAGCATGTAAATCTAAATCTGTCTTGTCATGGCCTAGATATTGCAGCAGTGACATTAAGCAAGGGCCCTATAATTATGTTGGTAATATTGGATAATCACATTAGGATTCTCAGCTATGGTAAATCTGTGTAGGGCTGACTATGGCCCTGCTTTCCCTTGGCTGAGAGTCTGACCTATGAACTCTGTGTAAGCTTAAGCCTTTGTTTTACCTAGGGAGAAGTCCTTTGGCCAAATGTGCTGGATGTTCTATTAAAGTTTTCCTGGTGGTATTTAAAGCCTAAAGCTTTAGTCTGGAGTTGGGATTGAGAAGGGTTTGTGATAAGCAGGGCTTTGCCTGGGTGGTTGTGCTCTCTTGGAAGCAGGCCTTTATCCTGATGATAGGTGTTGTCTGATGGACTCTGGAGGTATTTTTGAAGCTGGTTGTTTACTTTTTTTCCCTTTTTTCTTCCCTGAAATCCCTTGCATTCCCACTGAATCCCAGTTGTGTTTTGTGTGGGCACCAGGCTGATGCAGACGCCGGGCTTTCTCTGCCTGGAGACCTTGGTCAATGTAAGGCTTCCTGAGGGATTTCTGCTGGCCAGCCATGGACGCTCCTCTGCTTCCTGCAATAATGTGGAAACTGTTGCTTATGTGCAGATTGACTTTGTGCAGATCAAATTCTTCCCAGCTCGAATGTGAGCTGCGTGGAGAATTTCTGGCTGCTTTAAATGGTTATTATTGGAAGGATAGTGCCTAACTTGGACAGCTGTGGAGGTGTGGGGCTGCACATGTATTTCTCTACTATGGACTGTGTGAAACTGTGAGTTGTTACCTGCCCTGCTCAGAGCTGCTGCTGTTGTTGTTGTGAATATGAACCGGGTAGCACAGAATCCACCTCAGTTTCCCAACACTGCTTTCCTCTGGCAGAAGGATGAAGCCTGGGAAGCCCCAGCATTTGCCAGGAGGAAACAAACTGTGCACATGCTCTGCAGGGAGGGAAGGGGAGCTGGTGATTTGCCCAGCAAAGCTTGAATATTCTTCAAGAGTTTGTCTTATGCCAGGAGGATTCTGTCCTTGGCTGGCTTGACACACAACCTCTATCTGTGGCCCTTGTGTAGTTTCTTCAACTAAAGTATCACTGGAAGTACTCAATTAATAGCTGCGTTTCCTGTATGTTCACTTTAGCTCTGAGCTTTCTTGACTTTTTACAGTTGTAACTGTTACAATCTTCTTTAGAGCATGTCCACTATTAAATTCCTGATCTTGTTGCAAAAATGCCTTAGCTAATTTTCCGTCTGGGGAGATGCAGGATTCAGCTGATTCTCCTGACACCATGCACGTTTCAGGTTTCCTGTCATGAAATACTAGATGTCCTCTAAGCTTTATCTAGGTGCATTTCTACTTTCCCTGCAGTTTTAGAGCTCTGATTGCCTCCTGCAGACATTAAAAATGGTCAGAATGGGGTTGAAATTTGAGTTACTGTGGCCATTGCGCCTTACAGATGAAGCTCTTTCAGCTGGAGTTAGTGGTGTGCCCTTTCTTTTTTGCCCTCAAGATAAAACTTAAATGTTCAGACTACTTAATTGGCGGTTGTTTCAAGATTTGATTTGGTAAGTTTCCTAGAGCAGTTCTATCACCACTTCAGGATGAAACCTTTTAAAGTGCTGTTTAGGGGCAGTGGAAACGGCCCAAAGGAACAGATAAAGCCACAATGAAAGCTCAGTGAACCACCCAGAATGTGCAATGATTTTTGTTTGGTTTTAGTGTGTCTAACTCCCTGCACAGGTCAGTATGGTGAGATCAGGCACTGAGAGATGGATCTCTCCTCTTGGAAATGAGCACGGGGAGCTTCCCAGGGACTGTGATGGAGGGAAGTCCGGTGCAGTGGTTTCTGCAGTCTTATTTGCTTTGTAGCTTTCAGGCCTGCCGTGCACTGTAGGGACTCTTGTTGGTGGTTCAGAGCCCTGAGCTGAAGGAGAGCAGCACTGCCCAGGGCCCTCCATGTCACTAGACAGACACGAAAAAACCACACTCACCCATCAGTTGTGAGAACGAGAACGAAGGAAATTTGGGATCTTGACTTATATAGTCTTTGGAATTTGATCAGGGATTGGGGGACGAGGTTAACACCTCTCTGACCCCACTGGTCAACCTAGAAGTCCATCAATTTGTCCTTCCCCCTGGAAAAGAATCTATTATTTACAAAACATCGCTCTTTGTTTACATTACAATGTGTGAGAAAGCTCCAGCAGAAAATGCGAAACATCAGAAGGCTGAAAAATCAGGGCGACACCTCCTGCCTGCCCTGCAGAGACCGGTGGTTTGTGTTGCTGGTATGCAGAGCTCCTTGAAATAGCTTGCTCCAAATACTGCTCTGGGAGATGCTGGGACAGGCCTTTAGATTGAAGCAGTCCCTTAAACTTGGCACTGTTATGCTTTAGATAAGTCAAGGCACTTGACAAAAAACATCTAAGTAGAACTTATTTCCTTTGAGGTAGAAAATCTGGTCTGAGAGAGACCCTGTTTATTTTAGTGTTATTATCTGCCCTTTTCAGCTGGGGAAGCTCTTGGCAGGGGATGAGGATTTGTTTTGTTCTTGTTCAGAGCTGGTTTATAACACAGGTGTACACAAACACATGCACTGTTCACAGACATTTGGATGTAGAAAGACCAGGAGATCCACATTCAGGCTCTCCTGGAGCAGAGCCTGCTGCTGTTGTTGTGTGTGCGGTATGTCCTGAGTGTCACCTCTGTCCCAACCGCCACCTTCTGACAGTTGTGCCGGTACCACTTACACCTGTGGGTTTGTGTGTGAGCCTGTGGCTGAGCACACCCTGTCAGTGCTTTGTGCTTCAGCGTGCTGGCCATTGACACAGTTTAGCCCAGGTACAGAAAATCCTGGGTTTTTCTAGCCTGGGTTATGGGGAACAAACACTGGTTTTATCCATGTACTCTTGAGAGGTGATGCAAGCCTATGCCTTGGACAGACTGTGTGTTTTCTGTGCTGCTACTTGAGGGTGAATAATCTTCACTTATGTAGGTATAAAATGGCATGTAAATACCCTACTGTAACCAGAGGATTATGGAATTGGGTGGGAGAGTGAGTCACAGGCAGTAATTAAATCCCAAACCCCAAGTGTCGTGTCTTTCCGATATGTAGTACTGAAACAACAAAATGCAAACACAAAGGAGAGCATTAGTACAACCACCACTGCTTTGAGTCCTTCTTGTCTTCTTGTGCTGGATCATCTGGAAAAGACTCTGGATAGCATCCTTCATCTCCATGCCCAGGAGGCGGAGGAGAAAAGATGGGTTTTAGCTATGCTGGTGTGTAGTGGAAGAACTTGGGGTTGAAATCCAGTGGAGATTTTGGTGAGACTCCCTGGTGGTGACAGGGTGACAACATCCAGGAATAAACTGCTGCAGAGCATGTGGGGAGTGTCAGTAGAGTGGTGAAGGAACTGGATAGAAAATGTGCTGGGAGGGACTGTGGGCAGTGTCAGTTCTGCCAGAGGCAGGCTGAGTCGGGGGAAATCCTTTCTGGTACCTGGCAGTGCTGGGAAACCTCTAGAAATGTTTATTCCTGTTGGTAACATGTTCTGCCATAGCCAGAATGTCACAAGAGGTTCAGAGGATTGAACCTTCAGTCCTATCCTGTTGGGATGACTTGTTGCGATCTCGTAGTAGGAGATGCTGTGGTTTGAGGGATCTGCTCTGGGCTGGGACCACCTGAAGGTGCAATTCCAGCACAAATTTGCTTTCTGGAGCCAGGCTGCAGATCTCCTGTGTGAGACAAGGTCTTGGAGATGTGAGCTGGGTGAGCAGGACCTGTACCTCACCCTGCTGCTCTCAGTGGTGTTGGCAAGCTGATCCAAACATTCTCTTGTCAAGTTCTGAGGGTTTTGCCCTTTTCTGTTAATCATGGGTTTTCCCACCCCAGTAACATCCTTTTTAACACCATGGCTTGAAGAACAGAGAAATTACTTGCAAATTGCTTGTGTTTCTGATTGTCTCTGTCCAAAGGAAGGGTGAGCATGGATAATGTTCCAGGTTGAACTCAGTAAATCATGGATTGTACCAGTCTTGTCTTTACTTGCTTTGGTTTTTCATGGTCTTGGATATTACAGCCCTCATTACTGTGCCTTCTGAATTACACCTCAAATGACTTCAAAAACAAAATGAGGGAGTTGTATTTTTCTGTAAAGGTGTTAATGCTGACACACTGTGACTTTAAAGGTGTTCCAGATGCTTCATAAAGCAGAAAAGGCAATGTGCAGTGATCCTGTTCATTCCAACTCCTTGTTATGCATCACAGTAGAACACTTCACAATGCTGCCTCTGGTTTGTGGGCACATTTGGTAATAACAAGGAATAATACTGGAACAGAGAGCTTAATTTTAGGGTGAAATATCCTGTCCTGGAAACAAAAAGCTCAGAAGTGATGCAAATGTGGCATAAAAATGGGGAAAATGGGATTTGAAATGGTGTGTTTTCAGCAGGTATGTGCAGCAGTACCCTCCTGCTGGGCGGTGGAAGAGTGGAATAAAGGCAGCAGAAAGAATACATTGGTGCAGATTAATAGCCACAAAAATAGCACTGTAATCCTAATGCAAATCAAGGGGAGCTATTATTGAAATAAAAAGCCCACATTAAAATACACCAGCAAATATTTACTTGTGTGGAGGGTCACACCAGATCATTACATGAGGCAGGATCAGTAGGACTGTTTTCCTTGGCCCTTCCACCCCGTCAGTGCGGGATTTGTGGGACAGTGTGGTGCTTTTTATAGGAGCTGCTGGGGAGTCTCCTCAGGACTCGTGGTGTGGTCCCAGTGGCACTTCCCAGCAGTCAGAGGGAGGTTTTTGGAGGTCTCAGCAGCCCCAGCGTTCTCAGAGGACAGGATCCCAGGGCACATCTGCCTGTCCTACAGATGAGTCAGTTGTCCATCTTCATCCTGGGTTTGCAGTGTGGGGAACCAGGCTTGGGGTATCACTTCAGCTTTGTTCAAAGCTGACCTGGAGAGCTGTAGGAGAGCAGCACAGGCACATGGAGAGCTTTTCCCTGATATGCTTGCAGAACTCTGCTGAGCTTGGCTGTTGTCTGAAATAATTGCAGATTATTGTATTGTTTAACTTTGGTCAAACTGTTTTCCTTGGCCTTTTTTCTTTGTGGTGACCCCACTTTTTAAGTGACTCTAGAGCTGAGGCTTGCTGTAGCCATCTCTGTCTCTGGAAAAGATGCCCAAAAACATTGGTGCTTTAGTATCAAGGTTCACATCACAGAACAGCTTGGGTTGAAAGGAGTGACTATTGTATATACACACTTGGGGAAAGGGTTTGTGGGTTTTGTTTTGTTTTGTTTTTTTGAATGACTGTATGTTGCTCCAGTTAGAGGAGCTAGAGGTGCAGGGTGGCTTCCTCAGGACAACAGCAGAGAGAAAATGGTTCTGGTGTTGCCAGGTGATGATGCCCAGTGATGGGTAATGTGCAATGCCTGTGTAACAGCTGCTTGTGGCTGTGGCTGGGGGAAAAACACATTACTGTGTTTTAGTAAAGCTTTGGGAATGGTGAGCTGGAAACACCCCATGCAAGGGAGTCACTGTGGTTTTCCTGTAACTGGATCACAGCATCCTGACTATGGGGAAAAAAACAAAACCTGAGTGAGCCTGCCCTTGTACTTAGGAAGGGAAGTGATAAAGAAGTTCTTCTGGCTGGTGAGATAAGACAAAATATGACATAATTCTTGATGGATAAGGATCAGTAAGTATTGGAATAGTGCAAATGGAGTGGCTTTGTGCCTGGTTCAGCAGAGCACTTAAAATTAAGTGCCTGCTGGTACAGCTGGAGCTTAAAATGCCTCGCTGGCAGTCCCTGGAGGCTGAATGTTCCCAGGTCAGTTTTGGGGATGTCTGAGCAGCACTTGGCTTCCATTCAGCTGCAGTGCTGAAGCCCAGTGGGCTGTCTGCATGCAGAGCATTGAGGGGGATGAGATGGAGCTAAAATACAGAAAGATGGGAATGATTCAATGGAAAGCCATGTCTTGTTTGTCGGAAAAGGATTTCACCCCTGAGGAATAAAAGTTTTTGGTGGCATCCACAGTGTTTATCAGGAGCTATAGTAGTTCCAGGTATTGTAATTTGTTTGTGGAAGGGTCATGGAGAAAATCCTAAACGATTTTTTAAAATTTATTTTTGAAAGTGGAAATTGGTGAGGCCAATGATTTGAGTGCCTTTACTGAAAAGTGATTCCTCCTCAAACCCAAGATAGCCTCAGAAAAAAATGCGGGATGTGATTGGAGGAAAACCTTGACAGTGTTTGCAGAGGGAAGACACATCCATGGAGATGTGTTTGTAGCTGCTATTGCAGAGCTCACATGTGCAGCTGGGAGGTCACAGAGCTGTGTGTCTCCTTTGCTTCTGGACAAGCAGCGCTCATATCTCTGGGAGGAATGCTGAGCAGGATTTTAGGAGGAGGTTCTGCCTAGCTATGTTTGGATGAGGCTGTTCCTGTTTTGTCAGTGTAGCTGCTGTCTCTGGCAGAGGCTGTTTGATCAGCATGGCTGGGCAGCACAGAAATGCAGTGCGTTTTGGGAGCACTGATGGCTCATGGAAGCGCCTTTGGTCCTGCAAATCCCATGAAATCCAACCTGCTTTTCTGTGTGTGCACAGGGCAGAGTCCAGCCCTACTCCTGGACTATGATCAGCTCAGGTGAACTGGTCTGTTGAGTTGGGGCTTCAAAAACTGTCTGGCAGCAGCTGAACTTTTCTTTATTTTGGCCTGGCATGGACAAAGCGTAGTGGGATTCTCAGGCTGTCCTGTGCAGGCCCAGGGTTTGGACTAGGGTGATCTGTGTGGGTGTCTCCACTTCAGGATATGCTGTAATTCTATGAAAACAGGCTTTTCCTGGGTGTTGTCTGGCAGGCACAACACTTGCCTGTGGACGTGCCTTGTTTTCCTCTCTGCTGTTCCAGATTACTTGCGAGGGGAAAGATCTGGGGCAGGGCTGAGGAGGTGGTGGTGTGTGATGGTACAGGTGTGGTGCTGCTAGGAAGGAGGTTCTCAGGACAAGACATTTGGGGTGGTTTCTCTGCCACCCCCCCAGTGGTGCCATCCCAGAAGGACCAGGTGGGTCTGTGGAGGGTGAGGGATGGTGTCCAGAGCACGGCTCAGCTGATTTGTGGGACCCCAGTGGAAAGCAGCTCTGCTTTCCACTCTGGGTGAAGGAAGGAGCCCGTGTCTCTCTGGTTCTTCCTCACCATAACATCAGTTGGTGCAAATTCTGTGCAGCAGCAATGCTGGGCTTGGATGCCGGCTGGCCTTGCTGCTTGCCTGTAGCTTGCTGGCTGCAAGAGGATTCCAGGCTTGCAATCCATGTGAATCTGTTAAACTCGGCACAGTGCTATCTCCTTACCTTGGAGGAGCTGAGAGGGATCACGTGCAGTTCTGTGCAGCTGCTCTTACCTAGTTCAGAAGTGCTTGCCTGGCTGTGAGGAGTTCTGCATCCTGCTGAAATTACAGAAGGGCTGAAAACATAACTACCAGAGCTGGCAGCTGGCCAGTGCCCTGACACAAACCTGCATGGAAAATTGCTTTGGCATCTGTATTTACTGGAGATAACTGGAACTTCCCACTATCTTTTCAGCTTATCTTAAAACCTCTTAGGATAGAACAGCAAGAACAACAGTCAGGCAGCAGTGTGTAGCATGATAACCATATTTCCATGCTGTTGAGGCAGGCCTAAAGTGCCAAAAAGACGCAAAAAAAGTTTCCCCAGTGAAACCCCTGTAGCTGGTAGTGGCTCTAAGCTGATGGTGATCCCAGTGCTGGCTGTGTGCTGCCTGCTCAACAATATTAATGTCTTAAGGATGAACACAGAAATAACTTCTCATGTTTTAGAATGGGAATGGTATTTTAGCTTTTGCTGGCTAGTGTGGGAAGAGAGTTGAATTTCCTTCAGAACCTAAAATCACAGGCACGTGTGTAGGGGAAAACTGTCCTCTGAGGTGACTCCCAGGCTTAGCTCTTGCTTTTGTCCCTTCTGGTGCTTGCAAGTCTCTGGATTTATTTAGTCTGCTGCAGTTGAAGCCTGCACTGATCTCGTGCCTTTTGCTTTCCACACGTGTACTGGAAAAGAGGCTTTACCAGCAGAGATGTGGGGATGTTCCTGGTGCCTGGAATACTTTGCCTCTAAGCTGTGCCTGTGTATGACCCACCCTCCCTGGCCACGTGTCACAGAGGCTCCTGAGCTGACCTTGGCTGCTGGGAGCTGCTCAGATCCTGGGATGAGCATCTTTACGTTGGAGCCAGTGCCTGGCTGTTGTCTTGCTGTTCTCTGAGAAGTAAATGGTCCTGTAATGTGTATCTGGCAAGGCTTCATCATGATTGCTTGTAAATTTGTCTTTGATCTGTTTCCTTTCAACTTTACCCAGATTTAGCCAAGTTGGGGGTTGGACTGGAATGATGAGGGAGAAATTGGTTGTGGTCTGGAGCTCTGGAAGCTGAAAGCCTTTGAGGCTGAGGAGGTGGTGGTGGTGCTGGTGTAGATGTGCAGTGGGCAAGGAGGAAGGGTTAACCAGCCGTCAGCAATTAAAAGATAAGGTAAGTGTATGATTTTCAGCATGATGCTGACTGTGAAAAACAGAATGCAGGTGGGTGACATGTTTGGGCAAAGCCTGACTGTGGAGTGGGCAGTGACCAGGCAGGGCTGCAGCCATCCTCACCTTGCAGCCGATGGGAGACACCCACCAGCCTCTGGGAATGGCCCCTCCTCTGCTGGAAGTGCTGGGTGGAGGGGAACTCTGAAATAGATGAGAAAGTCCTGGATAAGCAGTGCTGGCTGCAGCCCAGGTGCTGGGTAGCTCAGTCTCTCCCTGGGCTGTTGTGGGCTGGCTGATGCTGCCGAGGGACACTGTCGGCCATCTGGTGGGTCCTGCTGCCTCTCTGCTGTCACACCTGAACTGTGTCTGCTCTACAAACAGTGCTGCTTCCGAAGGGCCTGAGGAGCCCAGCTCCTTCTGAACTGCTTTTTGGTGGGAGTGTCATGGCCACAATTGCCAATAAAAAGGTTTCAAGTACTTCAGTGCTTTGAGTGTATTTGCCAGTAGCCTGTGTATGCACCTGCCCCCCGGCCTTAAAATGCTGCAGCTTTTCTGCAGTGCAACAGTTTGCGGCCACTTTCTTTATCTTTGTGCAGTTCTTGAGCAGTCAGTAATAAAAATTTTGGGCATTTGGGAGATGAAGGATCTAGACTCATCTCCTGTGCACAGGAAGGAGCTTGACAGAAAATGTCAGGATTGGGTGTGGAGTGCCAAGCATTCCTGCCCCTATCTGTCTACCTATCTAGATATATATATAAACATATATAAATAAAAATAAATAACATATATAAATTAAAACATATTTTAAAATCAAAATTAGATAGATAGATAGATAGATGTGTATAACAGAGGTTGTGGCACAAGAAGCCCATAAGCAGATGTTATCTACAGCTCTAACCTTGGTCTGGGAGGACCTGCAGCCGCAACACTCCTAGAAGGAGCGGGATTCCTGCTCCAGCCTGTGGACATGCCCAAGCCTGTTCCTGTAAATTTGTGTGAAAGTCGGTGGCCTGATTTCTCTGCCCTGTCTGCACTTCCTTCAGAGGCCAGGTTAGAGGGGAAGGTTCTCAGTCGTCTTAAAATTGACCTGTGTGTACTGCTGGTGGACTTAGATCTTACACGCAGAGGGCTCTAGACACACAAAGAGTGCAGCAAGAAGCTACCGTCCTTTGTGCTTCTCCTCTCCCTCTTCTCTTCCTGCTGTTTTCCTGTTTGCAGTCCCATTCTCTTCCTGCCAGACTTGGAGTGCTGAAGCCAATTAGCAATGGAAGGTGTCATAAATGCAGATAGATTCAAATTCGGGTGGTATTTTTCCCACCTGATTTAAATGTGAAGTGACCACCTGAGGGCAGTTAGAAGTTCTTGATTGTGTTGTGCCTTTCTGGACTGAATCCTGGGTAAAGTCAAAGCCTGGGAAGGAATGCTGTGGTCTGCTTTGGCTGAGGCACTGGACCAGATGATGTAGGAGTTTCATAGAAAGCACAGCTCTCAAATGCATGTGGATCATGAAGTTTTGCTTCTCTGATGGCACAGTCACTTTGTCTGGATTGCTGTGTAAAAATTGCTGTGTTTTTCCCAATGGAACCAATCCTTATTTTCTCTGGCGGGAGCCATGCTGTTTTTATGCGTAGCAGAATTGTCATGCTTTAATCTTCAGTCAATGGGAGCTTAATAATGAAGTAACCACGTTGGTGGGTTTATTTGCAGACAAAATAAATTCAACGGTTTTGCACGTCTTCATGGGTGTTGTTAGCTGAAGTTGCAGGAGTCAAAGGTGAGGGTGAGAGCGACTCGAGGTGTAGCTGTACGGTGACTTCTGTTAGCGCAGGTGTTGCAGGTTCCTCTTCCTTGGACGTGGCTTCACCTGATGTATTTTTGTCTCACTGCTGCATTTGGAAGATGCTTCAGGCCACGGGTCTGTGTTCGTGTTTCAGTCCTGTATCAGAACTCATTAGCTCAATTTCTACTATTATTTTTTTAATATTACAAACATCTCTTTCCTCAGAGCTCTTGGGATGCTTTATCTGTATTCTCCCTTGCACAGACTGTATTTTTCTGTGCCAGCTGGCTTGTGCACGATGTGCATATTCTAACGAGGGTGCTCTGGAGGTGACTTTGTTAATTAGCCCGGGATCGTGGTAGAGGGAAGGGACCTGTGAATGAGGCATTAGCAGTTGGTCTGAAGAGGCTCCAGTCGCACTTAGCTGAAGCATAGATTTGGGAGGAGGAGGAGGAGGTTCTTGAGGTTAGTGAAGCTGCTTTTGAAAAGAAAAAAAAGAAGTTTAATTGATCTATTTTTGCTGCTCAGCTCGTGTTTCTTTCTGCTGAGCACAGCACTGTAAACAGAGATCCCGTATCCTGCTGGCTTGGCCAGAGCTGGGAAAAGGGAACTGAGTCCCTGGGATGGAGTGGGGGCTTCTTGTGGGTGACTGCTCATTTTAGGGGGGTGGGGAAGGAAACCCAAAAGTCTTGTGATTACCAAAAAGTTTTGAGGATGGCTGAGACTCTAATAAACTTTTAAAAACCCACTCTTTGGGGTTTTGTTTGGGTGTTGTGGTTGTTTTGGTGTTTGTTTGTTTTGTTTTGGTTTTTTTCCCCCTGGTATTTCTCTGAGATCCATGGAAGTATTCTACAGAAGTTTTTAAAAAAAGGATTTGAAACCTGATCTCTCCAATGAGTCTGAAAAATATAGGCTGGTAGGAAAGTAGGGGTTGAGAAAGTTTTGTTGGTTATGATCCCTTATTTCTTCCTGGCTCCATTGTGGATTATAAGAGAGGGAAGAAAAATCAGTGCAGTGCTGTGTTACTCTTTCCCACAGCCACCCTTTGGTTTGGGCTAAAGATTCACAGCGGGATGTGCAGATTTGTTCTCCAAAAATGAGACAAATGTGGATGGGGAGAACAATAAGGCTACTGCTGTGGGTTCAGAAGCTCTTAAAAATGACTTGTAATTTGAGATCCTCAACTTGAAGCAGCTTGAGGGAGAGAGTCAGAGTTATTTTTGGGTCTGAATAGAGCACTGTGCACGGAGGCCCCTCCAGAGCTGCTAGGGGGTTTGAGCAGCTGTGATGTGCTGCATCCCAGGGCCATGTCCCAGTTTTCTGAATTTGAGTGTCCATTTTGCAGCCTGGCTATAGTTTTTAAGACCTTTAATTGAAGTCTTGATGCTTATTTTTTTGTATTTCTTTTTCTGCTGTATCTCTGGGGCTGCTTCTAAAAGTCAGTGGGGCTTCCTTGGAAAGTGTGCTCTAGTTCCCGTGGCAAACTGTGCTGTGTAAAACTGAGGGGTTTGCCTGCCAAGAGAGATTCCTGCTGAGCAGTTCCCGTGCTGGCAGGTGTGTTGCCTGCGTGTGTAATACCTGTGTCAAGGTGGAAGAGGAGCTGACACGTAACTCACTTGTGTGCTGGGCCTTTACGAGTCCTTGAACATAAATATGTGTGCAGTGTAAGGTGCTGGGAGAGCAGATGTGGTGCTGTTGGGCTGTGGCCTCAGCAGTGTCATTGTGCCTCCCTTTTCACTAGTGTGCAGCACTTCTGGCTGCTTGGATTTGTGCTACTCTGACAAAATTCATTCCGATCTCCGGAGCCCAGTGTGAAACTTGATGCTTCTACCCCTCCGTCCTCCATCAGCTTCCTATTTCTGCCAGGACTACAAATGTAAACCTGTGTATTTTGATGGAGAGCTGACAGAGATAAAAGGCTTTCATCTGAAACAAGTCAATTTATCCTGGGAGTCCTGACTTTACTAATAGTAATGACCACAGAATAAATTGTGGGTTTTTCCCTTGTTCTTCTGTCCTGATTTAAAAGCATTAACATCAAACAGCATGTGGGAGATGTTTCTTCTGCTTCTTGCACAAATCAGCTTTGTAATGTAACTTAGATGCTTCAAAGTTGCAGAGCCTTTTAAGTTTTGGCCTTTGGTGGTTCAGTGGGTGATCTGTAGCTCTGATTTCTGTCCAAGGCAGCGTTGCTGTCCTTCAGCTTTCTTCTTCATAATGGGAATTAATGGAGCAATGAGGGACTGTCTGGCAGGACCAGGAACTGGTGTAATTGCTTGTTTTTATGGAGATGTTAACTGTTAACTTTGTTGCCATTAACTGAAGATTACCCTCTTGGATCCCTTCTAGATCCTAGAGATAACTGTCCAGGCAGAGCTGGAAGCTCCATCTGGAGATGGGCATGGGAAGGAGCATTCCCACTGTGGAGTGGTGGGAGCTGCTCAGTGCCCTCCCTCTTCCAGCTGTACTCCCCTGGCAGGGACAGGGTTGGGGGCAAAGGCCAAGAGGTTTCTTGTTAATGAACAGGTGATTTTGTGTCTTCCATAGGTGGCTTTGCAATCGTGTTCCTGGTGAGGACAAGCAATGGGGTGAAGTGTGCCCTGAAGAGGATGTACGTCAACAACGAGTATGACCTGCAGGTCTGCAAGAGGGAGATCCAGATCATGGTGAGTCCCTGCTCTGTGCTGGGTCCCCAGACTGGAATGCAGGGGGGTGGGAGCCTGGTCACCTTCTGCTTGTGAACTCTGTGGTATCAGGTCACAAATTGTGCATTTTCCTAGCAAAAATGGCTTTTGTGTGGAAAAGACCTGACCTCTGGAGTTGTGTGAAAATCTAGTATTGAACTCTTTCCCAGCCAGTGGACAAGGAAAACCTGGTATGTGAAAAAAACCCCAGGGAGTTCTGGGAAAATGAGGAGGGAACTGCATGTCTTCATGGGAAAAGGAAGGGCTGAAGATGTGAGCATGGCTGGGGGTGTTGGAATTCAGTGTCTCACAATCTTCAATTGAGATAGATCTCAAGTCTTCAGCCTTTGAAACTTGATGAGAAAAGGCTGATGATTCTGTTATCTCTGAACTGAAATCAGTGCATGAATGGCACACCTCCATCCTGAGATAAATCTGTATCACAGCATCTTCTAATATTTTGGGTTGGGATGAAGGTTCTCTGCATCACTGAGGTTGGTAGATTAAAACAGTATCTGTGGAGTAGTTGCTGCCAGGGCTTTTGGAATATAAAGTACTTGTAATAAACTCTGGGATATTTCTCTAGATTGTTGGATACAAGGATTTATGTGATGGGATAGCTATTTATAATAGCTGTTTTAAACTTAGCTTCTCTAAACAAAGACAAAATGGAGATGATCAAGACAGATTTGCCTAATCTTGTTTGCAGCATGGTAAACATGGGAAATTCCACTTTTGAGGTCGTATTCAAAGATACTGATGAGCGTTTAGAGCAGCTGCCAGGTGGGAAAGAAAATATAAAATCCTCATTTTGCGAATTTACCACACGAGGTACAGGTTTGGGGTAGATGATCTTCATATCAGAAACTCCTACCTGCAGCAATTCTGTGTGTGATTTCAGAAGTAGCTTTTAATTAGGTTAATACCTTTTAAGTGAATTGCTGTAGTTTGTGATAGTGCAGGGAAGCTTTGGGCTTGTTTTCCCTGTGGCTACATGGGAAAAGGTGAGATTAGATCTCACATCAGAGGTTTAGCTGTGCTCGTTTAATCTTGTTTACTTGGGTTACACTTGCTGCTGCTTTCTCTTGTCTCCATGTCTTCGGTGCCTTTGGAATGGTGGCTCATGGAAAGCGAGGGTGAGGAGGTGCAGGGCTGCTTGCTCCTGGGCTGGATTTTATTCCTGAGCATTTGTGTCCTGAAGAGCCAGTGCATCTCTAAAAGGAGATGTTTACTTCTTTTCCAGCTTTTCTGCAATAAGGAATTATTTTACACTTAACTGCAGTTTTTGCAGCCCTACAGTGTTAGAGCAGAATGTGCCCAGCAGAACCTTGATTTCTTTTACCGGTGAAGCTGAGCATCAGACTGGGCTGGCTGTCACAGCTGGGAGTGTGTGTGAAGCTGGCAGTCCCAAAGAAACAAATTTTCCCTGCAATTTAGCATGTGTCTCCATAGCAGGGGTTTGGAACTTGATGATCTTCTCGGTCCCTTCCAACCCAAACCAGTCTGTGATTCTGTAGTAAATCATCAATATGAGAGCTTGTGCTTTAATCTGTCAAGTTACTTAAAATAAAGCGCTTCTAAAAGCAAGGTTAAGATTTATTTTGTTGTTTTAGTGGGGTTTTTTTTTGAGTATGTGAAGATTTGAGATACATTTTGTCAGCAGAAGAGTTGGAAGGAGATGAGAGAAGTAAGGCCAGCAAGTCCTGCATGGCCCCTGCCACCCTCTGCCCTGTTTTCCCCTCCTGTAGAGGAGGAGCAGCTCCCGGGGCCTGGCCTGGGCCACCTCAGGGAATTTGCCAAAATCTGGACCAGGCCTGAACAGGTTAATTCATCAGGCTGGCTGTTTCTCTGCTGTTTGTCTCAGATCCTTCTGGAAGGAAAACAGGTAGAGACAAACCTCAGGTTTGCTCAAGCTCTGAGTGACGATTAATCCCAAGTGACAGAAGCTTGTGCAGTGTGGAGGAACCAGATGAAAACGCTGCTTGCTCTGCATGGCTGGTCCATGGTGTGAATTTGTCTGTCTTGCAGCGGGATCTGTCTGGCCACAAGAACATTGTGGGCTACATTGACTCCAGCATCAACTCTGTCAGCAGCGGGGATGTGTGGGAAGTGTTGATCCTCATGGACTTCTGCCGGGGTGAGTGAGGGCATGTTGGTCATGGGTGGGGCTGTCCTTCTGTGCTTACAGGGAATTTGCACAACATCTTCCTTTTGAAAAAAGAGCTGTTCCTAAGCTGCCAGGAAGCTGTTCTGAGCTGAGCAAAGCCAGGACTAGGGGTGGAGAAGTGGATGTCCTGTGAGGCTGTGTTGACTGTGTTAATGGGATTGGTACCATCTTGGTAGTCCTGGGTCCGCTCTGTTGCGAAGGAGAACCCTTAAATACATCTTGCTCTTGTCTTTAGAATGGTTCACACAAGAAGTGGCTCCTCTTAAAGCTGCCAGGAATATAATTTTTCTTCACTTTAGTCTCATTGCAAGCTTTGTTCCCCATCAGCATGGCTTAGGATTGTTCTGGAAGAAGCATGAAATGGATAATAGGAAGCCAAAAAGCATTCCTCTTACCTCTGACCTTTTGGCTTGGCTGTCTGTAGCCAGACAGGCTCTTCCAGCTGTCCCGAAGCTTTGATCTTTGTGGCTGGAATGTGGTGTTTTGAACATGATGCATCTGCTGGGCTCAAATGCTTCTTGCAGGAAGAGTGTTCAACTAAAATAATGTTTTGGCCAGGTGACTTCAGGAGCCTGTGGCTAGTTTGGATGGTGACAGCCCCTGGAAATCTGTATTTTTGGGCCTGTCTGGCTTTGAACTCAAAAGCATTGTAGCAAGGACATGTAGATGTGTGTAAACATGCCCAGTGCAGGCTTCTGTTCCACCATGTCCTCTTTGCTGTTTTGTTTTGCCTGAGTTGTTCTCTGCACTGCCTTGCACTGGGTTGTTTGCTGGTAAGAGGAAGAACTTTGGGTGCAGTTTTGCTGAAGGCATCACTCCATAAGCCCTCTTTAGGCTTCAACCTAAACATGACAAGAGCTGTTGTAAGCACGAGGCCTGGCAGTGCTGGCAAACCCCTGCTCAGCCCCGTGTGCAGAGCCCACTGTTGAGGGAGGTACAAACCCAAGTTGTTCAGATGCACCCTCACAGCTGCAGGACCCAAATTTTGGGCTGATGAAGTAAAATCTATCTTTCTAAGGAGTTTCCTTCCATTGAAAGGAGGAGAGCTGCAGGATGGCATTTCTCACATGGCTCTTGCTGTGCCGAGCACACGCTGACCACTGTCTGCAGCCTTCCCTCTGCGATGGCTGTTACACACTGATTTTCCCTTGTTACTTCCCTTTTGTGGCTGACAGTTTCCAAACCAAATCAGCGTCTTTGTTTGCAGAACTGCATTCATTTTGAGTGTAAAATGTTCACAGCTGTAGTATTCATTAAACGGGGCTTTTCTTTCCTATCACGAAAGTTTTCCAGCACTTGTGATGTGGAATGATACAGTGCTGCTTAGCCAGAGCTTCAGAAAGGACTTTTTCTCTGTCTGTCTAGGGTGTTTAGAGGAGAAGAAAAACCTCTGGATTGTTTTGGAAAGGCCTTGACGGCAACAAAACCCCAAAGCTGAGACAAATTCAAGACTTGTTCATGAAAACTTGCTTTTGTTTGTCCAGACTTTCCCTTGTTACAGATGGATTTTTAGTTTCTTTGCCAGTGGACAACTTCAGCCAAGACACTTAACGTGTGGGTTTTCTGAGTGTCTCCCTTCCTCCCTCCTCTTGCTTACATGTGGCAGACTAATCTGTGGACTGTGGGTGCCCCAAATTCAGCCTTTTATTCCTCTAGTCAGACAAAAGAAGTCCTATTTGGAAGAAAAAAAGAAAATCAGTAAAAATTGCTTGAGTGCTGACACAGCCAGGGCAAGGTGTGCTGTGGGAGTTGGTGTGAAGGTGTGTTCAGAGCCCCGGTGAGCTGTAACACCTGCCCACAGGTTCTGCAAACCCCTGGGATGTAGGAGAATGAAACAAGCTGAGTAAGCAGATTGCAGAAAGCCTTCAGGGTTGGTTTGTTAGTCTGAACTCCTTGTGTGCTGACTATGGAGCTCCAGTTTGAGGAGCAGCCCCGGACCAGGGTTGTCAGGGAGACTGGGTTTGGGGTGGCCAGAGCTCGTTGTGTGCCCTGTGATGGGATGTGGGGAGGAGAGGTCTCACTTTGTCCCTGCTGTGATGTGGGATGGCCAGAGGTCACAGTGTCCCTTCTGTGGTTCTGTCCTGCCAGGGGGGCAGGTGGTGAACTTGATGAACCAGCGCCTGCAGACCGGCTTCACCGAGAGCGAGGTCCTGCAGATCTTCTGCGACACCTGCGAGGCCGTGGCCAGGCTGCACCAGTGCAAGACTCCCATCATCCACAGGGATCTGAAGGTGAGCCGTGGCTCCAGGGGTGCAGCAGGGAGGGTGCATCCTCCTTGTGTCTGCAAGCTGCCCACGCCCCAGTGCTGTGCTTCTCTTGTTATTAATGAGGGAAAGTGGGCATAAACACACCTCTCTACTGGAAGATAAAAAAAGTAATGAGCCTCTCAGTGCCACTTACCATATGTTTGCTGTCTATCGATCTACTTAAACACAAATGTTTGTGAATAATTCTGTCTTGCACATGTGCCAGAATTATTTACAGTGACCTGAAACACTGCTTATTTAAGGTAGCTCACAACAAGTGTGCTATGACGTAGTTTCCTGGACCCAGATTAAAAGGAGCACTCCAGAAGCGTTGGCCTTGGGGCAGAAATCCATAGGAGCTTTTGGAAGTGGCCTCTGGAGCTCTGACCATGAAATTGTGTTGTAAAACTCCGTGTGCTTAGCTGGGAACAGAGCTGGGTCAGCTTGGGAAAAATCCCACACCTGTAATCCAGCAAACAAAAAGATGTTCCCTTTGCTTTCAACGAGCTCATAAAATGCCGGAATGAAATACTCAGGCAAGAAGGAAGCTGCTTGTGTGCATTTGAAATTCAAATGTGCTTCGTGGGGCACGTTCTATTTTCAGAGCCCTCACAGATGTTTGTCCCACTGGCCATTGTTTTACACGAACCAAAGATACCACATGTTCCAAGGAGAGCCAGGTACAGCAGGGGAAAAAATCCTCAGGGTTTGGTGGGCCCTGGCATATGTGAAATGGCAGTGATGCCACCACTCAGTCAGTTTGGATTTAGAAACAACTCCTGTGTCTCTTCTCAGAGGGAAATGGGTGATCTCTTACCAATCTGAGTCCTGAATTTAAAGCTTTAAAGTCTGTGGGCAGCTTTCAGGAATTTGTATAGGTCAGGAAAACAGGGTGAGAGGATGAGGAACAGGAACCTCCCCAGCTGACATTAATCTCTGCCCTTACCTTTCTGGTGAATCCCTGGGGGGTTTAATAAAGAACAAACTCAGTGTGTTGCAGGGGAATAAATCTGGGACGTCTGTGCTGGATTAGTGAGTTGATCTGGAGTGTTACTTTCTGCTCTGAGTTGTAGTTGAAATGGGCTGTTGGGGCTGGTGTCCAGCTCACTGTTGCCTGCTTAGGTCAGGGAAGGTTTTGCAAGGCCTGACTTTTGGTAAGGTATGCCCAGAGTCAGAGTTGGTTCTTCTCTGCTTGGAGACATGTTTTCTGCTTGAGTAGTGTATTGTTTCTGTCATGGTGATCTCTGGGGATCTAAGTACTAACACAGATTTTATATATATATATATATATATGTGTGTGTGTGTGTAGACTTTGTGTTAAAATATAATACTATCAAGGGGGAGTTGCAAAACCAAGAGAGATTAAGGGCCAGAGAAGTTTTGTACAAGTTCTGGGTGAAAGGAGGGACATCCATTGAGTAAATGTTTTCTTGGGGTGAATATACCCTGCTGAAGAGGGGGCAGATGTTGGTTTGCAGGCAGCTGCTTGGGGCTTGGAGGCCTTTTTTGCATTCCAGCTCTTTGATGCTGCTCTAGTGCTGGAGGTTCCTGCCCAGAGAGCTCTGCCAGCAGAAGGGATGCTGTGAATGATCTCTCAGCCCTTTCAGACAAGTGCAGCTGG
This sequence comes from Chamaea fasciata, assembly GCF_029207755.1. NCBI lineage: Eukaryota > Metazoa > Chordata > Aves > Passeriformes > Sylviidae > Chamaea > Chamaea fasciata. The sequence continues at coordinate 1,035,298 of NW_027094115.1, read as the reverse complement.
AGGAGTTTCAGTGGCCCCTGATTTTGAATTAACCCAAAGCTTTTCCTGAAGCAGAACAGCCTCCTGTTGGCACAGTCCCCAGCTGGTGGGAAATGACCAACGGCTGTGGACAGCAGCACCTTTACCCAGCATGTCTATAGGCAAAAGGGGTCATGGCACTGTGAGTAAGGACCACAAAGAGATCCTGTGTCACCCCTGGGTGTGTTTGGGGGTCCTGTCCTGGGTTGGTGGTTGATTTAGGTGCTGTGGCACTGCCTGTTGTGCAGTACATGCTGTGATGTTTATTTTATGTGCTTTGGTTGCCATAAACCAGGTCGTATATATCTGGATGGCAGATGAGAGGATGATTTTTACTGTAGCAGGCACAGAGCAGGACGCACTCAAAAGCTGTGTCAGTCAATCCAGAGGATGCTGTTGATCCAAACCTCTTCTTTCCTTTCCCCACTTTCTGCAGTGCCCGGGAAATTGTTCTCTCAGGATGAGGATGTAGTTTCTCCTGCTTTTACCCCAGCAGGAGCCCTCACAGTGTTGCCCTGCTGTGGCATGCTCGGACAGTCCCACTGTGCTGTTGTCATCTCACTGCGTTCTGTCGCTCTTTGCAGTGCCAAGTCTTGCCCTGATGCCACCAATGAGACTTTGCCTGGAATTTGTTTGGAGGGGTCTGTTGAGTGTGATCTGTAAAATTGTCCAGTCCCCTCATTCATGGTGAACCCTCATGCTGGCCATGTCAGGAGTGTGCCTGTGCCAAAATGAGTCACTGCCACGTGGCTCTCACTCTGTGCCATCAAACATTGCATCAGCTTTCAAAGGTAAATAGTAAGCAGGGTAGAAAGGGAAGTGGAAACATCTCTGAGAGACCCAGCAGTGCTGCAGAGCAGCCAGGAAGTGTGCCCTGGTCATGCATCCCTCCCTGAGCTCAGGAATACTGGCCTTGAAGCTGTTGCTCTCAGGAAAGGGTCACAGGTGTTGAATAAGTCAGCTAAAGAAAACCTGTCCTCATCCCTCCCCAGCATGTCTGTGCAGTAGTTTTTATTACTCTGGTTCTGTTCTAGCAACGAAGCATTTATTTTTGAAGGACTGAAGCTGACTGCACTCTGTAACCAGCAAAACTTCAGACAACTCATCATCTCTTAAAGGCTTTTGTTTGGAGTCTAAATCTGACTCTGCTGAGTGTATCAAAGGCTGCAGCCAGAGTTAGCAGTCCTGGAAGCTGGAGTGCAGCTTTCTGAGTGTTAGACCAGAAGACGCCTTCATACTCCTTTTAAAGACACTTTTCTCTGGCCTGGCAGTGGGTAGCAGTAATTTCTTTTGCTGTGTATATTTTTTCCTTCTCCTGGCATTTGCTAATCAAACCTGGTTGCTGGATGTCCCGTGCTGATGTTTAACAAACCTCACAGGGTGTTTGAGTGAAAAATCACCTCAGAATTCGCAGCCAGATAAAGTGGGAGGACTCTTGGGGAAATGTTGGAGGAGTATTTGCAGGGAGCGGGGAATAACGCCGCCAGTGTTGATCTTCTGGGGAGAACATCTGTGTGCAGTGCTTTATTCAAAGCAGATGGATGGCAGAGGGGGAAGGGGTGTGTTTAACCCTTGGGTTCAAGCCAACGTTCTCCCCCTCAGCTGCTCTAATTTGACTGCATTTTCTGATGCTTAAAATGCTGAGTCCTTCTTTTTCTTTCCTTCTTGTAAAGATCATCCTTGATGGGGAGCTCTCCTTCCAAAGGGTTTTGTTAGCAAATGCTTATGTGGTGATTTTTTTTTTTTTATTTTGAACTGTATGAGCAGTATGTTTTATCTCGTTGTTGTATCTGAGGATTTGACACTGATTGAAGATAAAGACATGAAAAATTGTGTGTTCCCTCGAGAGAACATGCTGTTAATGCTGCTGCACAGATGAAGAGTTGGAACACAGGGATGTTCTGCCAAAGCAAAGAATGGAACGCAGGGTTTCAAACATTTTAAGTCAGTGTTGAAACAGGCAATTTTCTTAGGTGAAAGCAAGGTAGAGTTTGGTTAATGCACAGTTGTGAGTACTGAGGGGAAGGTTTCTGCTGATTTTATTTGTTTCAGCATTTGTTTCTGTTGCCTGATTCAAGGTACCAAATAATACTTGGAAGAAAGGGGTCTTCTCAGCAGTCTGGGGGAGCCTCTGCTGCTACAGCCCCTGTTCAGGGACTCTGGGGCACCCAGCATACTCTGAGAACAAACAAATAAATGTGAGCATGAGCTGAGGTTTGTTTTGAACGAGACCCTCAGGGACGGGTAAAATGCAGGCAAAGACCTGGAGATGTGTTTTAATTTCATAAATATGGATGTGTGCGTGTTATTTGTTTGCCTCTGCTCTGCCCCATGGACAGTGAGGAGTTACAGCCCTTTGTAAAGCTGGGACAGCTTGGATTTCCTGTCCCCAATTCAGATGCCAGACCAGGGGCACAGTAGCTCAGGAGCGTTGAGCTCCAAAGGCACTGGGTCACTGAAGTCTTTTATAAGAGGCAAAGGAACGTGCTTGCAGGAGGAGAAGGGAGGGAAGGCAGTGTTACAACCGTGCTTCCATGATTTGACTTCTATTTTAGGAGATGTGGCAGAGTTTTGATGCCTTTTTTCTTTGCTGTCACATTAGGCTTTAGTGTCAGATGTGTCTGATATGTCTTCAGGCACTTAAAACCTTAACTCATCTGAAAAATACCCAAACCCTGAATATTTTTTTGTCTGAGTAATTCTGTGTCTGTCTGTGATGCTCCCAGGTTGAAAACATCCTGCTGCATGACCGTGGCCACTATGTCCTGTGTGACTTTGGAAGTGCTACTAACAAATTCCAAAACCCTCAAACAGAAGGGGTGAATGCGGTCGAGGAAGAGATCAAGAAGTAAGTGGGCTTTGCCTGTTCAGCTCAGCTGTAGTGTATGTTTGAAGGGTAATTTTTTCTTGTGCTGGGATTAATTTTGCTTAGCCTGTTGCAGCAGATGGGCTGTGCTGCATGGCAGTGTCTGCTGCAGGTGAATGAGTGCCCGGGGGAAGGTGAAACAATAAATTGAGCTTGATGTAATTGCTTTGGACCTGGAAGACTGAGATTAATGCAGAGAAGCAGCCCCACCTCGGCGAGGCAGTGACCTGTTCTGTCCTGTGCAGGGTCAAGCTGTCTCTGTCCTTCCTCTGTTTTGGCTTGTCTGATCTCCAGACAGGGATGGCACAATCCCATCCTCACTGAGCTCCCCTCCCCATGGATCTGAGCACTGACTGGGGCTGATCCCAGCTCTGCATGGGAAATGTCAGTGGCCCATTCCTTGCTGCAGTGGCTCTGAGCAGGACTCCTGGTGTGGAAATCTACTTTCTAGGAGCTACCTATCCAGTTACAGTTTCTGTAATACAGTTGGCTACAGCCTTGCAGTGAGGGCATTGCAGAGGACATTTGATTACTGACCTTGTTAATGCTTTGAGTCCTTGCATGTTTTTGTTCTTAAAATGACTGCACAGTTTTGTGGTGAATTCTGTGCTTTAGAAAGGATTGTGGTTACTATTTTGGCTTCCCAGGGCAGTTGGAGGGGTGTCTTATTGTTTGAGCTGTGTAGCGGGTGATGCTGTTAGATGAATTTTCTGATAGATATCTTTAGCGTCCCTTTCCTTAAAATGAATAGGGAAAGAGTGAATTTTGAATTATTTGGGTGTGACGTACCTGATATACCCCTTTTGAACTCCCTGATCCACCTTCCCTTGCAGGTACACAACGTTATCCTACAGAGCACCAGAGATGGTGAACCTGTACAGCGGCAAACTCATCACTACAAAAGCAGACATTTGGGTACGTATGGAAACCACTGGGCATCCTCCAGCCAGGCTGCTTTCATTGCCATGGCAGGGAAATGGGGCTGGCCTTGTTTTCTGAGAACCTGGACAGTTTCTGAATGAAGAATTCCTCTGATGATGTGTCTGATGAGTTCCTGCTGAGCAGGGAGGCTGGTGGAACAGATGTGTGTACTCTTCCTGTGTGGAAGGAATTTAGAGATGGATGGAACTCCAGGGTTGAATAGGGCAAACGTGGTTTCATATCTTAAGGGTTAAACCAGAAAATTCATGGTATTGTGGCTCATTGTGCCTGGGCTGGGTTGTTAGTACGGAGAGTCAAAGTTCTGGTCAGAATTGAGTAGAAACCTGAGAAAATGCCCCCTGCAGCAGCAGTGTGCTGATCCTGTGCAACACAGGGCTGCGTTGTCAAACTGTTTCTGGTGATCAGGTCAATCCTGCCATGCTCTTTCTTCATGGTGAGAGCAAAATCCAGCTGTGGCAGGATCCATTCCTGGCTAACTTTGCCAAGTGGGGAAGGCACCTTTGGGTGGGACAGAGGTGAGAGAGAGTCTGTGCTATTTGGAGTGTAGTTTGGAGTGGCAATTCAGCACGTGTTTAAAAATGTTTAAAATGCTAACTGGGACCATGTTTTGTGGTTTTTGGAGCCCTGAGCTAGGAAGTAACATGGTAGAAGCAGAGAGAGTTTTGATGTATGTTCAATAGTTCTGCATCTACAAGAGGGAGAATTGCTGGTGTGACATCTGCTGGAATTCCCTCAGTGAGCTTGCTTGCTGCTGGGGAAGCAGCAGCTCCTGTGGGAGCAGGTTTAACCAGGGGTCTGTGGGACCAGCCCTGCCTTGTGAAGGGTCACTGGCCTGGAGTGGAGAGGGGAGGTCACAACTGTGACAGCGGGAAAGGACAGGGCCTCAAAGGCAGCCAGAGGACAACCAGGATTTGCACTCCTTCCTGTGGTAGTGTGGAAAGGGGGAGATCAAAAGGCTCTGCTCTTCCTGGCATGGCAGGAGCTCTGTTCCAGTGACACTTAGAGCATGTCCAGAGCAGTGTATGGTGGGGAGTACAGTGGGGCCTCAGTTTCCAGGCCTGTTCCAGTCCTTGTCCTGCTGGAAACCTTCCTTTCCCTTAAATCTTATCAAGGGTTTTTAAAGCCAGAGTGCAATTTCATTGTGAAATCCTATGAAAAAAGAGATGAGCTGATGATGAGTTTCTTAGGATTAGGAAATGTTTCCTGCTCCCCCCTCTGAGACGGTAGGAGTGTTTCATCATTAGCCCTTTGTGCAAAAACAGTTTTCTTTTGCAATAGATGGTGGTTCTTGCTACCCAAAGCATTATGTCAGTAAGAGGGGAAGGGTGGTAGGACCTGGCAGCCTGCAGCATGAGCTGTACTTCCCTGGCATTTATTTATAGCAGTTGAAAGGTTGTTTGAACTTAATCTTGGAAAGAGTTTGGGTTTCTCTTTGTCAGAATGGATGTATTAATGATTATGGTTGCCATTTATTTGTGCTGTTACTTTGCTCTTTCCTCCCAGTGTGTGGCAGAAAGGCTTTGCCAGTTCAATGACACGAAGGGTCACGCTCTGCGGAGCTGGGGGCAGTGTAGTGATGAACAATCCCCCAGATCATCTAACGAGGGAGTGCTCTGCATGTGTTCATCTTCCCTTGCAGCTGTGTCTGTCTCAGGCCCCTCACAGGGTGTTGGTGCAGGCCAGACATCAGCAGGACCCCCCTGCTCCCTGCCATGCTCTCAGAGCTGTGCTGTGCCCTGCTGGGCTCAGTTTGGTGAATCCTTGCCCTGTTCTCTCTCTCTGCAGGCCCTGGGCTGTTTGCTGTACAAGCTGTGCTACTTCACCTTGCCCTTTGGGGAGAGCCAGGTGGCCATTTGTGATGGCAACTTCACCATTCCAGACAACTCCCGGCACTCCCAGGACATGCACTGCCTCATCCGTGAGTGTCTGACAGGGCCACAGGTCTAAAAAACAGCACAGGGGTTTGCTCTTGCAGCCCCTGCCCCTACAGTAAAACCATGAGTTTTTATCTCCTTTCCAGAGGCTTGCTTGCACACAGAAGTGGTTAAAGTGATCTTCTACTAGTTTAGGAGATCACTCTTGGGGAGACAGTTGTGACAAAGAGATTTCTGTTTGGCCAGGCTGGAAAGGCAGGAACACAGACAACCATTTGGTTTGAGTCCTACAGAAACTTGCACAATAAGCCTATTTATGCAGAAATGTATTTCTGCAGTAATAAATCTGTTTGGATAAGGAACTGAAAAGACTACAGTGACTTAGGCTAGTGATAAGAATTCATCTTCTGTGAACTGGGAAACAGAACTGAAATGATTTATAAATATCCCTCTGACTAGAGTGAATGTGTAATTAAGTGTACAATGCACTACTCTTGGCAAAGCTGGGGCAGCTCTCTTGTTTCCAGCACAGCTTTTGATTTTTTTTTTCTTTCCCTAGCCACAGTCTTGACTCACACAGAGTTGGATGTGTTTGCAGAGCAGGCTGGTATTTTCTTTGCTGATGTGGAAGTATCTGCAGTGGTGCCTGTGGCTGCCCTGTCTCCCTGTCCTTGTGGCACACTGGGGCTGGATCAATCCCATTTCCTGTGGGTTCACTTGGAAGTGCCCAGTCCTACCCAGTGCTGTTTCCTGACCAGGCAGCGTTTCCCCTCCTTGCCTCAGTGGCTTCAGTAGCAGCTGCAGGTCCCACCTCTGTTGGAAGATCTGTTCTGGTCCATCCTGACTGTCCTGCCCTGTTTCCAGCTGAACCCACAGTCAGCTAAGCCCTGCTGAGCCTGCACTGACCACGAGCTTCGAATGAGACAGGATACCCTGTTAGGACCTGGTTGTACCAAATGTGGAGTCGTGGAATTGATTGGGTTGGAGGGACCTTAAAGCCTGTCCAGTGCCACCCCTGCTGTGGGCAGGGGCACCTTCCACCATCCCAGGCTGCTGCAAGCCCTGTCCATCCTGGCCTTGGACACTTCCAGGGATCCAGGGGGCAGCCACAGCTGCTCTGGGCACCCTGTGCCTGGGTCTCCCCACCCTTGGCACAAAAAAGTCCTTTGTTGTATCAAGTCTGATGTGCTGCTACAGCTGACTGCCTTGCATCTGTGTGTCCTGTTGTTCTGATCCCAGCATCTCTGTCTCTTCAAGGGTACATGCTTGAGCCAGACCCTGATAAGAGACCTGACATTTATCAGGTCTCCTACTTTGCATTCAAACTGGCCAAGAAGGACTGCCCAGTGCAGAATGTCCAGGTGAGCAGAGGAGTGGCCTAAGGGGGGCTCTGGGAGAGGCTGGGGAGGCAGTTGCTGAATATGGAGCATTTGGCTTTGTTCTGTTGGTTGTTCCCCAGTTCTGTAATTAGGCGGGTTTTCTTTGTTTGTAACAGCACAGTTTGGTTTGAATTTTTTGGGTCAGAAATCAGGGTTTCTCATGTTACTTATTTCTGTTTGTCCCTGATTTACCTCCTCACCCAGTCACCAGTGTGAGGGCCAACCAAGAGATCTTGTGCATGTGAACATGGAAAATTAGGCCATGCTTGGGATACCGATACGATTTCCAGCCACACTCATCATAGCATGTGTAATTTGGCTTGCACTGTGGTTTGAACACAGCAGTTTTGGGTCTGTTGGCTGGGACTTGGCATTTGAACTACATCAGACCTTACAAAACCATCTGCCCCTTCTTAATGCGTCTTTAGAGATGTCAGCTGAAAAATGGAGTTGACAATTATTTTCTTATGTTGTTATGGACACCCGTGACAGCCATTTTATTTTGTTGTTTCTACATGAATAGAAAATTTGGGATTTTTCCCTGTGTTCAGGTGCTTTTTTATGGTCTTTATGAATAAGAGATAGTTTGGGTTCTATTATGCCTGAGTTTTTTATAGCATCATTAATAAATTCTGTCACTTCTGTCTCCTGGTTGTCTTTTAAAAATGCCTAGGTTGTGCTGTGGAACTTTATGTTCATAGTCCATGTTCAATGGTCAAAAAGCCGAGCGCTCTTTTCTTCTTTTGTAAAGACTCTCCCAGACTCCTGTCTCCCCATGACATGAACACTGTGGTGTCTGTTATGTGTCCAGCATGAGGAGTAATCGCTTTGGGAATCCCCAGATCTCACTGTTTTGTTTTGATATTTTTGCACGTTATTTCTGATTCTATTTTCTGCCCTCAAAATACCAAATCGGGTGTTTTTGGGATCTGCAGAACTCTCCAATCCCTGCTAAACTCCCAGATCCAGTTAAAGCAAGTGAAGCTGCTGCAAAGAAGAGTCAACCAAAGGCCAGGTAACCCCACCTGCTTTTTTCTCCTTCTTTTGTTGCCTGTTGTCTGTGCTGCTTATTAGCAAAGTGTGTTTAGCTGCTTCCTTGGGGACTTCAGTTGCCAAATGGTGACTGAGCACAATTATTCTCCCGTTAGTCAGGTGTGTCAGCTATCAGAAACAATCTGATATCAGGATCGTTAGTTATCAAGAATAATTTGGTATCTACAAACTGCAGTGTTCACAGAAGGCTGAGGGGATAGCTGCTCCTTTCTTGCTGTTCGTTTTTGGAGCTCAATAAACATTGAGCAGAGATCAAAAGGGTTCAATGACCTGATTCTGGGGCAGATGTACCAAAGTTAAAGTACATCTAAAGATGGCAGTTTAGACAACTGCCCAAAGGTACCGGCTGCTCATGAGCTGATTTGTGTCCTTCATGTGCTCATTCAGAAATCTGAGTGGTTTCAAGCAATATATAGTAGGAAATAGTTGGATAGAAGTTGAGTGGTTTTGACAAGTCCCAGCTGTCCACCAGGAGAAGATGCCACAATTGGCAGAGAAGTCAGAACGATAGTGTTGGATTAATTGTTGTGAGTGCATACAGGAGGTTTTACTGTGCTTGGTTTGTCTGGGTGCCCGTGAGTGTTTCACCTTTGTCAGTCACACCCAGCTGAAGTGTGAGTAAGTGTTTAACCCTGCTGTGTGTTCTGTGCACCAGCTGCCCAATTGACAGGCTGTGCTCACTGCTCTTCCTTCTCCTCCTTCCTTAACAGGCTCACAGACCCCATCCCTACAACAGAAACGTCCATAGCACCCCGCCAGAGACCTAAAGCAGGACAGACCCAGCCCAACCCTGGAATTCTGCCTATCCAGCCAGCCCTGACACCTAGGAAGAGAGCCACAGCCCAGGCAGCCATTCAGCCACAGGGTGAGCGATGTGTCTGTGTGGTCCCTGCACCCCCGTGTGCCTCACGGCAGTGACCTAACGTTGGCTTTGGGTTCTTGTCCCAGTTGCAGGCCCAGCTGCCCTGGGCAGTGCCCAGCCCTCACTCCCTGCCAGCACACCCCAGCCAAAAGCAGCTCCCCAGCAGCCTCCAGCCCAGCCCCAGGCCAAGCCGGCAGCGGCACCCCAGGCACAGCCCCAGGTCCCCTCGACACAGCCCCAGGCCACCGCTCAGCATCAGCAGCAGCTTTTCCTGAAGCAGCAGCTCCTGCAGCAGCAGCAGCAGCAACAACAGCAGGCTGCCTACTTCCAGCAGCAGCAGCAGCAGATGATGCAGGCACAGCAGGTGGGTGTGTGTGCCGGGTTCATCACATCTCTATGTCTGCAGTGCTGTAGCTTTGTGTTTATGGCAAGTTTTCCTGTTCTTTTGGGGGGGAATGGGTGCAGCTCTTCAGCATTTTCCAGTGCGTCCCCAGTCCTCTAGCAGCATTTGGTCTAGGTCCACCACACCTCAAACCTCTCAACCAGTGTTTCTTTCCCAGTTCCCAGTGACGCAGCAAGGAGCGCCCGTGCAGCAGCAGCTGATGCAGAACTACTACCAGCAGCAGCAGCAACAGCAGCAGCAGCAGCTGATGGCCCAGCAGGCAACTATGCAGCAGAAGACTGCAGCAGCAGCAGCTCAGCAGAAGCAGCAGCCCCTGGCGCCAACACAGCCCCAGGCCCAGCCTAGCGCGGCACCGCCGGCGCAGCCGCAGGAGCAGGGGGTGAGACCTTGGGGAAAGGGATGAGGCACTGGGACTTGGGCTACAAAGTCTGGGCTCTGCTAACTTGGACTACTGGGCTCTGCCAGCTCCTGTGTGCTGGGGACACTTCAGTTGGCTTTTCAGACCCACAGAGCCCAGATTACAGACGCCAAGGCAGGTTTGGGTTGGGTATTAGGAAAATTTCTTCTCCCAAAGGGTTGTCCAGCCCTGGCACAGCTGTCCAGGGCAGTGGTGGAGTTCCCATTCTTGGGGGATTTAACAGATATCTGGATGTGGCACTTGGGGACATGGGACAGTGGTGGCCTTGGTAGATGTGGAGAAATGTTGAGACTTGATGACCTTAGAGGCCTTTTCCAACCCAAACTATTCCATGATTCTGGAGCCTGATTAGTAATAATTCAGTTATTACTGAGTCACAGATGTCAGTGGTGACCTTGTTGCCTCAGAGATGTGCAGTTGTTTGGATTTCTCATTCCAGCAGAATGCTGGACTTCAGAGTTGTGCACTGGGTCCACAGAAAGGAGCTGAGTAATGGATGAGTTAGAAAGCAATGAGGAGATCTAAGTAGCTGCTTAATGCAGCTTCTCTCCATCCCCTGTCATGTTGCCACAGAAGACATGTGAGAAACTCTCTGAAACATTATTTGTACTTAACACACCAGGATGTGCACTGGAACTACTTTATGTTGCTGCTTGTTTGGAAGACTCTTGCCTGATGCTCAGAGGAAGGCACAAACAGCTTCCTGGTTTTTCTAGCATTGGGTTAACTTTTTAATAAATATAGTGGGAAGGAAACTTTTCAAAGGAGACTTTTGAAAGTATCATATCTAAAAATAAATCAATCATCCACTTTACTAATCATCTGAACGTTCACCTAAAATAAATGCTCTTTGCTTGATGGAAAATATGTCCAAATGCAAAGGAACAGGCAGCTGCCCACCGGGAGGAGCAGGGAGCTGTGCCAGGGGGCAAAAGTGCTCTGCATGGCTGTGGGAGGAAGCTGTGCTTCCATTTCTGGGCAATCCCATCTGCTCTTCCCTGGCTTTGGGAGCTCAGAGAGGTGTCCCTAACTCTGGTTGTGTGCTAGGAGTAGTCCTGGGCACCAGGCAGGAGGAGGCTGCCAGAGTTTGTGCTGTACCTGGCTGCAGGTGTGCAAAGCAGACAGTGTCTGATGACAGCCCTGGAAGTGTTCAGGGCTGGGCTGGATTTGTGGGGTGAGTGGCATCCCTGCCCATGGCACAGAGTGGAACTAGGTGACCTTTAAGATCCCTTCCACCCCAAACCGTTCCATGATTCCATTATTTCAGAGGTACACAACTGTTTGAGTCCAGGCTAAGGGTCACCTTATGCTGGCTTGTTGTGAGCTGCTAGTTAATTCCCCTCTCCTTGTTTCCTTGGAAGTGCCATCAGGAGTTCCTTTGACTAATAAGCTCCATAATCCATGAACTGAGCAGTGCTGGGGCCGCTGTTTGCTCTGCTCTCTGAGGTGTCTCAGGGCTCTGTCATATCCCAGTCCTGGTTTGGGTGGAGGACACACTCTGAACTGTTGTGTTCCTCATCTTGTTCCTGTTGTGGTGAATGACCTGGGGCAGGTCAGTTTGTTGAAGCTGGTGGGAGATTTTTCAGTATGTGCAGACAGGTTTTGAGCGATGCCCGTTATTACCCTGTTCCTTTTAGGGCAGAAATGCCTCAAACCGAGCATTGAATCAAGAGCTTTGCTGTGATTTGCTAGCACAAGAAGTCTGAATTTTATTTAATCAGCTAGCTTGAAAATTAGCCTTATTCCCCTGATAGGCTGATAAGAATGGACACATCTGGACTCTTTCCTGCTCCTGCAGCAGTCAGGAGGGGAAAACAGTGGTTGGCTCATTTAAAAAATGGTACTGAAGCCCAGACTCTGCAGAGCAGTCTCCGAGCAGAAGACACCTAGCCAGAACCTTTCAGAACCTTTTCACGTTGGGAGATTCCAGCTTAATAAGCTCTGCCTTCATTCCTGCAGTGATTTTGGCGCTGCCCTTTTATCTCTCAGCACCAAATGTCCTGTTCTGCAGTGACCTACATAGGGAGGTGGGTGCACGGGGAGCAGGCAGGGCACTCTGCCTCTCTGCAGTGAGTGAGTGTGCTGGAATGCCAGCAAAAAAGCAGGACAGCTCCCCATTGTTTGCCTTCTGCCACTGGGGTTCAGTACCACACTGGGCAACTCCTGTTGCCCTCTTAGGTCTTTCCAAGCTCTTCATCTTGGTTGAAAAAGGCCTGGGAACAGGGAGGGTAGTGCCCAGGCAGGAGAGGTGACATGCACAGCTTGCTGCTCCTTGTATTCCAGTTTTCCTGTTTTAAATCCAGCAGTGATATCTCCCTGACAGACATATTGTGAAAAATCATGCAATCACAAGCGATGCTGTTGTTTATCACTACAAAACCATATTTCAAGTGTTTATGGGTTTGTGAGTGTAAAACAAGACTAAGGCAATGGAAAAATAAAATCAGTGTGAGGAAAGCCTTTGCAGTTTCCACAGCGTTTGTAGCTGGGCTGTCTTGACTTACACCTTAACCAAATGTGCTTGGTTTTCTCCTCCACATTTTAATGACAAATGTTACTCCTGTGGCCCTTGCTTTCTTCTTTTTTCCTTCCCCTAAGAGGAAGTTTTTTTGCACAAGATTTCTCCACAAGGCCTCCACCCCTTTAGGCATTTGACCCCAGTCACATTATGTGCTGGAGGCAGTGCTGCCCTTCACAGTGTCCCTGTGACAAGACTCCTGTGCACGGTGATCTGAGTTCTTTCCACCTCTGATCTGGATCTTGACCTCTCTACGTTTGAGCAGATTTGAGCCAAGCCAGCCTTTGCCAAGTCCTAATGGAGGTTTTACCTCCAGAGCTGCACCACAGAAAGGGAAGAGACTTTCTGCCTGTGCAGCAATCCCGAAATACTGCAGAGCAGCAAATCCTCCCCAGCCCGGTTCCTTTGTTTGTCTGGTTTTTCCCCTCCAGACCATCCCCAGTCCATGACTGGAATGCTGCGTTTTCTCCCCGTGGCTGCTGTTCTAACCAAGGACACTGCTTTTCTCCTCTAGCAGGCGCAGGCTCAGGCAAGGCAGCAGCAGCAGCAGGCTCAGGGCACGGCGCAGGGGCAGAAGCTGGGCTCGCTCACCCCCCCGTCCTCGCCCAAGGCGCAGCGCGCGGGGCACCGCCGCATCCTCAGTGATGTCACCCACAGCGCTGTGTTCGGTGTGCCCGCCAGCAAATCCACCCAGCTGCTGCAGGCCGCGGCTGCCGAGGCCAGCCTCAACAAGTCCAAGTAGGTGCCCGGGGCCCCCATGTGGGATGTGGAGTGAGAGCTGGGTCAGGCTCTGGGAGGTGTTCGATACAAAGCTCTAATTGGAGGTACACAAAAAACTCTGAGTAAATCTTTGCCTTCAAGACCTCAGTTTAGGGCTTGGCAGGAAGTGCTGGAAAATTTGTCCCAAAGTCCTTATGAGTTGTCCGAGCTCCCAATAAGCTTTGAGTGACCAGGGCCTTCTCTGGCTCACAAAAGGCAGTGTCATTTCAGCCACAGCCCTGGTGTGTGCTTCATTCTCTCTGCTTGACACCAGCACTTCCTGAAGGTTGGACTTGATGGTCTTGGAGATCTTAAAGGAGCTCTGGTTCCCTAGGAGTATTTGCTAGGTCACATTTACAGTGTCTACCGGCAAGAAGCCTTCCCGTGGGCACTGCTGTTCCTGGTGTGATGCTGGTTTTAACCCCCGAGATGTGGGTGCCCAGCCTCAGTGCTCCCAGGCTTTGGAGAATGGGACTGCAGTAACTTGCCCTGGATGTTTTAACTGGGAGTTCATTAGAGTGTAGTAGCTTGGACCAGTTGATAGTGCTGGCCAGAGGATTTCAGATGGGTGGTTAATGGCTCTTGTTTGGGATGGTCACATCCAGATCTGCTTCCACCACGCCCTCGGGCTCACCAAGGACCTCGCAGCAGAATGTCTACAACCCTCCTGACCTGTCCTCATGGAACCCCTTTGATGATGACAACTTCTCCAAGCTCACAGCTGAGGAGCTGCTGAACAAGGACTTTGCAAAGCTGGGAGATGGTAGGTCCATGGGGTGCTTTAACACCTGCCTTACTCTGGAAAGGGAAGATGCCATGGATTGGGGATGCTTTTGGGCAGGGACTGCTTGGGTGCCCCGTATAATAACAGTTCTCTGGCTAATTCCGTCCAGTTTCTTTCTGTTTGCAGTTCAGTGCTGCCTCAAAGGCCGAGGTACCAGCTGCTTTGACAGTACCTCTGCTCAGGTGCCTGTGGAAGTGGCAGTTTAAACTCTGCTTCATCTGCAAATTGGGATTTGCAGGAAGGGACTTAAGTCACTTAGTGGAACAGTGTCCTAAAGATACAGATCAGCAGCCTACTTTCAGAACAGAAGTTTTGTTTTTCCCCTAACTCTGGGTCTGCATTCCAGGGAAAGCTCCAGAAAAGACAGGCAGTTCCACAGAGAACCTGATCCCGGGTTTCCAGCCAGCTGCGTCCGCAGCCCCGGCAGACGCGTTTGGTGGCTCTTCCTTCACTGCTGGGCCAGGTGAGTCTGTGAACATGAACAGCATGGAATGGCAGCTCGTGGTCAAAACCTCTTTGAAAGGGAAGGAAAACGGATACAAACTGAGCTGGGCCTTGGCACTGAGAGCTGCAGGGAGCAGAGTTGGCACTTCTGGAGAGGAAGGAATATACAGAGGGTGCGTTCCCCTGTCACAGTTGGGTGGCAGAGACAGGACACTGTGTGGAGGCAGAGGTGTGGTGAGGGAAGAAACTGAGCCCCTTAAGCTCCCAAGGAAGCTTCTTAGTGTGTGGAAGTTCCATGGAGCTCATAACAAAGAGTAAAACCTGTCATGTGCAGTGAAGGAACTGGCTTGGAGGTGTTGGTCAGACCTGCTGATCTGTTTGGAAGAGCAGAAGGAACAGGGATAACTATCTCTGCTGCAGAGTGAGGACAGCAGGGATGAGTGAGCAGGGGAAGTCCTCGGGGGAGAGCACAGTCTCATAATTGGCACATTAAGTGATGAAGGCAGTAATTTCTGCACTGGCTGGGCTGTGAGGCTCCAGAGTTGTTGGCTGGTCTGAGGGGTTTCTCTGCAGAAGCCTCTGCCTGTGGACCTTGTCTGGCGTCTCCTTTGGTCCTGGTATCCCAAGGTTTTGCTGTGAGCAGCCCCTTCTATGCCAAAAACCCTTGGTGAGTGCTGCTGCTCATTTCTAATCCTTCAGCATCAGTTCTCACTGAGGGCAGCTAAGATCTGTCAAGCACAGAGGTGCTTATTCCAGGAGCTCCAAATGCCAGGGATCCTTCCCCCTGGTGAAAATGCACCCCACTGAAGCTAAACAACTCTTGGTGAGAGGAGTCTGGGAAGAGGCTGAGGAATCCTTTGTGGGGCAAGGAGTGACAAATCCATTGATGCTTATTTCTATTTATAAAAGGAGATATAGTGGCACTTATAACTGAGCTTGATATGTTGGTTCTTACTGGAGAATTAGGAAGCTGAAGTCCCTGACACAGGAGTGCTCCTGGGCATTTGCTTTCTGAGTTTGTCTAGCTGTGAGCAGTTTGTGGTGTTCTGTCGGCCTCTGTGAATGATGCTGAGCAGCAGCAGCTCCATGTTGAGCTGTAAAACACCTTCTGCAAAGCCTGAGGAGCATCTGTGTGCCCTGGGCTCTGTGGTTTCTGTACCATGGTCAGTTGTTGCAGTGTCTGTCTTTAAAATGTGCCCCTTGAGTTTCCAGTCCTGGGGTTTGGCATATGAAGGTACCTTGGAAATCTTGGTGCTGGCCTGGGCACTTCCAGCCCTTTTCTTTCTTTCCTCAGAGACAGAAGCCTGTCCCAGCCTGGCTGGTGCAAGATGCTGCAGCTTTTATTGCAGATGCAGAGGCCCCACATGGGCTGTGTGTCCTTTGTGAGGCCTTTCACCTTTTGTGCTGCTGTGAAGGCAGATAACAGTTCTTCCCTGCCAGGGAATGTTCTGAGATCTGTGGGTTAAACTTGGAGAACTACATGGTAACAGTAGTTTTGTTTGTTGGGTTTTTTTTGTTTTTTTTTTTTTTTTTTTTTTCTTTTTAGTAGTACACTTGGTCAGAGTGTGCCTGTATGTGGTTGTGTCAGGCCAGAGCTGGGGCTGTACCTATGCTGTGCTTTTGCTCTATGCTTTCTCCTTTACTCTTCTCTGTTCACTCTGTCTTTTCTTTTCCTTTCCTCTTCTCTACCAGCTGAAAAAACGAAAGACATTCTGAGTTTGGACTCTAGCCCTCCTCTCCTGACTGTGCCTGATCCTTTCATACCTCTCCAGTTATCTGACACGCCAGGTAACCAGAACTGAGGGGGTGGAGGGAGACAGAGTCTTGGGTTTTATTTCGTCCTCCTAATCTTCTGGTTCTGTTTGTAGGGACACGTGAAATCCTGGGCACTGCCAGGCTCTGCTGGGCTCACTGGCAGTGGGGATGGTTTTCATGGCAGAGCCTGGGTTATCTCATTGTTCCTAATGCCAAAAATGTTGGTGTCTTTAGAGGCTCAGCATTCAAAGCCAAAAGTGGTTGGAGGGCTGGAGCACCTCTCCTAGGAGGGAAAGCTGAGAGGGTAGGATTTGTTCCATCTGGAGCAGAGAACGCTCCAGGGAGACCTCAGAGCCCCTTCCAGTGCCTAAAGGGGCTCCAAGAGAGCTGGAGACAAGGGCCTGGGGGGACAGGACACAGAGCTTCCCACTGCCAAAGGGCAGGGATAGATAGGATATTGAGAAAGAATTGTTCCCTGGGAGGGTGTTGAGGCCCTGGCACAGAGTGCCCAGAGAAGCTGTGGCTGCCCCTGGATCCCTGCAAGTGCCCAAGACCAGGTTGGATGGGGCCTGGAGCACCCTGGGATGGTGGAAGGTGTCCCTGCCCATGGCAGGGGCTGGAATGAGATGCCCTTTAAGATCCCCTTCCAACACAAACCTTTCCAAGATTCCGGGGGAAATAATCCCCAGGTAATTAACTACCTGTTCTGACTTAATCTGTTTTCAAATTGTCTCCAATGTTGAAATTGTAGGTTTTATTATTGTTAATCTTTCTTTCCTGTAAAAGTCAGTGTTCCTTTGGCTTCCAAAGTCTGTTGCATATCTGAGCATCTTGTGAAGCAGAAGTTACATGTGACCTTTTCTGATTTGGCAAGATGTTCCAGTGCAGTTGGTGCTATTTCCTTTACTTTGCAGTGCTGCTTCTAAGCCTTCTCCTCTGTGCACATTTCTGATTGCAGCAGCCAACACTTTTTAGCACAAGATTATGTAAGTGCTTAGGAGCTTATTTGCAAATCAGTGGGATTTGGAATATGGAAATATTTTTATCTTGGAGCCCTCTGGTGAATGTGTGTGGCAGGTCCCATGTCAGTGAGCCCCAGAACACAACAGCAGCTCCCACCCTAGTCCTTAGCCCAGTCTCTGGATCACTGGTGGTTTGGAGGACCCAAGCTTCAAAATGTACTGTGAAGGTGACATCTCTCCATGGAGAGTTGAGCAGTTCAGGAGAAAAATAAACCTTTTATCCATAACTCTGTGGAACTTGCTTCCTTCTGGTGGATGCTCAAAGAGCAGGAGAAACGTGGTTTGGTCCAAAAGGGATTTTACCCATAAATGCAGTTTGAGAGTAGAAGCAAAACTTGGAGTCTTTTTTGTCTGTGTGAGCACTGCCAGGAGCTGACCTGCTCAGCTCTACCTTGAAAACAACCCACAGAAGGCAGCTGACTGCACATTTTCCTTCTTCCTTCCCCCAAATGCTACTGGAAGTGTTGGTTGTCCTGACTGAAGTCGCCCAGGCCGTTTATTTCCCCACCAGCATCCTCAGCTCACAGTTGGAAAGTGTTTCCCTTGTTGCTTTTCCACACAGCAGGACCACAAGGAGCAGCAGTTGCAGCCTCAGCTGTGGGAGCTCTGGAATTCCTACTAGAAGAGAAATCCCTGTGGAGGAGTTTTCAGCCCTGCCCTTGGGGCAGCTCATCAGAGCAGCAGTGGATGCGGGCTCTGTGGTGCCAGGTTGCTTCTCCTGCAGATCTGAGCCTGCCTGGTTGTGGATCTCTGCAGGCAGGTGCTAACCCTGCCCTTGCTGCTCTCCCTACTGCCTGTGGTTCTGTTCAGTGCAGTGAATCCCCTTCCATGGGGGCCAGGACATGCAGGAGACCTGGCTTTTGTTGGCCCTGAGGGTTCCTGCAAAGATGTTTTCATCTGTTTGTTCTTTTTAAAGTAAAACTGGAGGCCAGGAGCTCATGAATATTTTTAAGGGCTGGGGCTACAGACCAGTCCTTAGCTTTGGAACTAAGAGGGGTTGTCTGCCTGTAAATTCAACAGAAAAGATCAAATTTCTGGACTTGAACTCAGGTTTTCAGGCTGTGTGTGTCATCCAGCAGTGTTGTGTTTGTTCTTCTGTGTCAATGTTACCTGTGCAGGAACATCCCCAGCACAGAGGGCTTGGCCCAGGGCTGTGCTGCCTGGCAGCTCAGGTGTTTCCAGTGGTCAGCAGAACTGGGAGTGACTCCAGGCTCCAGCACAGCGCCTTGCCCAGCTGCCTCGGTTCTGTGCAGGAGCGGCTGAATATTTGCTTTGTGTTTGGAATATTTTTATGCCTGAGAATGCTTTGATAATGAATCTCCTTGCTTTAAAAACATTTTACCTCTGTCTTCATCAGCTGGGAGGGTGCGCGACCCTTTCAGAAGTGGAAGTGAGTCTGCACCTTGAGCCTACAGAGCAGTGTTGTTCAGGGAGGGTTTCAGTACGAGTGAGGTTTTATTGGGTGTGTGCCCTGTTTGTCTTACAGAGCCAGTCCTGGGGGCTCTGCCCTCCAGCCCTGCAGCAGCTGAGGGCCTGGCTAAAGCTCAGCTGCTTTTTCTGCTAAGCCACAAACCTCCTCCCCATGCCACTCAGAGGTGCAGGTGGAATCACCTGAGTGCTGGTCAGAGACTTTGGCCTCTCCCACCTTGCAGAGGGGCAGATGCAGTCAGGTGGCAGTGGGTGGTTTTCAGTGCGTCCCTCTTCCTCCCCTGTGTAATGCTGCAGTTCTTAATGGAATTGTAACTAGTAAGAGGTGCTGGCAAGAGGGATGTAAAAATATGGCAAAACATCTGTTAAAATAAGGGATAATTAAGTATTCATGCCGGAAACATATTTCCTTGTGTATGTGTAGGAAAATGAGCCAAGTTATTCTTGATGAGCTTATTTCAGGCTTCACCACTGACTGATCCTGGGGTGTTGGTCAGGGGAACCCTGTGGGGTCACTCTGACTGATGGAGGAGGGTATTTTATTTTTTTTGAGAACAAAATACTTGATGAGATGTTTTTAATCACCGTAACTCTACTCCAGGCCTGTAAATTGTGAGAAGATAACTGGGTGCCCAGCTATGCCTGGGTGTTTATAGCAGCTGTAATAAACAACTGTATTTCTGCTGAGAATTGATTTGTACCAAGATGACACATTAAGATAAAGTAATTGCACATGCACAATTAGACATGCACAGCAACTGTGGGCGTGCACTAATGATCTAAGTTTACATCTTGAGTTGGAAAGATGCAAAAGGGCAGCTGCTGATGTAGGAATTCGATGGATTTATTGCTGTATTTACTGAGAGGACACGGTGGTGTTGTGATGATGTAGAGCAGCAGAACCAGCAGACCATGAGAATCCCAACTAAATGAGTGTTAAGAGCATCCAGTGTTCTTCTGTCTGGGCTTTGAGTGTGATCTTAGAGGGGAGAATTTATTATTTTACAAATATTTGAGATCTTGAACAAGAGACTAAAATTGCTTGATTTTGATCTCTTAAGGAGCCACTGTTAAGTGTTGTCCTGTTACCCTCCATGGTATTTACAAAGCCTTGTGCATTCGAAGCATTCCATTTGCCTTTATTCCCCTTCTCTTTCTGCTCGTGTTATGTAAGAACCAATCCCATTTCACAGCAGCTCCATGAGGAGAATGGAAATGCAGTCCCTTCCCTGGACTAGTCCAAGTACTCTGTTGCTGAATACCGTGCAGGGCCTCCTTTAATCTGCTAATACTTGATCAGTCAATAGGCAGAAACCTTCCCCAGTGACAAATCTCTGCCCACGCTGGTGATTTCCCTCCCACCTGCTGACCTGGCAGGATTTTCACAGCCATGTCTCTCTTTCCCAGCTGGCCCCCGAAGGAAAGGACTCTGCTGTGTGCTCTCTTGAGCTGTGTGTGCTGTCCTAGGGCAGCCCTGCAGTGAGTACCAGCCCTGTGTGTGTGGTGCTGCTGACCCTCCTGCCTTGGGCATGTGCCTCGTGGTCAGTGTCCTCACCTTGGCACAGAGCTCTGCCCTCTGCTCCCTTTTAACTTGCAAGTTTTCAGGAGTTCTTGTTTTTTCTAGTAGCCTGCTCTAACCCAAAGCCCCTTTGCTTCCCTCTTCTCTTGATTGATATTTTTTCCTAACTCTGGTGTTTCTTAAAACGCTTTCTGCGTATTTGTGGCTGAAGGGGTGTGTTTTGCCAGCAATTAAAGCAGCATGGCAACAGAGTCTCTGGCAGTGGTGGCTGCAGATGCAAAGTCTATGCAAACTGAGTGACTGTAAACTCCATCAGGTCTGTGCATGTGTTAGAAGAGGGATCTGAAGAAAAGGTCAGCATTTTCTCACTGGATTGTCCAAAGCTGTGCTTCTCAGCCAGTGCATGGGGTTTGGCCTGTTTGCTTGTCCCGAGATACGAATCCAGAGTTAATTCGATGGCTTCACCTCCTTCTTATGTTGGTGCAGATCATAGGAGAGGCTCTTGCTTTCATTCCTGGAGGAAGGGATTTGGTTTTCCAGGCTCTGAAGTCACCAGTGTCAGCCTCTTGGGGATGCTCCAAGACGCATCAGCTGCAGGCTCTTGCTCTGCATTTTCTGCAGCTGTTCTGCTTACTCTGACAGGAAACAATCAGTAATTTCTTACTGCGAGGAACAGGGAACTTGACAAATGTTTCACATTCTTTCTTAAAGGCTGCGGTGTGTGGCTGGGCTCTCCCTCAGGAAGGGGCTGAGAGGGCACTTTTTAATCCCCCTCTGTGCTTTTAAGCTTAGACACCTTCTAAAAGCTTGCCATGGTCTCCCCGGCTGCTGCACAGCCCCAGCAAACCTGCCCTGGTAGGGCTGAAATGGGGCAAAGCAGAAAAACCAGCAGGAAATGAAATAGCAGTGGCCAGCTTATCCTGAACTGGGTCAGACTCACTTCCCCATGGCTGGAAAGCATCTGGCAGGTTTTCCACAGGCTGACTGAGGAAGAGGAGGTCCCCAAGAGGCAGCAGCTGCAAGTGGGAGAACAGTGACTGGGGTAAAACATGCATTTCCCAGCTGGAATTGAAGAAGGCCCACCCCGAGAGCCCTTCAGGAGCTGTATGAGATCAAATACCTCCATAATGGGTTACCTTTTCTTAACCTTGTTTATCATGGGGCTTGTTCATATGTCTGCACAGGAATTATCTGGGTTTGTCTGTTTGGACTGTATCTCCTCCTCCATTCATTCTGATACTTTCTTGTTTTTGTTGAACTCCCCAGCCTCACTGGAAGGGGATTAAAGTTCCTTTAAATCATGCACTGAGGGGTGCAGTGGCTGCCTAAAAAAGCACTGGCAGATCAGCACCCAGCACTGAAGGAGGCAGGAAAGGAGATCTTGTGAGACAAGAAACAAAATCAGGCAAAGAACCACTGACAGCCTAAAGCTGTGCATAAAACCAGCTGTGCCCTGGGGCAGGAGGGAAAATGAACATGTGGGGAGAATACCACGGTTCTCCGAATCTGGGTGGTTAAAAAACATGGCTGAGCTCAATAGGCAACTCTGGGACCTGTCTGGGGTAGTTTCAGTGTGTTACAGGGAAAATCTGCACTGTTGGAACAGAAGGAAACTGTTGAGAAGGTAAGGGAGGAGGAGCAGGACACCTGGAAGTGGGATCTGACAGGAATGGTCGCTGGGTGTGTGGGTTTGAAGCTGCAGGGGGGTGCCCTGGGAGGAGCTGGGCACTGACAGGCCCTTGGGAAGAGTCTGCCTGGAATGGAGCGTGTTCCCTGTGTCTCCATGTCCTCACAGCTCTCCTGTGCTGTTTCCCCAACATCCTATAACCAATTCCAGCCTCCTTAGCCCCCCTCTGACAGCATTAACACCTGTTGGTGCCCCTGCTCCCAGCCTGTCCACTCTGCCCCTCTCTGTGCCACAGAAGCCAGGGATGGTGCCTGGATGCAAATCCAGCCTCTAAAATGGATATTCTTAAAGGTGGGAAGAGTTCCTGTATATATTTTATATATATATAGAGAGAGAGAGAGTTCCTATATATTAGGGCTGCTCTTTCCATCACATTTGCCTTTCAGTTGACCTTTTCCAGGCCTGTAATGATATAACAAGTACCTCTTGGGTTGTTTTTTAGGTTTCCTTCCCCTCCTGATTGCTTCAGTTGTTGACTTTGTTATGTGGAGTAGAATTTGTCCTGCTTTGAATAAGCAGTTCCAAAGCCATTGGACTATTTTGTTATTTATATTGGGCAATAGAAAAGGATGGATATTATTCCCACATATGTAGCACTGTAACTTAAGCTTTTCTTTGGTGTTCTCAGCATGTCAAATCTTATGGAGCAGGATTCCTGTGCTTTTGTGCAGTTGTGAGCAGGATTTCTTTGGATAATAAACAATAACACCAATCTGTGATCTCAAAAATTAAAATATAGATGTAACAGTTTTGTAACATTCTAATTTTAGATTATGAATGGAGTAATTTCAATGAGTTGAAATGACCAGATTTGTCCATGTGGAGCAAATTCTATCAGAGCTGTTCTGTTGCAGGAAGTAACTTCTGGTAAATCCTGAAATTATTCTTTACCTTTTTGTTCTGGGAAGAAACCCTCGTGAAAGCTAAATAATTAATCTCATTTCTGCTGATCCGGTTAGTGATTGGGAAATCACTCATCCACCAGATGAATAATTGAGATTAACTTCTTGCCCAGGCTCTCTGTGAGGATAATGGGAACCACAGGAGCTGTGCTGCTGAGAGTGACACGTGTGATTTGAAACCTGGTGCTGAAATAATTGCTTGGTACCTGGGCAGCTGTGTGACCCCAGGGCAGGCTCTGCTGCACGGTCTCAGTGCCTGGTTCTGCTCCAGCTCCTCGGGGTTGAGTTCCCTCCTCAGGCTGAGCTGGCCCCAAGGCACTCAGCTCTTCTGTCTCCTCGTTACACAAACACTGACGAAGGATTCCCAGCATAGGGAGGGGAGGGAGGGGAAAATTATTTCTTAAATGTGGGGTTCAGCATGTTAAACTTACGGTTTTAATATATAAACTTATGGGTGGCAGTGCCAAAGCTGTGGGCTGTTCTACAGTGGCTCCTTGGGGAGAGGAGCCCACAGTGGGTGAGGATGTCCTCACCTCTCTTAGGTGGCCGTGGCCCTTTGATGCCTCTGAGTGATAGTGGGGGACAAACTTCATAGCAGGGCCTGTTGTGATAGAACAAGGGATGATCATGTTTACCTGAAGGAGGGTGGGTTTTAGATTAAAGAGAGAATCTTTTTACAGTGAAACTGGAGAGGCCCTGGCACAGGTTGCCCAGAGAAGCTGTGGCTGACCCATCCTTGGAAGTGTCAGAGGCCAGGTTGGGTGGAGCTTGGAGCAAGCTGGGCTCATGGAAGGTGTCCCTGCCCATGGAACGTGTGCCTGCCTGTGGCAGGGGTTGGATGAGCTTTGAAAGATCCTTTGCAACCCAGGCCCACTCCGGGTTCTGTGCTGGAGCCATTTGCACACCCCGTGGTGCAGATGCTCCTCTGGGGCTCACACACAGCACAGCGAGCCATGAACTGAGCACCTGATTAATGTTGTCTTTTTCTTTCTTTTGCTTTTTCTCTCTGTTGCCTCCCTTCCTCCTTTTCCTGCTTGCCCCAGAAAAACTGATTGAGGGACTCAAATCTCCCGAGCCTGCGCTCCTGCTCCCCGACCTCCTGCCTCTGGCTGACCCCTTCGGCAGCACGTCAGATGCTGTCAATGGTAAAGCCCCCAGCCCTGTCCCCTCCTGTCACGTGGAATGTCCTGCCCTGCATGCTCACCCCTGTGCACCCCTGGCTCCCAGAACAGCCCCTTCTGCCGGGGAGACAGCATGAGGGAAGTAATGGATCATGCTGAGATAGCTCTGCCTTTTCTCTGTGAGATGGGCACTGAGCAGTGAGGATTTGGTGTCTGCACCTGAACTCCAGGTGCACTGATCTGTGATGTGGCACAGTTGTGCCTTGGGTTTTCTCTTGGTAGAAGAAAGTTAATTGCTGATTGAAGAAGAAGGTGGCAAAAATACCTTTATTTCTGGTCAAGATTTTGTGTTTAACCATGGCCCAGAGCTGGTCTGTCTCCATGGACCCTCAGCAGGATGAGGAGGAAGGACAGCATTCCCTGGACCTGGGGAGTGCTGGGAATAAACATGCTAGGCTGCTGTGAGCCTGGATGCAGCAGGCTCCAGGCAGGGTCAGGATTTTGGAGTGCTGCAGAATCGTGTTTTTATCCACTTGCCAGGTGCACTGAGGACAGTGATTGCAGGCTGCAGGTTGTTGCCATCAGCTGCTCCTGTGGGTTGGGCTCCCAGCTGGGCTCCCGTGACCAGCTGGGTATGACCTGTGGCTCTGGTAGAAAGGAAGGACATGACTTCCTGTAATAGTAAAACTTCTACTTTGTCAGTTTCTGGCAGTTGTCTGAATTTTAATGATCAATTACTCTGAATGCAAATGGACTCCAGTGGTCACTGTTAGCCCTTTGCTGGACAAGGATCTTGTGGCTATTTTCTTCCTGTTCAGCTGCAGGGCAGATGTTAGTAACCTGCTGCTCCACTCTCTGGGTTTTTCAAATTGGGCTTGTACAAATTAAAATAAATAAAACCAAATAAAAACTTGAAACCAGGGTTCAAAACCAAACCAACCCTTGAGCTGACACATACTACAGGGTCAGTAAAGGATTCAGACAGCTCTTGCCTCAGTTCTTCTGCTTTTCCTTGCAAACTAACCTCTGGTTTCTCCTCTGCTGTTGTGCCCCTGTGGAAAGGAAAAGCTGACGTAGCTGTGGAGAGCCTCATCCCGGGGCTGGAGGCCCCGCTGCCCCAGCGCCTCGTGTCCCAGAGCGAGTCGGTGGCCTCCAACAGAACAGGTTGGTGAGGCAGGAGGGGCTGGGGGTGTTGGGGAAGATGAATCAGGGAAACCTTATAAGTATGATTGCTTAGCAAAAGATTCTGAAAATAGGAAACCTACAATCGAAATAGAAATGGAAGCTTACTTTGAGTTGTAGGATATCGAGTCTTAGTTACTATATAACCTGAAAACAACAGCCTAGCCAGCTGAAGGAGAATCCCTTTTGGGTGAACGATACCTTTCTGCTCGCTAAGAATCCAAAGGTCAATGTAGCAAAACAGAAAAGTCTAAAGAGTAGTTTCTAGAGTTTAAAATATAACATAGTATGGTAATGTAGTAGTTCTTATAGGCTATATGTAGATTCTGTAGGATTTTGTGTCTTGTATTGGTTGGTCACTGTAAATTAGAATATTCAGCACAAAAGAAGATATAATGCATTGTAACAAGGACCTCGCTCTCTTCTCTTCGCTCTTACCTCTGACCCCTGCCACCTTGCTCCCTTCTCTCTTAACTCTTACCCCTTGTTCTTTCTCCCTCTCTCTCTGGGACTTCCCTTCAGCCGAGGCTGGTGGCTGAAGGCAAGGCCCTTTTTACCCACGACCCTTGCAATAAAACCACGTATTCTAGAATATCTCAGGTCAGCAGAGTTCCTTCTCCCTGCCGTCCTCGGATGCTCCTGCATGGGGGGCTCCAAGCACCAGAGAGCTCTGGCTGCTTCCACAGGGGCTGCTCTTCCCACTGCTGGCACCTGGGCCTGCGTGGGGACCTTGCTCAGGGTGTGTTCTGTGGTTCCTCATCTCCTTGGGAGGAACGGAGAAGGTTCTTCCCCCAAAGTGTGCTGGGCACTGTCCAGGCTCCCCAGGGAATGGGTGCGGCCCCAAAGCTGCCAGAGCTCCAGGAGCCTTTGGACACTGCTCCCAGAGATGCCCAGAGTGGGATTTTGGGGTGTCTGTGCAGGGCCAGGAGCTGGGCTCTGATCCCTGTGGGTCCCTTCCCACTCAGGAGATTCTGTGATTCCATGGTACAATGTTCCTTGAGCCCACCATCACAGACCTGTAGGTGCTGGTGCATTGCTCCCATGAATGGTTTAGAGCTCAGGAGCAATCACTGATTTGTCCCGGGGGGGAAGAAGCCACTCCTGGCCCTTTCTCATTGTGCAGCTTTGACTGGGCCACTTCCCACGGCAGATGGACTTTAGCTCTTCTCAGAGGTACCTGGTGGGAGTGCCCTGGGTTTAAAGCTCCTCTCTCTGCAGAGCTCCCACTTTAATCTGGCTCTGTGGGATTCCTTTGTCTGTTCAGCTTCAGAGAGACAGAAACCCCAGCTGATGGTGCTGGGACTCTGTGCCCTCACTGAGAGCAGTGGAATCTCTTCCGTCACAAACAATGGCAGCGTTTGTGCTGGCTTTGCACCAAAGGTGTGTTTGTACCGTTTGTGGGTGAAGGGGAATGTGGGAATGTGAGCTTAACGCTGTTTGTGTCCTGTTCAATGCCACCTTGGGATGCTCACCTGGATCCAGACTCTCTCACTGGGGAAGACTCTCTGCTTGACTGTTCTCTGCTCTCTAACCCTGCTGCTGACCTCCTGGATGAGTTTGCTCCTGTAGCTTTCGCAGCTCAGCCTCACAAAGGTAAACTGGCCCTCTGCTCTCTGCCCTGGCCCTCCTGCCCCTGGCCTGGAGCTGATGTGAAGCTGCTCCTGGTTTACAGAAACGGTTGCTCTGACCTGTTCCAGTGTTTTATTGTCCCCAAGCCACTGCTTTGTTTGCTTCCCAAGCTGCTCAAACTTGGAATGTGCACTGAAGTACTAAGGAGGGAAAAACATCAAGTATTCAGCTTTACTGAAAAGACAGAGTTTGTCAGAAGTGGTGTTGTTTTCTATGGAGTGGGCATCCAGCAGAAGGGATCCAGCAGGCAGGAAGGGTGGGCTCTGTGTGCAGCCCTTCCTCAGTGGATGGATTCTGGGTTAGCTTTTTCCACTTGGAATTTGAGACCTGTGGTTTTTCTGCATTATTAATTCCAGAAGGGAGACTAATAATCATCTGTCACAAGTTTTTGGAACAAAAGGATTTTTTTTGTTTGTTGGAGTTAGCATCCCAGGCAGATGAGCTCTTCCAGCCCTAGAGAATGTTGTCCTTATCAGGAGTTCCCGAGTCCAGCTGTAGTGTCACAGCAAACATGAATGAGAACCCAAGGGGGGAGGCAAGGACTTCTGAGCTATTTATTGCCTTGAAAGAGAGGCCCAGAGCATCAGTGCTGATTCCTGGGTTCCCCTTGGAGCTGGGGCATGTTTTGTTCACTTGGTGAGTATCCCTATAGCAACAGAAATGTTCTGGCCTCAGAGGAATTGCTGCAAAACGAGTCTGTAATCAATTTTTACACTTGATGGCATTTCAGAATGAGTTTGTGCTTTCCATAGAGCTTTTGGGTTAAACCAGCAGTCGTTCTAATTGCTCAGTGCTGTAATACACTCCTGTGCCACTTTGAAATGTGTGTGGAGCAGTTACTGCCACATCCTGGGACATAGCAAAGCCCAGATGTAGTGATGTGGCTTAATGAGAAAATGAATTGACTGCATGGCTCTCCCAGGGCTGCCCTACTGTTTCCTCTAGGATGGGAAAGGCTCATGTGTGATGAGGAAAGTGAGACTCTGTTAGCGGGAGGTGGGGGCAAGGTATTAAAATCTTCCAGAAGTCACTGAGGGCTTGTTTTCAAACCCTCATTTTTAGCTCTGGCTGTTGTTATTAACTGAACATCAGTCTCACTCCTTTTTTTTTGCTTAGTTTATCCAGTCCTGGTGGTGGTGATGATAATAAAACACCTCTGGGACAGGTGCTGCTGTCCCTGGGTGTCATCAGTGTGTGGAGCTGCAGAGTTCCTGGCGCCAGTGGGACCAGGAGGGCTGGAAAAGCAGCTGTGCTCTGATCCTTTTATCAGTGGGGCTCTGAGCAGCCTTTCCTTGTCCTTCACTGGGCCCTTTGCTGGCCCTGGAATTGGTGCTGAGCCTTCAGGGTCCCTGAATCTGCATTTGCTGAATTCAGCACCGGGCTCTGTGTGTGAGAGGGAGAAGGATGTTTCTCCTTGGGGTGGCACAAGTCACTGAGCTGAGTTTCCAGAGCCTTGGATCGGCTGTGCCCAGGTGGGGACATTGGCCAGCCTGTCCCTCTCCTCAGGGTTGTCCACAGCTGGGCAGTGCTCTTGCAGCAGCCTCTGGAGCTGTGGGCAGCTGTGTGCAGAAATGCTATGGAAGTGGGATCCCTTGCAGGAGCTCTCAGGGTGCTGGGAAGAGGCACAAATAAATAACTCTGGGGGCAGAGAGGTCACGGTGACAGTTCCTGTTCAGATGAACCTTTGTGTGTTTAACACTTTGCACTGGTCTCCTACAACATTTAGGGGTTGTTTTCCCTGGGTCTGATCCTCCAGAGCAGAGAGTAGTTCCACGAGTGCTTTCTTGCCTCATCTCTCCCCATACCTGTTAAATCTTGGTCACCTTTAGGTAGAAATCTCTTATTCCCAACAGGAGTCAGTCAGGAATGTTCCTGTTAACAAAAACTGTCGGATTGATGTGTCCTTGATGGGCTTTCAGAAATACTTAATATAGGACCTGAGGAGAAGATTTGGGAGGGTATTTGAGGTGTCTGAAAGAACAAGTAGTGATGCCCAGGGAGTGTGAGAGACTCTAACGATGCATAATTGCCTGATGAGGTGGATAAATCATCTCATCTCTGGAGATGGTTGAAAGTGCCTCCCACCAAGTGTTGAACTGCAGCTGATGTGGTTTGAAATCAATGGAATTATCTCCCAGAACTGCCCTGGGGCCTCTAGAAAATCTCTCACAGCATCTGGGTACTCTCCAGGCAGGTAAACTCCTTGGAAATCTGACTTCATGTTGCCCTTCTTGTTTTATTGCTGCAGGTGAAAGCTCAGGGTTTTGTCTCATGTAGATGATTGGAATTTCTTCTGTGGGTTTTTTTTTCTTTTTTTTTTTTTTTTTTCTTTTTTTTTTTTTTTTCCCCCAGCCCTTTTCCTATCCCTGTGCATGAGAACTGGGAGCCAGAGAGCCAGACTGAGCTCTCACACCATGCTCATGACAAAGAACACCTTCGGTCTTTGGGAGCTTACCCCAGGCCTCTGCCACAGCTTCTAACTGTCCAGTTGAGCCTTCAGACTGGTCAGGTTTTGTTCTGGGTCTTGTCACTTGGCTTGCTTGGTTTGGTTTGATCCCTTCCACTTCTGCATTTCATTGCCTCTCTTCTTTTTTACCCAGACTTACCAACTTTATTTCATCTTGTAAATAAAACTCCTGCTTCTAAACGCTGTCTCTGAAAACATACAGATGTTCTAACACTTCCTGGCAATTCTAACCAGCCTCTCTGCTGTCTTTGCTTCTTTACCCTTATTTCTCTTCTATGCTGCAGAAGATACTAACCTGATATCAGGCTTTGATGCTCCTGAGGGCTCTGAAAAAGTGACAGAAGATGAGTTTGACCCAATTCCAGTGTTGATATCCAAAAATTCACAAGGTAAGCCAGGATGTGGGAGTGAAAAAGGGAAGGAAAAAAGGCAAACAGTGAATATATAAATTAGTTTTGGGGCAGTGGTGCGGCAGCACATGTGATTAGTTCAAATCCTGAGCTGTGAAATACTATCAGTGTGGTGTTTAGTGGGATACCTTAGCCTTGAAATTTCTCTAGATTCTCTACTTGGCAATATTTGAGCTCCCATGGGATAATTTCTCCCAGCCTACCAGGAGGGCACAGACCCCTCAGTGACTGAATGCAGTGAGAGCTGTGTCCTCCCACCTTCTTACTTACTGCCCAAGGCTTTGGTCTTTTAAGTGAGCTTGGCATGAGTCACAAGAAAGAGTGATAATGATGATAATCCCTTATAGCCCAAACCTCCTGCTGAAAGTGAGGTTTTTTTTACTTCTGTTTGGTGTCTTTCCAAGGTGGGAACTGAGTGTGACAAGTTTGGTCCATGTCCCCACCTCCTTTGAGGAGCTCTGAGCAGGCAGTCTGTAGGGCAGTGACTGGGCAGCTGCTCATTTTCACCATTCTGGCACCAGATCCCCTTAACGAGATCTTTGCCAGCAGTCTCAGTCCCTCTGGGGGATTATGAGAAACCAGCAGCACTGTTGGCTTAACAGCAGCAGTTGTGCTGTGGTTTGTAGCTCTTTAAGGACAGCAGCAGGCAGCGTTTCACACCTGGCCAGTGAAGGATCAGTGAAGTGGGTCCCCTCTCTGCAGTCACCCCATGGAAAGGATTTTTTGATTACAGCCTTTGATGTACTTTTGGAGGTTTAAAGACGAATCCAGGACTTCTTTTTATTTTTTTTAGGCTTTTTTGCTTCTTTTTTTTTTTTCAGTTTGGTCACAAAACCTTTTGCTTCTCTAACTCCCATTTTTAGTCACAGCAGGAGTGTGTTCTGCACTAATCTTGGCTTTCAGAGGCTGACACTCATTAGAAACAGTTCAGACATTACAAACTCTGCTTCTGCTGGAAGTCAGAGATTTCTCCCAAGGCTGGGCCAAGATAGGCCACCTTGAGTGCAGAGGAGCATCCTGGGGAGTTGGAACCAGGTGGTCTTTAAGGTCCTTTCCAACCTAAGCCATTCTGTGATTCTCTCCATTAGTATCCAAGTCCCAGTTACAGAAGGTCCCACGATAGCCCAGTTCTCCTGGAAACAGCTCAAAGCACCCAAAGATGCTCCTAAAATAGCAGCTAGATTTCAGGTTTTAAAATTTTGACCTGTCCTTTCTATGGCCCGTGGGAGTCCTTGAATTGTTTTAGAAATCCCTTAGTAAGGATGGGGTTCTGGTTAAACTTTATGAAAGAATGAGTTTGTAGGGGGTTGTTGGCTGCTGTGCTGGTTTGGTTTGGGGGGAGAGGGTGGAAGAGCGAGCAGGGGATTCATTGCTGTCATGATACAAATAATGAGAAGAGCTTGAGCAGGTTTTCTGTTTTGCTTTTACTTCTTTCTTTCTTTCTTGATCTTGAACTTCTGAAACTGTCGTGTGTGTGTGTGTCCTGTTCAATACTGAATTCCTATCTCTCGCACTTTCAGGTGGGCATTCTAGAAACAACAGTGGAAGCTCTGAGTCCAGTCTTCCCAACATAGCCAGGTCTTTGCTGCTGGTGGATCAGCTCATAGACCTGTAGCAGTGACACAGTAGCAGACGCAGTTTCTGTAACGTACCCAGACCTCCGATTTCGTTGCCAGAAGAGTTTCCTTCTGTTGTGCTTCTTTGGGGCTTTTTTTTTTTTCCCCCCCTTTAATTAAGAGAAAAATCCGCCAACAGGAGACAGTCACCCACCTCTCTCCCTGTCTTCCCGTGACCTGGGGAAGATTCTGGCTCAGTTCTCCAGGTAGCCTGTTCTCTCTAAAGCTGGTAAAACCCTGCGGGGTTCCCTCTGCACTGTCCCGTGGCCTTGTCCAGGGGAGCACCGTGGAGAACCCTCCTGGCCCTGCTCAGGGAGCTGTGGCTGCCCTGTGACCCTGCCCCAGCCTCCTCTCCCTGGAGCAGGGCGTGAACAGTGCGTCCCAGTCTTTGCTTTGTGCTGTTGGATGTGGTTTTGGTTCTGTTTGCATTTCCCCGTGGCTGGGCAGGAGCAGGGGCCAGGTGTCAGTGGCAGGGACATCCTTCAGCTGCTGGACATGGGGTAGGAGAGCTGGTGGCTCTGAATTGCTTCAGAGGAGGAGGAAGCCCCGAGTTCCTCCGGAGCAGTCTGGCCATACTCTGGTGGTGGTGCACTTGAAGAGTTCTCCAGCTGCCACCAGCTCATGGTTTGGTGTCAAACAATCCTGCTGGGAACAAACTGTGCTTCCTGGGGGAGGGAAAACCTGAGAAAAGGAAAAAAGAGAAAAGGAAAAAAAGAAAAAAACCAGATTGCTAAAGCTGCAGAAATGACCCTAAGTGAAGTGTAACAAGGTTTTGAACCAAATCCATGTGAGTATGGCTGAGACTAGTGTTTCACTGACCTTTTTTGGGTGAAAAGGGCGCTGTGGCAGCAGCAAATGTATTTTCTGTGACTTCTTTTCTGTGTTTGACTGGAAAAAAAGAAAATCCCCTCAACCCACTGTAAATTGTGTATGAAACAAATTGTCCTACGGCTGTTTGTCTATTTTTAATCCTGGTTTTAGTCAAGCATCTGGTATATGTTCTGGGTTCTCCATTTTCTCTTGTAACTGCTATAGTGCACCCCAGTTCAGTATGGAGCCATTGTTTTAGTAGACAAAGATTCCTGTGGGCCTTTCTCCACCCCAGTCTCTGTGAACACGCATGCACTCGGTTCAGGTGGTTTGAAATCAGTGCTGCTACAACTCGATGGGTTCTCCCTTTTCTTTCCCCCTTCACATGCTTGGGTTGTCAATAGCTGGATACGCTTAACTCGTTTTCCTTGGCTTACCATGAAGTCCGGAATTTCTATCTCGTATTTGAAAGCCCTCTCTGAGCAGATGGACTCTTCCTCTGTAGTGGAATTCTCCCCAGCTTCCTGCTCCCTGTGTTTGTGTTTGTAGCTGTATTAGTAACAGTGCAGTTCCCACGTGCGAAAGTGCGAGCGACTGAATGTGTCTGTGCTGACCTCGCTGAGAAGGGAAGAACCCCAAGTTTGTGACTCCTCCTTTCCTCTCTCCATCTCCTCCCCACCCCAACACTTAGTTTAACAAATTCTGTACATAGAACTCCCATCAGTTGTGTCTCTACATAACTCTTCTTTTAAAACCTACACTTATTAATAAAAGTATTGCTTAAGTGTGTTGTATCATTACATGTGTATACTGCACTTTCCAAGAGAAGCTTTACATGAGAACTATGGAAATGACCTTAGTAAAATTGTGGATAGAACTTTATTATTTTTTTGTTTTATATTCCTAAAGCACAGGCAAGCTGGACTGGAAAACATGAAGACGCTATAGATAGAAAGTTATTGTATAGTCAGATACTGAGATTATATGAAAAGAGAATGGATTTTAAAAAAGTAACCATCTACTGTATATTAGAAACAAAGATTTCTGTGAATTAAAGTACTTTTAAAGAATGTTTAAGATTTTAAATCTAATGGCGCTTGTTCAAGGGTTCTGGAAAAAATGACAAATGCACTGGGTTGTTAATAATGCTATTAAATAAGCAGATGTGAATGTTTATTTTATTGCTTTTTCAAGTAGCTCTTCATGGGTGTGGGTGGAAATACGATATTTTAGAGACGTCTGTTCGTAGACCTCGTTCATCAGAAAACATTCAGCATGTGTTTGCAGAGCGAATGGAAATGAGAGATGAGTGGAGATTGGGGATTCATTTTAAACTCTGCAGAAACTGTGAGTGTCCCACGGGTTCTGGGTTAGTGCTGGTGCTGCTCAGAACTGTGGAGCTTGTGTGAAAGCTGCTGCTCTGAGGGCACAAACGGAACTTCCTCCCGTGTCCCGTGGGACAAGTTTGGTGCCTGGCATTCCCCTGAGGGACTAAGAATCAGTGCTGTAGCTTGGTTGGAGCCTTGTTTGGAGCCAGGGGAGGTGTTCCTGTCCCCTCTGAAGGGCTGTGGGGTCAGGAGATGTTCGGTGACATCAGCAGTTGGTGGAATCCCAGCAGAGGTGTTCTGCTCTGCCCACGTACAGTGCCCTCCTGATGGGATGGCAGTGGAGGCTGGAGCTGGCATTGACTCTTCTGGTGGATCTCCTGTCCGGGTGCTGCAAACACAACCACAGCACGTGGAGCAACTTCCCTGCAAGTCAGGGTTGTGCTTTGGGTGCAGGAACAAACTCTGGGTTTGGGTGGCAAATGTTCAAAGGAATAGTTGGAATTTTGGTGTTGGTTCTTCCTTACTCTGAGGGGCTCAGGTTGGGAAGGACCCCTGCCTTTGGAAACCTCCTTGTTCATCTTTAACCAGATGAGCACAAGTTCAATCGGCCACCTTGTTTCTGACAATGTCCACTGTGTAGGGAGCATCTGTCTCAAAACAGAAGATGCAGCTTCCTGAGTTTGGACTGTCCAAGCCTTCTCCCTTGGGACTTCCTTGGCCAGGGCTTCAGGTGCTGTGCAACCTGCTGGGACAGTGGGTGGGACAGTCTTGGCTTTGTGGCAGATCTACATCCTCCTCCAGCCCACTCATCACGGGCCAGGGCAGCTTGAGCCAATCTGTGTGGAGCCAAATTCTTTTTAGAGGGAGCTTCTTAAGGAATGATAAGGGTGTTCTTTGGCCTAAAAGCCTACAGGGTATCGCCTCCACTGTCTGTGCAAAACCATCTTATTTAAAAATTCTTTCACTGTGCTGTCCCTGGGGAGCGAGGAGGGGCTGCTGGCTGGGCTTTTTCTGGGGACATCTCTGCTGTAGGGGGCTGGGTTTGTTCTGGGGACATCTCTACTATGGAGCTGGGCTTGTTCTAGGAACATCTCTGCTGTGGGACTACTGCTCCTGCCCAGTACAGGAGCAGGGGGCACCCTGGGGAGCTGCCCTTGTGTTTTTCTGAGAGGGTCCCTGCCTGTGCCTTGAACAGGACTCATGTAACCTCTGGCTGGGGCACAGCACAGCTGAGGGGGAGCCAGAGGATGCCCTTGGTGTGCAGGGGTCAGACTGTTCATGAACTGCTGGAATGTGGGATGTGGGTTTGTGTGTTTAACTCCTGCCTGGTGCAGGTAGCTGTCCAAGCGTGCCAGAACTACAGCATTGCATCCCTTATCCTCTGGAACTGAAGGCTCTGGATCTGCCTCCAGGTCTCCCACTGTGAGTGGCTTTGAGCAGAAACACTTAATCCTGCAAGTTGCCACAGGTGTCACTGACCTTTGGTGCTGTGCTGTGGTACCTCCTTGCTGGAAGTGCTGTGTGGGGGTAGTTCTGTGTTGTTGTTTAATGAGATTGCTTCTAGAAACTGGAATAGTTTGCTTCGAGGAATTGGAATACAAGGAAAATCTCCACAGTGCAAGAATGAAAGAGTGATAAGGCTTTTGACCCCTTTAAAATTCCAAACTAGTAATTCTGCACACTGGTAACTGTGCTGATCTTCACCTGTTCCTGGATGTTGAGTTTGGCTTGATGAAATCAGGAGAGTTTCCTGGTGAAAGACTAACTTTAGACTCCAGGAATTTCTGTCTCCCCTGACTTTTTTTTGGGGGCTCTGCTCCAGAAGTGAGACCCTCACCCTTGTGGTGACTGTTCTGGCTCTTGTAATAGAGAGTAACTCTTTCCTAGTTTTCCTCTTGGTTATTTCAGTACTCTGCCACTTCAGGACACTGTTTTCCTTGGAAGCTGGGGAAACTCCAGGTGCCAGGGCTGTCACCTGGGGTAGAGCTCTCTCAGGTTGCTGTCTGAATACCTGCAGATTGTGTTCCTGGGATACTGAGTGATGAGAGGTTTTTTTAAGGCTCTCCCTCTTGAAAAAGAGCCTGGGAATAGTTTGGAATCTTTTTTAGTATGTATATCTGGCCCTGGAATCAAATATTACACACCCGTGTTGTGCAGGGGTAGGGAGAGCCCTCATCTCCAAGCTCCAACTTCTGTAAAGATTTCTGCTGGTAAAGCTCATGGCTGTTTGCAGTGGGCATTCCTTAAACCTGAGCACTCACTGAAAACCTGAGGGATGCTTCCCCAGGAGTAACACCCAGGTCTTGGGAGTCTGGAGAAGGAGGGGACAGACAGGACCTGCCCAGTCTCAGGAGAGGCAGATGGTGGGAAATGCTCCCTCTGCAAGAGGGGCATCTCTGCAAAAGCATCCATCAGCACTGGCAAACTGAAATTCTCTGTGGTCCTGTAAGTGAAGGATACCTCTGCAATTCTGGTTTGCAAGGCCTGTAGTTACAGCTGCTTATGGGAAGCACTGGCCTTGTTACCGCTTCCCTGACCTTCAACACACTGGGTTTTGGTTTGATGGGGGATTTCAGTGTCAGTGTAGCCCAAACCCTTTTTTAACATGATAATCACAGCTGGAGAGGAGATGTCTGAGTCCCACAGCCAGATGTTAACTAAGGTAAAATGCTGGTATGATGTTGTCTTCCTTGTTGTAATGATGCTGCTGTAGCTCCTTCTGGGACCAAGGCAGGTGGTAAAGAAAAGCTGCTGAGACCAGTTACAGTGGGCAGGGTCTGGAAGTGCCAGGTCTCCCTCATTCAGCATTAGAGAAGCATTCCCTGTCAGTGTAGGTGGTGCTCCTGCCTTGTCAGTGAGTCCCCAGACTCCCAGGTTCCATCCCTGTGTCCGGTTTTGTTGTGTTCAGGTCATTGTGGCCCTTCCCTGGCGGTGTCATTCGGCAGCTCTGACTGAAAGCTGCTCCTGGTGAAGCATCACTTACATCGTCTCCCAGAGTAACTCAGAGCTCCTGTACTGGCTTTGGCAAGGGAGAAAACTGCTGCTGAGCATTTGGTGCCCTTCTCACCTGAACGGGCAGAGAGAACATCAGAAAAATAAATTTTTCCCAGGACAGGGCATTCTGCTTCTGGTGCAGTGTCCCCACATTCAGAGCTGCATGCTACTAAGCAGATGGGTTTAGATCCTGTCCTCCCTCTCTTACTCTGTCCCAAATGTCATGGCTTGTGTGGGCACAGGCACTTGCTAATGCACATCAAAGTTAGAAAAAAAATTCCACCCAAATGTGCTGCTCTTGTGTAGAGTGGGCCCTTGGTCTGCATGACCGTGCTCTCCATGATGAATTCCTTTTTCCCGTGGGCCAACGTGGCCTAGGGGATCCGGAGGCATTTGCATGATGTGGCAGCTGGTCTTGCTCTGGTTCAGCCTGGATCTCAGAATGTCACAGTGACCCCTGGCCAGTGTGGGACCAGCCTCCTGGGAGGGAGCTCCACCAGAGCTGTGCTGCTCCTGGAATCCCAGAGGGGCACCTGAGGGAAAACCAGTGTGGACAACACAGGCTGCAGGAGAGAGAGAAGGGATTTTTGTAGAGTAACTGGTCAAATGTTTGCATATCTGTGCTGTCTTTATTTAGCAGTGTGATGTACCCAGGTGAAGAGTTTCCCAATAAATACTGGTTTTGACGCCTAATGAACGGCTGCTGTGTCTTTACTTGTGAGCAGTGATGGAGGAGATAATTTGTGTATCCATGGGTGTGATGGAGAAGCAGTGCCTGAGGCCTGTGATGGGTGTGTAAACATGAACAATTAACCTGAGCAGTTTTCCCTGGGTAAGGTTCTGTCACTGCAGGGTGTGTTGGTTGGTGCCTTGCTGACCCTGGGTACCAACCAGCCTCCTCACCCTCCTCATTCTTCCTGCAATTCCTACTGTTTTAGTTTTCATGTGATTTTCTCCTATTGCTAACGAGTCCAATGACAGTCTTCTAACCTGCCAGTAGTTCTGTGAAGGTAAGAGATCTTCTGTTTTGTCTGTGTGAGTCCTAAGGCAAACCCAGCCTCCTCATGGGCTCGTGGAGCTGGAGAAGGGCAGGACAGCCTCTCCCTGCACTGCCCTGTTATGCTAAGGCAGAAACAAACGAGGTCATTGGAGCTATGATCCTTGATTTGAAGTCCTGGTATGGAGTGTTTATAAACCATTTGTCTGGCAGTGGTTAAAAAGAATAGCTGCTACTAAAATAGCTGCTACTCAGGATTTACTAAAAGCTGTAGGCTGACCTTCAGTCTTTGAAACGGGCCTGTTATTTTAGCAGGTTTTGGGGCACCCCCATGTATTTCACAAGCAATGCCACGTATCTGTGGGCTGGCCCACACAAAGAGGCTACGCCAAGCAGTAGATGTGCTTGGAGAGCAGCAGTGCAGGATGGAAGGACAGAACTTGTCTGTCTGCTGGAGCTTCCCTTGGGCAGCAGCGTTGGGAAGGGAAACACTCTGCGCTGGTGGCTGTTGTCATGGGTGGGTGGGAGAGAAACCTGGTGGGATGGTGCTGAGGGTGCTGTGTGTGCCCATGCGTGTGTCCGATATCTCCATCCTTTGAGCAGTGGTACCTGTGGTGTCCCTGGGCCGTGTCGCAAACACCTTCCCTGGCATTATTTTTTCATTGATTTGCCCTCCCTCTCCTGCCCATTTTCCATGCATGGTGGTGGTTTCCATCTGAGCAGTGTGACATTCTTGTGTAATGTACCTTTCATTGTGATTGCTGACCAAGGGGATGGAGATGGTGCAGTAACACTCTTCTCTTGTGTTTGTAGGTCTGCAGAGGGATCCGGGCCGGTTCCCAGCTGTAGCTCTTGAGCTCTCTAAAGGAGATTCTGGCAGTGATGGATTTGCTGTGTACAAGGGTCAGCCTGCGATGCTGGATGTGAAAGTGCAGCACAACTCAGAGTCGGAGTACTTGGCCAGAGATGGTCCTTCAAGCAACAGCTCCTTCTACAGCAGTGAAGGAGAAGGCACAGACCATGAGGGAGATATTCTGGATTGCAGTGGGTCCAGGCCTTTACTGATGGATTCAGAAGAGGAGGAGGAGACGTGCAAGTTATGCCCAGGGTTCCTGCAGCCTGTGCCCAGGCATGAGGACTCCAAAGAAGATCCCCAGTCCCAGGCCAGAGGAGGGAAGATGCTGTTCCCAGCCTTCCAGTCGCACACTGGGGAGGTTTTTAACGAACCGGACGTGTTTGCCACGGCTCCTTTCCGAAGCTCCAGGAAGGTGCCTGATGAAGTGGATGTCTTTACCAAAGCTCCTTTTATCTGTAGGGGCAACACGGCTCTACGGCATCCAGAGGAAGCAGATGTGTTTCTGAGAGCCCCTTTCACTAAGAAGAAAAGCATGGAAGAGTTGACTTCCCATAAGGAGCCATTCACACCATCTGTTTTCCTGAGCCAAGGAGGCGATGGCCGAGCTCAGCCGATGTTCCCATGCCTGGATTCAGCAGCACACGGGTCCATGGCCTCGGTGAGAGCTCCGTATCCTTCTGCTGGGTTTGCTCAGCCAGGCAATCTCCATCCCTGCTCTGCCAGAGCTATGGAGGCCCAGGAGAGTGTCCCTGCTAAAGCAGTGCTGCCGGAGCAGGGCGACGTGGCTGCTGAGAGGAGCCACGGCCATGCACTGCCCCCAGATGCCACGCTGGGCACTGCGGCCAACAAGCCTTTCCGTCCGCAATCCCTGTCCAAGTATTCCCGGCACTACAGTCCTGAAGATGGGCCGGGCCTCGAGGCCAAGCCCATAGCTGCTTACAAAGTGGTGTCTCAGACCAACAGACAGGCTATAGCGGGGTCTGTCTCTGTTGTCCCACTATCTTCCAGGACTACGGAGCTGCCTGGCGCAGATCCCTTTGCCTCGGCGCCCTTCCCTTCCAAAGCAGCAAAGCAGAAGCCTTAATGTGCCAGGAGCTAGGGGCTGTGCTGCCTGCAGGACCACCTCGAGCAGGACCTCAAACCTCTAAGCTGAACTGAATGACATAGCAATATATACATATATATATATATATACACACATATACATACATACATATATATATATGTGTATATATAAAGTAATTATTATTTTTGGTCAGAACTCTATTTGCAGTGAAATATAGTTGAACCATTTAAATTATGTTCGTCCGAATGCCTGACTCTCAGGATCCTCGTATCCTTTCCAGTTGCTTCTCACCTTCATCCTCTCACTGTCTTCCCTCCATTTATTTCTTGTTTTAGATGCTTTTCTCAAACCAGCAGTATTCTATATTTTCTGATCCTGGATGGAGAAATGCACTACAAGATGAATTAAAAGGTGTATTAATTACAGAGCGAGTCAAGCAGGACTTGCTAATGCTCTGGAAAGGACATGATTTCACAGGTTAAAATGTTATTGTGACTTCTGCTATCAGTGATATTCCTGCTGCTCGGCAGCAGTGGCAGCCATGGCTCTAGGTGTGTACTGGTGGGTGATGTGCCCACGGAGCCAGAGCCATGCCCTGACGTCTGGTGCCAGTCTGGGCAGTGCTGGTGAGAGCGGATCCAGGGCAGCAGCACAGCTTTGCTGCCCCAGGACTGGAACGCCCCCAGGCTGTGGCTGGAGGCAGGGAGGGACTCACGGTGCCTTCCTGCTGTGAACCCAGGGAAGCAATCAGGCTGTTACTGTTGCTGGAAAAATCAAACGATGGTGCAAACTATCAGGCAGAGCTTTCACTTTTACACATGTATTTCCTGTCTGGTCTATGCCAAAGGGTAGGACCTGGAAATCTGCTTATGGTGAAGGAGAGATGTGTATAGACAGTATTAAAAGTAGACTTGATGTGGAAATTTCTGATGTAAACAGTTCCGTAACTGTCCTGGTGTACCTCATGTGGTGTGACTTAGCAGAGGCCACAGCCCCGTTAGACTGGTTTATACTGGCAGAGAGCTTGACGCAAAGTGAATTCTGCCTATTGCTTTCCTGTTGGTTAAGGATGAACCTAAACAAAATCCATTTGCTCTCCTTCTGAAGAGTTTTCTATCCTGTTCCCAAAGAGCAGGACTGAGATGACTGAGGCACACACTTGACTTGGCAGAAAAAACTGAGACGTTTATTGCAAAAGGCAAACCCTTTGTATACCCTTCCATGAGACACAGTATTTCCTTAGAAGGTAACCCTCACTAAGCGACACACATTGCCACTTCTATAAGACCAAATCAGCAAGTCAAAGGACTTCATGACAATTTTAGAGCAGAAATACTTGGCTCTGATGGCAAACTTCCCAACCAGCCAGGGCCAGAGCTTGGCCAGAGCTTAGGCCTTGACTAGGAGGGTTTCCCTAAAATATCTTACAAACAAACTTTTTTTTAATAATCCATGGTAACGTGAACAACCTACAGCCAACCAAAGGATAAATAACATCAGATAATTATCTTACAGCTCAATGCCTTTATAAAAATTCCGTGTATTGGTGTTATGATATAAACAACATATTCAGAATCACCAATCATACCAACTGTTTCTTGTGTAAAAATTTTCAAAGTTATGGCCCGAACCCCACAAACCAGTCGCTGAACAAGCTCCATTAATCTTGTCCCTTCAGTTTCCCAAGCTGATGATGAAGTTGGAGTAACAGGCTGCTCAGACCACCCTTGCAGGGTGGAATATTCCATATTCCATTGTGGACTGGAATACGTGGAAACACAAGCATATCCTCGGCCCCAAGTTATTAATGGAAAGGGCCCTTCCTATTTTCCACTTAAAAGATTCTAAACAAATATCTGAGCTTTTTCTAGGTGAGTTTGGGATCCACTGAAATGGCATTGGACTGAGGTTAGGTCATTCTGAATACAATTCAAAAACTTAAGATATACATATGAGGCTTTTTGCAGTCTTTCATAGGGGCCCATGCCTACACTCCCCCTTTTTTGGTTTAACAACGTGGACTTGAGCATACTATGGACCCATTCAATTGCAATGAGTTTCTCTCCTCTGCCCCTCTCTAATTCCTTCCTCATCTGTTATCTGTCAAACTTCCTCCTTCTCCTCATCACCGTCCTTTGCACTGGCCTCAGATCTATCTGAGGCTTCATAGAGCAGGACATGCTCCCTGCTGCTGAACCCAAACTCGAGCACGTCCTTCTCCTTCAGTTGGTAGTAGTGCTGGGGCTCGATGCGCTGGTTGTTGAGGAGGGTGCCGTTCCCCGAGCCCAGGTCGATGATGTAGGGCCTCACGCTGCGGCCCACGGTGCCGTCGGCTCGGGTGTGCTCCACCCGGCACTACTGGAGGACGGCGTGCTGCTTGGAGCAGGACGGGTGGTCGATGGGGATGTCGGCGATGCGGCGGTGCCGGCCCAGCAGGTAGGCGCTCTGCCGGTGGATGTACTTCACGGGCAAGAACTCGTCGTTCTTGAAGGGGTACAGGCGCCAGCACGTCTTGGGGATGCGCCTCGGGGGGCTCGCTGTGCTTGATCACCACCCCCGAACGTGTTAGTGTCCTCCAGCAGCGCCCCGGATAGCTCGAAGCTTGGCTTCTGCTTGTTCTCAGCAGCTTTTTCTCTGGGTTTGCTCTTGGACTGTCGGAGCTCCGGGTTCTGGTCGCCGCTGCTCTCGGTGCCCTGCCAGTGTTCTCGCCTCCTCTCGTTGTAGAACTCCCTCTCTGCCTGCTGCTCCTGCAGGTTCTGTGTGTCCTGCAGAGCTCCAGCTCTGTCACTGGGGTTCTTCTTTCTGTCTGAGTGGTCCTTGTGCCTGTCCCGGTCACCGCTGCTGTCCCGCCGGTGCTCCTGCTCTGGTGGGTGTCTCTCCTTGTTCCCCCTGTCACAGCGATCATCCTGCTCCTGCTTCACCCTCCCGGTGCTGCGGTGTGGGCTGCGGCTGCTCCGCCCGGCACCGCTCTTTCTCCGGAACTGCGGGAACAACAAAACCCTTCCAACAACATTTTTAGTGCTGAAGAATCAAGGCAGTACTATATTTCGGGCCAGGATGTGCAGCAGAAAACATTTCATCCACACACAGCCCGTATTTTATACAGTCAAAACCCCACAGAAATTGATTGGTTCAATGTTCACTGGTTCCAGGTTATGTAGCTCTTCATATTTGATTTCCTATTGGTTACAGATCTCTTTGCCTCCGGTGTTAATTAGGCCCTCATTCTTACCTCTCCCAGGCCAAGTGTCTCCGGCCATACCGGGGCTGTTGTTTGGAGTTGGTGTTCCTTTAATGGCCGTTGATAGCTGTTATCTTCTGTGTATCTTCTGTGCTACTCCCAGTCTGTTGAGACGTTCAACTCATCACGCCTCACCTGGTGGAACAATGTCTTGGAAAGAAACCCCAGCTGCTCTGTGTTCCTTTTTCCTTCCCTTAATTCAGTTCCCCTCCAAAATATCTCCAGTTGGAAGAGACAAGTGTTCTGCTGGATGTGGGGAGAGGGAAAAGCTTGGACTGAGGTGTTGGAGCCTTGGAGTGGGGAGGGAGAACACTGGAATGCAGGGAGGCCACGTTGGCTTCCACAAGTCGCTGGTGAATAGTGACCAGCCGAGCCCAGGTCGAGGGGGCTCGTGGAGGTGGGACCCTCCTGCCCTGTGCAGCTGTAGTTAATAAATATTGGTGCATAGTGGTGGCTATGCAGCTTTCTGTCCTCCATCATCACCTCCTGAAAACAGTACTGTAAAGAAGTTTCTGGGTTTCCCTTGAGATGTTTTTTCAACAAAGCTGACGCTGTTACTAAGTTTTGTTGTTTAGTTTTTGTTTAAATATACATCCAAAAGGTGGTTGTTGGTCTAAATATATGTTCCCCCAAGTCAGTTGTTGCTGGATGGAATCAGTGAGAGACAAGGAGAATGACTGCGATGGCAAACTGTGAATTCAAGGAGAATGAGTGTGAGATCCCAGACACCAGTCTGTGTCACAGCCACACTGAGCCAGAGCTGCACTTGAGCACCTGAATTTGCTCAGAAGCTGCTGGAAGCGAGATCTGGCCACAGATCAGGTGCTGTGGGATGAACCTGTGGAACAGGGAGATGCCTTGCTGGAGTGAGCAGGTACCTTGTGAGAACCATGTGGGTTCGAGGTGTTACCTCTGCTCACTGGATTCAGGTTCTCCTTCCTTCTCTTCATTTTTACTTGAAAAATTGCTTCTGAATAATTCAGTGAAGCTTCTGTCAGTGCCACGTCCAGGTCTCACAGAGCTGATGCTGGAGGAGCCTCAGCCTGCCCCTTCATGCTTAGAGAAAGGGAAGGTGCACTGAGGTGTGTGGGCTCGACTCCAGCCCTGCTCGGCTTAGGTCAGGCTGAATTTCCAGCTGGCATTTTGGCAGCTTTTCTGCGCTTCAGGCACTTTACACTAAGAGCAGGATAAATGCGTCTCAGAACTCATGATCCTGCCAGACACATCCAGTGCTTAAATGGTTTTAAATCTCTTCTGGGGGTGGAGGCAGCTCGTTTGTATCTCTGCATGTGACTCACAAAGTAATGGGACTTCTGGTTATGGTCAGAAAACTCAATTTCAATGCCTGTTACTCTAATACCCTTCTCATTTCCAGGCTGTGTTCCTCCTAATCCTGCACTGCCACTGCTGCAGCCTCAGTGTGATGAGTTGTAAGTGGAAATTTAATTTCCATAGCCTCTGAAGCTTACTGTTTTAATGAATGGGGAAGAATCATACTAATTATTTGCCACACAATCAGTGATCTTAGTGAAGTAAGACTTATACAGACTCAATGTGGTGTTTAGAAATCAGTTTTCTGAAAAGAACCCCTGGTTTCGTGTCTTTTGAAATGCTATAGTAAAAGGTGTTCACTGCCCTGGGCCCTCAGGCCCGGAGCGTTATCACGTCCATGCGACAATCCCGGATTCCTGCTGGGAGAGGGACTGGCTCCTGGTTCTCACCCACTGAATGCGCGAAAGTCTATTTAAAATGATTAATCAGAGTTTCTACTTGAGTAAAACAAGCAGCTGGCTCTGTGCTCACTGCTGTGACTGTTGGGCCAGTGCTGGAGGGTACTGTTCTCCTCAGCTGCTGCAGGACTTTGGGGACTGTCCCCCTTGTCCCCTCTCCTGTCATGACCTCGACCCCGTGTGAGCACTGGCTACATGGCCTGATCGTGTCCTCAGTGCCACAGCAGCAAAACCCGGCGAGATCTGCTTGATTGCTGAACTCAATCACTCCAAAGTGGTAATCGGTTACTTTAA
This sequence comes from Chamaea fasciata, assembly GCF_029207755.1. Taxonomy (NCBI): domain Eukaryota; kingdom Metazoa; phylum Chordata; class Aves; order Passeriformes; family Sylviidae; genus Chamaea; species Chamaea fasciata. The sequence goes on along the minus strand of NW_027094115.1, from coordinate 990,924 downwards.
CTCAGCTTCCACCAAAGACTCTTGTGTTAGGGAGTTGAATTTTTGTGGGTTTTTGTTTCTTTCCTCACGGTGTTAAATCAATGCCTTCAAGCACACTGACAGACCCCAAAGCATTTTTACAGTAGTATCATGACAGTGAAATCCTGCTCCGGTTCTGAAACACATTCCTGAAACCTGATCGGCTGCATTAGCGTTTCTAGAAATAACCCACAGCCTGTAGTTTCTGTTGTAGGTGGGTAAATACCCTCACACGCACCTAGAAATACTCCCTGCGACGTTAGAGGGATGGTGTTGATCCAGTGGTTCTGATCCCTTGCCTCCAAAGGGACGGGGTGGGAGGGCAGGGGGCTCACTCTGGTGTGGGATGCAGCAGGTGGAGCATCCCACACACCGAGTCTGGTGGTGGGAAGAGCTTTGTGTCCACGAGGAGCCAGAGCTGGAAGTGTGTGTGGTCCCCACAGTGACACACAGTGGCTTGTGTCCTATGGGCCGTGTTCCCTCAGTCCCCTCTGTCCCCCCCTGCCTGGTAGATCCCTGGGCTCAAGTTTTGCACTCCGGTTGGGATCGTTTGTTCCTGGTAATCATGAAGAAATGTTCCACTTGTAAACTCATGTACATTTTATTAAACTGTATCTGATGACAACCACCGTCTCCATTGTGCCTTCCTTCTCCCCTCTCCATGGAAAATATTTTTGCTGGATACAGGGAATCTCGCTTTTAATGAGTTCTTCCTTCGGAAGTGCTGAACTGGGTTTTGCCCTGCTGTTTTATCTGGCAGCTGTAAAGTCAAATTGATCTTGCTGCTTTTAAGCAGAGGATTTTTCAGTTTATATGCAGTTTATATTCCAGAGAGAACTCTTGCCGTCCAGGGCAGGACAGAGCCCTGAGCCCTCCCTGCAAAGCTGCTGCTCCTCAGCGGTTTCCATGCCGGGCCGGTGCATCTGGACATCTGGGCCATGGGGAGATGTGGAGGCTCACTGTGCTGATTAAACGTGTTTTTCAGTATCATCCAGCTGCCAAGACTCTCTAAATGCAAAATATTATTTGGGCCTTGCTGCACTTCTTAATTTCATTTCTGTCCTGGTGTAAATGTCCATTGAGAGAGACTTTGTGCTGCCTTCTGGCTCTGCACAGCTCCCTGACAGGAGGGGGCAGCCGGGGGGGTCGGGCTGTGCTCCCAGGGAACAGGGACAGGAGGAGAGGGAACGGCCCGAAACTGCCGCGGGACGCTCAGACTGGGTATTGGCAAAATTCCTTCCTGGATATTGGGAAAATTCCTTCCTGGAAAGGGCTGCCCAGCCCCGGCACAGGCTGCCCGGCGCAGTGCTGGAATCGCCATCCTTGGCGGGATTTAACAGCCGTGTGGGTGCGGCACTGGGGCACACGGGTCGGTGGCGGCCCCGGCAGCGCCGGCGGTCGCTGGCCCCGTTGTCCCCGTTGTCCCCGTTGTCCCCGGTGGCCCCGCTGACCCCGCTGGCCCCAGTGGCCCCGTTGTCCCCGTTGCCCCCGCTGGCCCCGGTGGCCCCGCTGGCCCCGTTGTCCCCGCTGGCCCCGTTGCCCCCGCTGGCCCCGTTGTCCCCGCTGGCCCCGTTGCCCCCGCTGGCCCCGTTGTCCCCACTGGCCCCGCTGGCCCCGCTGTCCCCGCTGTCCCCGTTGCCCCCGCTGGCCCCGTTGCCCCCGCTGGCCCCGTTGTCCCCGCTGGCCCCGTTGTCCCCGCTGGCCCCGCTGGCCCCGTTGTCCCCGCTGGCCCCGCCGGCCCGGAGCCCGTTCCGTCCCGTCCCGGTCGCCTCCGCCACG